>NC_139842.1:11728740-12151240 GCF_963691815.1 Echiichthys vipera
GTCTGAGGCTGCATTTAAATGACAGTGATACATACGGCACATTACAAAGACAAAATGGTCGACAAGGTCCAGTTTTGCACGCATAAAAACCGTGACAGAGCCACGCTGCGGCCATGCATAAAAAAATTCACGGGAGCCGTGAATTTATCGGCCCCCTCTTTAACGGCAGCATCCAGAGACTTAGCCGGGCTGAGGTGTGTGTGAGGATCCCATTAAAATGCACTACAGAAAATGAGATTTGGTGGAGCCCTGTGAAAAACCATGCATGTAATCATCTCTCTTCCCCTCTCAGTTTATCTGCGAAGGATTTGGAGGAGGCTTTGGTTCCTTCCCACCCTCTCTGTCCCTCAACCCCCCCCCCCCCCACCCCCCCCCCACCGCACATTAATATTCATAGAGAAGATTCTCTCCTTGCTGTCTGTTGCTGCCTTTACACTTGGCTTATTAGGATTCTAAAATATAGCTAGCACAGACTCTATTGTGATTTTCATAGACTGCTTGTGTGGACTGATAATGTGAAGGCTACACATGGCATGTATCCACCAGATTTTAGTAAAAATATCAGACTTCATAATTGGTCTGTTGTGAATTTGTTGCCTTGTGCTGACTCTGCTGAGCAATAGCAGATTCATGGTTCAGTGCTGCAGCGTGAGTTCAGACACTGACTGGTTCATCTTGTGGCTTGTTTTGGTCAAAGCCGCCGTGGTGGAGTGAGTCAGAGTGAAAACAGAGTGCTTTGCCTTTCCTGCTTTGGTTCATGATGCACATTAAAGAGAGAGAGAGAGAGAGAGAGAGAGAGAGAGAGAGAGAGAGAGAGAGAGAGAGAGAGAGAGAGAGAGAGAGAGAGAGAGAGAGAGAGAGAGAGAGAGAGGGAGGTGACTCATGTCTCATGCCATGTGCAACCTCAGTAATTACATGCTTAAAGTCATTAGGTCTGCCTTGCAGATCTTTGAAAAACAACCACCAATGACTTTATATTACAGCATTTACTTTCCTCTCAGAGTCGCCTCAATTTAGTTTACACAAACTAATTGTAAAGTATAACTAATTTCAAAAGTTTTTCTCCTTCACTTCTTTTACCATTTCTATTTCTCTCTTAGAGGATCGGGTGTGACAGGATGCCAGATGTTGGCCTACATGCAGTATGCAAAACATCCACCTGTCTCACACTGACAGTGCAGCAATATATATTAAGGGCCCATATTATGTTCACTTTCAGGTTCATACTTGTATTTTGGGTTTCAACTTGAACATTTTTAAATGCTTTATTGTTCAAAAAACATTATTATTATTATTTTTCTCATACTGTCTGTCTTAATTAGCACCTGTCTCTTTAAGCCCCCCTCCCGAAAAACGCTCTAATTGATCAGTGAGTCAATGATTCTGCACTCTCAGCATCATCTCCATCATTTCACTCGGGGAATGACAGGGAATGTTACGAAAATATCTATCTATCTATCTATCTATCTATCTATCTATCTATCTATCTATCTATCTATCTATCTATCTATCTATCTATCTATCTATCTATCTATCTACCTATCTATCTATGTATCTATCTATCTATCTATCTATCTATCTATCTATCTATCTATCTATCTATCTATCTACCTATCTATCTATGTATCTATCTATCTATCTATCTATCTATCTATCTATCTATCTATCTATCTATCTATCTATCTACCTATCTATCTATGTATCTATCTATCTATCTATCTATCTATCTATCTATCTATCTATCTATCTATCTATCTATCTATCTATCTATCTATCTATCTATCTATCTATCTACCTATCTATCTATCCATCTATCTATCTATCTGTCTGTCTATCTATCTACCTATCTAACTATCTATCTATCTATGAACATAGTATACTGTATAACTGAGACATCGCGACTATACAGAATTCCTGTCGGCTCGTTTAAAGGCACATGTCCTGAATACGGGCTTTGTACATTTGTCTGTGGATTGAGTGTTTGGATACTTTCACAGTATTTCTATAGCACCCCTGCCTGCTTTATTATTAAAAAAAAAAAAAGACATTGAAATGAACTTTTACGATATGGGACCTTTAATATTAGGAATATCTACAACTTTAGATATAAAGCAAATGTTTGTTTTATAGTAATAGTGTATTCCCATGAATTGAATAAATAATCCAATAAATAAGCTATTTAAAAAAACATTTTTAAGCCCTTATTTGACTTAAGAAACAGGAAACATGGCATGAGAGCAAGATCAAATGCAATAAACGTATTGTCTTCACATGGCGTCCGCTCAAACCGCAAGCCACAAACACAGAGCCCTAAATTTCTTCGGCACATTTGATGCTGGTAAAATTATTTGAATTGCACTGAAAGTCAAAAGTAGCTTAAATCAGTAACTAGTGCATAAGCTGAAAAGATGTTTAATGTTATATACAAGCAAGTCGAAAAAAACACACAGATACACAGATGATCACAATGTTGGTCAAAGCTTCTGCAAACATTTGCCTTCACCCTGTCTGACCCTCTTCTCAGGAATCCACTAAAGTGAGTAGAGTCCAGCAGAGTGTCTCTCTCTCTCTCTCTCTCTCTCTCTCTCTCTCTCTCTCTCTCTCTCTCTCTCTCTCTCTCTCTCTCTCTCTCTCTCTCTCTCTCTCTCTCTCTCCCTCTCTCCCTCTCTCCCTCTCTCTCTCTGTCTCTCTCTCTCTCACCACTCCTCTTTCACATGTAAATGAGTCTTTAATCTCTGCAGCTCTAATAGACAACCATGGCAACGGAGGCAGGCCTAATGAGAAAGAGACGCAAGTTAAAATCTGCCTGCATGCTACCACCGTTCGCACAGTCAACAGTTTAAATAAGCACACGCTCAATCACACTTTCGCACATATTCCCACATGCACACACCTGTGCATACATGGCACATATGCATAAATCCACTCATGCATCATAGCCCTGCACAGGAGAATTACTGTTTAATTAAACAATGTTGTAGCTCACGAATAGAGAATTAAAAGAGCGATGCAGACAGACTGCAGTTCAAATTTAAGCTGGAGCTTTTACAATCCATTTTTGTGAAGCGGTTTGTCTGAATAATTAAACAATCCATTCAAATGAAGCATGAAATTAATCACAGAGTGACAAGAAATCCATGCAAACTGCATGAAACGAAGCAAAAAGTGTCTGATGGAGAAGAAATCACAAGAGGGAATCGTCTTAAAAAATGTGAAGGAAAAAGACAAAGACATAACTGACCACACACACACACACGCACGCACACGCACACACACACACACACACACACACACACACACACACACACACACACACACACACACACGCCTCTGATAAAGCTTTGAATACAGCGTTAAAAGGCACTCAAGTAGTGCTCATTTCCATGTGAGTGGTACTGATGCTCCAGCACTCTGTTGACTGTAATTTACAACCATATTAAATCCATTAGACCAACATGTGTTTTCAGAATAGTTCTACCCACAGACAAGCTTTTCAGCGAGTTGCAGCCCTAAACCTCAAACACACAGACACACGCTATAAAGAAGAACATGGGGGGATATGTGTGTGTGTGTGTTAGTGTGTGTGTGTGTGTGTGTGTGTGTGTGTGTGTGTGTGTGTGTGTGTGTGTGTGTGTGTGTGTGTGTGTGTGTGTGTGTGTGTGTGTGTGTGTGTGTGTGTGTGTGTGTGTGTGTGTGTGTTGCATGTGAGCTACAGTACAACAGTGCACTGCAATTATTTCATGAGAACATCTGTATTGTTCTTCATTTTTAAATCCTGTTTTACTGGTTACTTGTGGAGCATTTAACATCTCAGAATTCCTGACTGTCACAAGCTGCCTCCCTCACACACATTTTAAAGTAGGCCGCAATGATGTGAAGTTGTCTCTGGAATGAGAAACAGCATGAGACAACGTCCTCAGCAAAAGGATTCATTTGTGCCACAGGAACATACCAACTAAACTGACACTGTTGTGTTTTCATCTATTTACATTTCTCGTTTAAGTCAAAATGCATCGCTGACATGCGGAGGGTGCGTGTCTACACATATGCGGTCATAGGTTTTTACCAAACATTGCATTAATTCAGGGATTCCTCCCACAAAAATTTACATTTCACTGGTTCAACAGATCTGAAAGCACAAAGGTATACAGAAAAAATAGTGCATATAGACATTAAATAATGCAGTTTACATTCAATAATACAGCCACAATGAGACATTCTCTATGTTCTTGCTCTGAAATCTCTATTTCAACTAAATGACCCGTGGAATATTTGCACAAATACAACTGTGCCGATAAGTACAACCTGTCACATTTGTGAGAGCCGCTCTCTGTTACAGCCACACGGGGAGCAGATGTTGACACGCTTCTACAACACCTTTCATTGTAATTATTCTGTGTACACTGACACAGTGCTATCACCCCACACAGGGGTCTGTTGCTACACTGGCCTAATTAGCAATTAACAGTCGTATAGTCATGAAAACACTGTCTATTGAGATTCACTGGGGGATAAAGACTGTAAATGAGAAAAGAAAGAAAACTTGAACAAAAGAACCATCTGAATACATTTACCGTATTGTATATAATATATAATGAGTCGTAATTTTTATACTAATAAAGGAGATACAGTGTGTGTTATATTTGTAACTTGTTGTGTCCTTTTGTCTTGATAGAAAGGCTGCTGAAATACAGAACACACTGTCTCTCTGTCTTTGGTGCAATGTTATTTTCGCCCTGAGGCCCAACACAATTAACACCCACCGCCAACTGGTAGGTTGTGTGCGTGTGTGTGTAAGTGTGTGTGTGTGTGTGTGTGTGTGTGTGTGTGTGTGTGTGTGTGTGTGTGTGTGTGTGTGTGTGTGTGTGTGTGTGTGTGTGTATGTTGTGTTGCGCATTTGTGTTTGTGTGTGTGTGAAAATGCATTAATGTGTCTGCTCCAGATACATAAACTGGTTTAATTTGTTTATTCATTCAGGCAAAAATTACAGTTATTTCCGACAAAATGTGTGTTTTGCCATAATTATGAATGCCCTGTCTGCAGCTGCACCATGAGGGAAATTTCAGTTTGATTGATTTAGAGTTTCATCATTTCTGTCTCCTAATGAATTGCTCTTCAGAAGTTAATTTCTCAGTAAATGTAAAATAAACACGTAATAAAGCTGTGTTTATTTTAGCTCACAAAGAGGGAAATTATAACACACGCACACACACACACACACACACACACACACACACACACACACACACACACACACACACACACACACACACACACACAAACATGCTCCGTTTGCCATACATACGTTTCTTTTAAAAAACAAACTGACACAAATCTCTTCAGATGGATCACTCAAAAGGTAATCAATAGCATTTGGACTTTTTGGAATGTAACAGTAAATCAATCCAGTCCCCTGCAACAAGAAACAATAAACCTTTCTAATAAAGGTAATAAAAGAGTACACCGCACTCCATTAATTTATTACCACCCCCCCGTGTGTGTGTGTGTGTTAGTGTATGTGTATTTGTGTGTGTGTGTGTGTGTAAATGAAATATGAGTGGATAATCACAGGCCAGGAATTTTCCTAGCGGTCCAGCAGGCAGGTCCGTATGCCGTGTGGAGGAATGCGGAACCTGGAAAAGTCAAAACAATGTTTGGTAATGGAATGAGGGGGAAAATGACGAAGGGCGTGAGGAGGGTCCAGGAGGACAGGAGCAAGGGAGAGGAAAAAGGAGTGGCCAAGAAGTGGGAGAGGAGGAGGAAAAGGAGGGATGTAGTGGGAAGGTTGTTTTTTTTTATCAGGCTGGAATGAAAATATCCCCATTCTTTTCACGGCATCCAAATCTGTCAAAGCAGTGGGGGAGCTATGTCCAGATCTGAGGGATAGTTTGAATGTAGACACAAAAATTCTTGAGTGAATGTGCTTTTCAGGAACCAAAATATGCATAAGCACTTGTTTATGTGTTCTGTTTATTATGAAGCTCCAAAATCCCTTTATAAAAGAGGGTTTACCACAATAATCACTCTTATTCTCCACCTTTTCCCTGCCTCAAACCTCATTTATAGCCTCCCATGCCCCATCCAGAATCGCTCTAAATCTGTGTAAATAAGGAAATGCTCCCATTTCGATGCACGCTATAGAAGAAAAGATGCGTGAAAAGATGCGTGAGCCCCGTAACACAATACAATTCAGAGGTGTGGAAATCTTCCCTCCTTAATCCAGAAATCAGTGCCATGGAAAGAGGGATTTGGGGCTGTCACCGCTAAGCTCCTTGTCCCTGGTGTATTATTGGAGCTGTGACATAGAGGAGAAACACTGGGAGGATGATGCCTCTGCTCACTGCATCGTAAACAGGTCTCAGTATTTGGAAAAAATAAGCATCTTGACACAACCGAATTTCCAGGAGCAACGTACCAAGAATGATGGCGTCGACGGCGGCGAACGCTTATCTCTGTGCTGCATCTGTGTATACTGTATATGTAGCTCTCACTACTGAGCTGCAATCTTTAGGTGATTATACTGTATACACCGGTGTCTGGGGCAGGAAAAAGTGGGAGAAAATGTGTGCGGAATGCAAATGAGTGTAACAATTTATTAGCAGTTTCGCACATTTATAATTTTTCAGCTCAACGACACCGAAAAGATGATGCACCCATACTGAGATGCTAAGAAAAACAGTACTGTTAATGAACTGAGAGATGTTTTCACGTTATTTGAGAACTGTGCGCCTTTTATCTGCACATTCAAAGCATTATTAAATACATTATATGGTATGTAAATCTTTAAATGTTGTGTTGTTGCGCAGCATCAATTGAAAAGTAGATGTTGTAGCGGAACTACAACCGAGTAACAGTCGAAATAGGGCTTGAGGGATTCTGCATGCAGGAGCAATGCATAAGACATGAGCTATGCTAGGGGGGTGAGTGGGTCGCAGCTCCAGCCCTGTGCTATTCATAGACCCTGCCGATAACAGGTTGACTTCTCTGGGAAAGCAGCAGGCAGGAGAGAGGAGGGAGGGGGAGGGTGGTGGTAGACTAGAGACAAAGGAGGGAAGGTGCAGGAGAATTCACCTGTGGAAAAAAACAGAGCTGAGAAACAGAGGAGGGTGTTTAAGGGCTGAACTAAAAAAAGGATCAAATGGAGGATAATGAGGAAAAGCAAGCATCCTTCCATCCACACAAACCTGCACTGCCAGGAAGAAAAGAATGAAAGGAAGGTGTACGGGAGAGTTTCCATACCCAAATACATCCACATCAGTTGCATTTAAGTAAGGAGGAGCATCTTGTCTGCGCCATTTCTTCTCGATGTATAAAAATGCACTTATGTCATGAGATGATAGTGAGCCAGACACAGGTCACACAAACTCACAACGCGGCCTCATTCTGCATAGGCATGCTGTCATGTGGTTCAGTGTGACTAACTACAATCATGTCATCCCTGTGACTACACCCTGTCTGTCTGCAGCAGCAATTTCCCACTAATTCTCAAGCTCCAATTTTAGAGCTGTAGAAGTGACAGAAAAGAGAAACAAGAAATGCAGAAATATATCTTTCTGTCCTCACAAGCTACATCCTGGCCTTCCTTCAGATGGTCAGTTTCTGATAGTACTAATGTGCCTTTTCTTAGTGGGATGTTTTCTCGTATGGATTTCAGACAATGTCTGAAGAATCAGGTCCGGACACTGTCAAAGTTGCCCTTTTTGCCCAACAACAGGAAATAGTCCAAGTCAGATGCGTTCTCACCCACTGGAAATACTCACTTACGTTTGGTTGAGGCGAGGAGTGGCAACTGGGTAGATTGTGCAGGTGGCAGGAAAAGACGCGGACTACACTGCAGTCACGTAGCTGGTTTGTAATTTGGTCATAAACAACCAAGTCTGTGGCCATTCCTTGAATTTTAGGAGTAGGCCCTTAATGACAGAAGTTCCCGAAACTTGTCGTCTCTCCAGTTAGACATGTTGGCGTCTTTATGTGGGCTAAACCACCCTTCTTCACCCTAGGATTTTTGTATTCTTCTGGTTGTGCGCAAGCCGCATGATAGATCACAGACACACCCACTTGCTGACTGTGAATTCTCTGCACAATGACCTGCTCTATTCAAACATGAGCTCAATCGGACGTTACACAGACTTTGTACAAGGGCACTGGTAGGCTAAAGTCCCTTTGTTGTTCGATCCAACTGACTCAGACATTTGCGTACTCATACAGCTCTGCCGGGTAATAAGTGGATCAATTCAGGGTTGCATCCCGTCTGTGTTTGTGCACAACATGGGGTTCATCATTCTTACTGTCTGACCTGTAGTCAGGAAGTCTGGAAACCCATGTTGGAGAATGGGGCTTTGCTCTGGCAAGACTCTGCAAGCTATCCTTCTCACCTAAGGTTTCTCAACAGGGGTGTTTGTACAACCTAGAGGGACGCTGGAAATGTGAGAACTTTTTTGTTTTTTTAGATATTTTAAACTTTCATAGTTTTCAGATCTTTTTGGGGCAAAAATAGGCTACCTATTTTCATTTATGGGTTTCTAACCCCTCTACTGTCTCAGCTATATTTTACTGTCTATCTATGCTCAGTGTAAGCGTAGTACAGTCCTGCACACACCCAGACTCCTGCTACATCAGCTATCGTCATGATCTCCCGCCGATAAACATCTCATCGGAAATTAAAACTTTTTAACTCTAACTTTTTTTATTTTGAAGCCGACCTGAAGCGTCAGTCCAGGTCTATGATCACGGTCAGTGTGTCTTCTAGTGTGAGAGTTCTACACCGTAAAAGAAGAAGACAGAAAGTTTGGAATTTGCAAAACTCGCAGGGCAGAAATAAGCTACGGAGGAACAATGCCGAAAACACACGATACACACTTACCAGCGGTAGCGTGAAGCTTGTGCATATTGTTAGCTTACCATTAGCTTGAAGCTGCACTTTTCCACATACTATTGCAGCTGCCATACTCAGAGATGATGGAGAAACAACAAAACTTGCTTCCCCCATTTGTCTTCTCTGTGAGTTATATAAACAAACAACAAATGGCACTGCCCTGAAGGGACTTCATGGTGCATTCAGGTGCACCTTTTGACCTGCGACAAGCGGAATCCACAACAACGATAAACAGAAACAGGAAGATGAGAAAAAGAGCCGCCAGAGATGCTTCTCCTTGTAAAAAAAAGTAGTAGTACAGTATAGTAGTACGGAGCATCCGAGTAGTACAGAGCATTTATTTTTACATATATTATATTTTTTTTGATGTCCCATTTTCTGCAGCATTTTTAGTTTGAGCTTATATATTTTATCATTTGAAAGGTGCCTTCAATATGCATTGGTAATCTGTTATTCATTTTATAGTACCTCACCTGGTAAGTTTTACCAAAATTTATACTATTTTGTTTGTTTGTTTTTTTAATGGGGGGGGGGGGGGGGCAGTGGATCAAGGTAAGGGTGGATCAAGGTAAGGTCAGGGGTGCTGACAACTGTTCTAACCAAACGTCTGCGGATTTTGCCCTAATGTTTTTTTGGTTCTGATATGCTCTCAACTGCCTCTCCTCCAAATCACAGTGCCCACAGTCTCTCAAATCAGGGAGCTCTGCCAACGTAGCCATGCCTTCATGCCAATGGGAATGGCTGCCTCTAATTTAGCTCAACCTGCTGCATTCCTCGCCTAAAACAAAGCCATTGCTGTTCACCATATTAAGGCGATCTTGCAACAGATACCAGCTCCATGTTGAAACGGACTCTAATCCCTCTTTTCACGCTGGCCTCTTGTCCTCATGCAGTTGTACAATGACTGACCTCCCTCACGCATACGCATTCTCAGTTTTTCTGGCCCTAATAATAATAGTGAAAATGCATTTTATAACTAACACATGTTTCATTAAATGATAATCTCAAAGGGGAAATAGGGAGGATAAAGGGAGGATAGAGCCACACTGTAATTAAAGGCAGGTTAAACAACAGGGAAAAGGCAAAATCGGGGGACAAGCAGTGGGACACTATCTTAAATACTGAGATTTATAAAGAAACATTCAAGGACTTCTTTAAATAAGTCCAGTGCCTTCAGGTGGTTGGGAAGTGTGTTCTAGAGGAACAAAGCAGCTCTTCCGAAAGTAAACCCCCCCCCCCACAAACCCTTCCAACCCCCCTGTGGTTCATGTTAGACCTGGAGGTCTGGAGGCTTAGACTAGACGACACTCAAGCCGACAGCAAATGGAGGTTTTAGTTATTTTCGTCATGTTTACATCCGTCTATGTACTATGTTTCACTCTCATTCCTCTTATTCACACTCCTGATTTCCCTTCCCCTCTCCTTTCTCTCCCTTTTTCTCTCTTCCTCTCTCTCACACTCTCTCTGCCTGAGCCTGCCCTGACCCAGACGTCTGTTCCCTGTCTGAGCTCCTGCCAGATTCCTGCAAGGGGAGGAATGCACGAGAGGGCCTCGCCGAGCCACAATTAACATTTCGTCGGTGCTGCGCCCACACCTATGCAGGGTGCTTAATGATGGCATATTCATGAAAAGCAAATATTTGCACAGAAAAGCTGTCTCCCAGCAACCGGCGAGAAGAAGGGAAAGATAATTGAAAGTAGCTTGCGGCACAAAAAAGGGAAAAAAGCGAGATTCAAAGATTTAAAAAAAAGAGAGAGCTGGATAAATGGAGGGCTGGGCTTTAAAGAGACTGTTGGTAACGAGAGGATAGCCTGTGAGGAGTGTGTAGTGACAGGAGAAAAACCTCTCTGTGGGGGACAGCGGCACATGCTGAGAGGACACCAGCAACAGTAAAAAAAAAATCCTGGCAAATCAGACGGAGAGAACTGAGGAAGGCAGAGAAGGAAGATGGAGGGCTTGATGGAGAGAGAGGGAGGGGGTGACAGGTAGAGTGAAACATTTTTTTGCTAAAAAATCAGATGCAGTAAGACAGACACTATATGTTTTTAAAAAAAAAATTCACAGCTGACAAAGGATAGAGAGAAGGAGAGATGATACACGATCAACGTTTTTCCAAGAGTAGCAGACTGCATACCGTCCTCCATTTCCCCAAAGAACATCCCTCCCTACTGCTGCCCCCAGCTGGGGGCACGCACACACACACACACACACACACACACACACACACACACACACACACACACACACACACACACACACACACACACACACAGACACACACACACACACACACACGCACACACACACACACACACACACACACACACACACACACATACACACACACACACACACACACACATCCAACTCGGTTGTCTGGTTGGGGGAAGGGAACACTGAGATGCAGGGAAACAGCGAGGGATAGTGATGGAGAGGGGAAAGAGACGAGCAACGGAGAGGGGTGCAACAAGAAGGGGAGGAAGGCAGAGAAAGGCGGGTTGGGAGGATGTGAAATAGTAACAGAATGAGCAAAGAAGAAAGGAGGTGGAATGCAAGGGGAAAAACCAAAGAAAAGGAGAAAAATTATGTTACACACGACATGCGGCTCCACCTGCACTGTAATGCTTACACTGTAAATCACCCATCTGACTCAGCATCCTACTCTGTCCACACACACACATTCAGACTCACACACACTTCTCTATTCATCATCCATGTTCAAAGTGGCCACGGCCACGGCCACACACACAAAATTCCAACAAGATCCCCTGCAGAGAAGTAATTCAGGAGTCAATAACACGGTACACATGCACCCCTCAAAAACACACACTCACATACATGCACCATCCCCCCTCCGAACACACACATATACACACATGTACGCTCATGCACACACATGCAGTCCTAAACGAGACAGCTGGAGCTATCAAACCAAAGCCTCTGAGAGCCAGCTTTCTTCAGATGGATTTGAGATGTGGGCTTTACCGTATCATCTGCCAGCGCGCTGCTGGGAATGAGACGTCACGTTCATAACAGCCTACTGCCTTATAAGGCAATTATCTCTCTCTCTCTCACTATCTCTCTCTCTCTCTTTCTCTCTTTCTCCCCTTCAGTGGGGGGAGGGATGAGTGGTTTCAATTATGTGCAACAAAGAACAAATTAGGCACCTGGCAATTTCAATATGCCCTCTTTCTCTGCATTAAGTTGATAGGATGTGGTTTTGATGGGGAGGTAATGTGGTTGCAAGCATCTCATTTGTGCATTTGTTTACAAGGTGGCAAAAAAAATGCTTTTGAATTTAAGGATTCCAAGAAAAGAGATCATATTGTTTTATCTTTGCAGAAAAATGACCAACAATGAACACAGATTCAAAAAAAAAAAAAGTATGTTCTTTTGTTCTTATCAAGAAAAGCAAACACTGCACATTGCTGTGCACATTCCATTATGCTGGTCACACAAAGGCTCAGGAGTAGGCCGTGATCGATCCGTCCGCGGCAGCTTAGAGGGCACATTGAGACTCTACTCTCATTGACTACTTTACAATCAATACTAGCCGATTACCGGCTGTAGAAACTAGCTGGAGGTCTCTGATGCTGCTCTGCTGCTGCGATCATGCACTGGGTTTCACACTCAGACCACAAAGAACACAACATATACAGATGCAACCAGTTGCTGCTCTTGAATGCTCGTTCTCTCTCTCTCCAGCACACACTCGAATCGCACTGTGTAATGTACAAACGCACAGCCACACGGACTGTAATGCAGATAATCTCTCTAATGAGGGATGGCAGGTTGCAGCAGCATGGAAGCTGTCATCTGTCCGACAGTACGGCCTGCACACAGTGCTGTGAAATATGGATTTCACCGCAGAAATAACTACAAATGTGTGTATGGGGTTTTTATTTATATATACTTTTCCTCAATTTAGTGTAGCACCATCCATCCGTAAAGCCCACCATTATCTCATGACACCATATTTGAACACCCAAAGTCAAGAATGGAAAATTCAACTCTTCATCGTGTATGAGTGTGTACTCAACCGTCCCCTTTTTTCCATCTCCATGTATGGTGCTGCAGAGTAGCTGCAAGGGAACCTTCCTCTCGGTCTGTGCACCTCACTGGCAACTCCAGTCTGCACGGCTCTAATCCACTGAGCTGCTAAGGAAAGAGTGCTGACAGTGCCCTTTTCCACTGACTATCTTCTAATCCAGCTGGCTGCGGGTCTGGGAGAATAATCCTGGATTAGGGACTCCTCCCCATGGAGCGACCATAGGGTCCCTTGTGGGGGGCCCGTCACAGTCAGCTGTGCCTGAGGCGCAGCGCCTTTCACATCGTGAGAGAACATAACAGCCAATCCAAAAACAGGCAAACAGTGTCTGATTAGGATTGAATTGCATCAAACCTCGCCTTGTCGCCCTGAGGGGAGCTGCAGCGCTTATTGGAGATGAATAATAGCAAAAAGGGATAATGGTGGATAGGCCCTTGTGATGTTACAAGTGCTTTTCATTTGAGGTGACAAAGATTTGGATTCAAGAACGGGAGGAACTGAGCCCCCAACGAAGCACTTTGTTAGCACAGGATACACTCTCATTGGTGCATTGTTGGAAAAGACAGCTATTGTCTCAATGAGAACCCTGATGTATGTGTGTGTGTGTGTGTGTGTGTGTGTGTGTGTGTGTGTGTGTGTGTGTGTGTGTGTGTGTGTGTGTGTGTGTCTCTCTCTCTCTCTGTGTTTCCACTTAAACCATCCTTCAATGTCCCAAGTTCCGATCATTCTTCATACTTGTACTTTGGTTCTGTACAAGAACATGTTAACATGCTTTAATCTTAAAAAAAACACACTGTTTTTCTCATAATGTCCTTCTGAATATACCTGTATTCACCCTCTGTCTGAAACGCTCCTTAGGCGCCTTTCTCTTTAAGCTCCCCTCCCGAAAAAGCTCTGCTCTGATTGGTCAGTATGTCCGGGTCTTCCATATCCGCACCGTCATTGCAGCCGGGGAATGACTGTAAGAGTACTGCTGCAGCAGTTTGGACTTGTCCTAAGTTCTGATGGCTCGTTTAAAGGCACAGTTTCTGAATATGTGCTTTTAAAAATTTTCTGTTGAATGAGCATTTTCATACGTTCACAGTATTTATAGCAAATCGGCCTGCTTTATAATGAAAAAAAGACGTGGAAATCTCACTTCTTTTACATTATTGGACCTTTAACACAAGTGCTCTTAGCAAAAAAGAAGACACATATGCGCAGATAAGACATGGCGAGGAATGTGAAAAGCTAAAAAAGCACAGGCTGAAAATGGATCAAAAGGACCCTAGAAGAAATCATCACGCAGACATGGTTATGACGTGTTATTTACGAACATTTCCGACTCTGACTTATTTCAGCCCTGAGTCAAATAACAAACAGCACACCTGTTTCACAAATAAATTAGGTATAAAAACACATAAAGCTGAGTTGTTCACAGTTTGTGGCAACTACAAAGCGACCAACTGTCTGCTGCGAAGCCAAAAAGGTTCTCCAGAGAGGTATCATGATATTCTGACCAAGGTAAGATGTGTCAGAGCCACAGACTGACTTGGCTGCACAACACAGGCAGAGAGTAAAGACGTTGTTATATTTAAAAAAACAGGAAAGTTTCAAATTCCTTAAATTGATCAGTAATTAAAGTGAAAGACTATTTTCATCATCTCCTATATTGAAATGAATGACTGGCTGCCCAGCATGCGCAAGGATTCAATTAAATACAAATAAATGATGCTGGTCGGTGGAGAATTTCCAGCAGGTCAATACAGAATTTGTATGTCAGTCACCGTATTAGAGATTGATCCAGAGCTCATCTCGAGGCTGAGAGTCAGGACATGAGCATGATTAGCGTGGCTAGACGATCAGTAATCAACAGGCTTTTTCATCTATGCACGTGACGTCCTCCCCCAGCACACAATCACCAGTTTATTTACCTGCATGGTTTCCCAATAGAGACCGGAGCTTGCATCAGAGCACATATCCCTCGGCCCCAGTGAAGCACAACAGGGGACAACAGGGAGACTTAATGCACTGCCGATGTGTGGACACCTCATGGCAACATCCCTAATGGTTGTCATGATGACTTTTAGCTGTTGATTGTAATTACAGGGAAAAGTTGCGCAAGTATTTTTTTTTGTTATGATGGATATTCCAAAGCTAAAATGAAATGAAAGGTATTTTTTTTTTTTTTTAATGATTTCATATTGTTCATTCCTACTGAAGACACAAATCAAAGACATGG
Source organism: Echiichthys vipera (assembly GCF_963691815.1). Taxonomy (NCBI): domain Eukaryota; kingdom Metazoa; phylum Chordata; class Actinopteri; order Perciformes; family Trachinidae; genus Echiichthys; species Echiichthys vipera. Next base: position 11,743,885 of record NC_139842.1, read on the forward strand.
CTCATAAATAAAAAAAATTCATTGTGAAAAGCAGGCTCAGTCATTTTTGAAGCACATATTATTGTACATACTTTTAATGTCTCTTCACACAATGTATCTCCAAATAGCTTCACTTGTCTTGCTATGAGGATTGGCATTATTCTATGCTTTTGTTATTATTAACAAAACTCATAAAAAGAGCAAAACTAATAATTTGATAGACCATCTCTCAATACTTTTTGACTTTTCTATCTTGTCTACACTCAAGCCTTTAGCCCTATTGTTCCCACTGAAGAGGTGCATCTTTAAAGATGCTCTACATCTACAAAAAAGTGGGCTGTGATTGCCCCCGCACGTCTCTCACCCCAATACCTGAAATAACAATGTTTTTTCCGGACCGTCTATCACAACAAACAACAGAGAAACTCATATTACAACACGTAGAGGGAGAGAGTGACCTCATTCTCCCACAGGACACCATTACTCCACTATCTTTACATAGAAAATATGTATTTGCTGCTATATTAATGTTGGGAATATTCTCATGAACATAAAGTATCAGTTTAAGAAAAGGGTTCGAAAATTTCTAAAAATGCTGGGCATTGCAGTTTTTTTTTAGCAAACATTACAGAACTAAAAGCGTTTTAGTTATTTTTAGTTGCAGATTATTACACATTTGCTCTAGTTCTCATTTACAGCGGCAAGAAGGTGTGTGTGGAACTAAACATTGTTGCATTTTTTTTCTGGTTTGGTTAGCGTTCACACTGCGCTTTGTCAAGTGCACCAAAAATTGGAAATGAATGTCACAAGGTCACTTGTCTATTGGACAGAAGTAATGAAGCAACACTTTTTTGATGATTATGTGGTGTCCTTGTTACGCAGGCGACGAGCAAGGTGGTTATAACGCTTGATGGATTTGAAAGTTATCATTTATTAAACCGTACAGTTGTAAGGCTGTAAATTGTGTGAAAGGTTGAATTAATTTCATTTGTAGGCTAGTAAATGCACTGTGTTTGGTTCCACGTCCATTTGGGTTGTGTTGCGTTCTCACCTAAAATGAATCAAATTCTACTGCAGTTTCTGCAGCAGAGTTTTAATGAGCTGTCACCAAACTGACCGGACAGTCCAATAAAAGGCTCCAGGGTTCGGTTAAAATGGACCTCACAGCTCAGGTTTGACAAGGATTTGGATGAACATGTTAGTAGGTCCGTTTTGGTCTTTTCAAGAATTTTGTTGATAATGGGTAAAATATAGAACATTACCAGTCCTTTAACAACTTTGAGCATAAACCACAAAAGTATAGCAACAGTATAAACTAAAGGCATTACTACAGGATGTGATCGAGGCACAGTGTTGATGCCACAGCCTTTTGAGTTGATACTGTTAAAATATGCTTACATATGATAAGTCTTTGTAGGGGGATAATGGATTTTTGGCAGCAACATAAAAAGGCCATATACATAAAAAACAGGATACCTTTCACAAGCTGAATATATAATGGCAAAAGCACATTTTCCATCTTTATGAATCATAGAGCTTTTATAATGGCAGAATGAATGCTAAGCTGTGTCTTAGTCATTCATTTCCTCTCTTGTTCCGCCTCCAACAAAATACACACACACACAAACACACACACACACACACACACACACACACACACACACACACACACACACACACACACACACACACACACACACACACACACACACACACACACACACACACACACACACACACACACACACACACACACCAGCAGAAAGACGGATGGGGCGAGGGAGGGGATCTGAAATATACACAAACAATAATACAGATGCGTTTTTGCATTCAAAAGCACGTACATTAACCCCCCCCCTCCCCCCCACGTGTGTATGTGTGTTTTCTCTCTCTCTCTCTTTTGCACTCAGACGACGTAAACCCATTGCAAAGTTAATGCGGCACATACCGTGCTCTCCAATCCATCATAACACCTGTGACATATCTCAGAAGCATTCAGCATGGCAAAGACACAAAACAACCCGTGAGCTCTAAAAAACACAGAAAGTCAGAACATATATCTTCACCCCCGTCACCCTCAATCCTCCAACTGCCAGCTTCTCCCCCATTTGCCTGCAGCTATTCTGAGAAACGCCTCATTTTCATTTCAATCTTCTACATGATATAGAGCATGGCTGCCATAAGCTGACTCCTTCACCTAAACACCACTAACAGTTGAATAGAGCACACAGACGAGACACGCTTGAAAGAGCGACTATTGTCATGATAAGAGGCCAAGTCAATCTATTTGCTCTGAAGGGTGAAAAGACATAGATCTATTTTTGTGACTTCCTACATGAATAGAAAGAGGAGAGTGGAGGATACAGATGGGTGCGGCAAAATGGAAGCAGTGATCTATGCATGTCATACTTGATCACTTAGTACTTATAAAGATATCAGTACTTATGACTTGCTACATTCTTTCAAATGCTGCACCTTTTCTGAATATATAGCCTTGAATACTGCAAGGTCTGAAGTTCAAGTAGAGTGATGAGGCAATAATTCAGGGAGCAGATTCTTTCTTGATGCCGTTACAAATCCTGGCCATACTTCTGAGTAAATTCAATAGGTGATGACCCCACATGTTTCATCTTTAAACCCTCTTCTGCACATTTTGAATTCTCAGGAGATGCAGTCAGAAGAGTATAGTTCTGTACTTCCATAAAGGCGGTGGACTTTTTGACTGGAGCTGCCCAATGGCAACCAACGTTTTGTTGCTTTTTCATTTCCTTCTTTTTATTAAAAGAAGACAGCACAAATCCAAAGGTTGTTCATTTTCTTAAAGATCCCATATTGTAAGATTTCCTCGTCTTTTTTTTTTTTTTATAATAAAGTAGGACGAAGAGATATATAAATATTTTGAAAGTATCAAAAAGCTCAATCCACAAAGAAATGTACACATCCTGTATTCAGAAAATGTCTTTAAACGAGCCGCCAGGACTTAGGTGGAAATCGCTACAGTGCCGTTACAGTTATTTCCCGGATGCGGAGACAGTGCAGACACCAAAAGTGCAAATAAACATGTTCTAATAGAAACACAAAATACAAGTATGAACCTGAACATGAGATGGATAGAACCATTTTTTGCTTTTAATTATTATTTTTTTTGTGTGTGAATATGGTCGTTGTATGTTTTTACAACTTGTTTTGTTTTCTGCATTTTCTGTGAATTCCTATCAGCTACTGTGCAATTAAATGGTAATATAGTATCCTTTTTTTATCTACTTTTTTTTGGTCCCATATGTGTGCCAAGTTCTTTTGCTGAGATACACGAGTGATGTGGACTCAGTAATTTCCTCAGACTTAACAAAGCGCTTGTAGAACTACAGAAAACATTGTATAACAATTGGCACAGGAAGTGCAGTGTTCCTCATGATCATTAAATTAACTTTAATGTGTTAAACCGGTGCAAGTCCCCTTTAATGTGTCTCTCACAGATCACAGCCATTTTTATCTGCTTCAATAACTCAACCAAATATCTCTGAATGAGCTATAGAAATAAATGTCTTAAAGGGTTGAAAGCCTTGAAACAGAACATCAAATTAGTAAAAATCTATATATGTAATGACAACATGAATCTAAACTAGAAATAAGCATTAATATCCCAACAGCAGTGCAGCATGTTATCAGACACTCTGATGAATCAGCCTGCTGACTGTACCCCTGGAAGGCCCATTAACACCTCCAGAGGGTAGAGCCCAGCCCCCTCCATAAACAGCCCAGCCGGAGGTCCATCCTAATGGGCTAAGTTCATTCCCAGCCTGGCCCGCTCCAGGTGTGGAAGCAGAGCCCTGTAATTGATAATTAGGGGGCAATAACCCAGCGTTCAATACAGGCCTCATGACAGGAGAGTGGCCAGGCCCCACACTGTCAGTCAGGGTCAGGGGAGATGAGAGAATTGAGGAGGAGGGCTGTAATTCAACAAGAAGAGCTATCGAAGGATGGTAGGAGGTTTGGGGAAAGAAAGAGATGGGGTTTTTTGGATGTATAAATAGACAGCTTTTAGTGTGTGATGCACATGTAAAGACTGAACGAGCACAGAAGGAGTATTTGTTCCAACACAATGAGCCTCCACAGAGCTCGAGTGCTTTGCGTAGGTTAGTGATAGTGTGTAATGCTTGTGCAGTATGAGGGTGTAACGAACCAGGTCGGGCATTTCATTTTACACACACATTTTTGTCGTACTGTTAAACCACAGATCTTATCAATCATAATGGTGTACTGAAAATGCTATAATCTTACACTGTGTAGAAATAAGCAAAGTGCCTTCAACGAGCAGGTAGACTTTACAACGGGGTGATATAGTTTTATGGCGTTCACTGGATCAACGTGTTGCTCCATCATCCACGTGTTCATTCATTTAGTTCTTTCTGTGGATAAAAGCAGCATTAGTCCCTCAAATGACGCAAAGAGGCCAAAGATCTGAGTAATGAGAAGTGGCATTTTATTCATTTATGTATTTATTGTCATTTTCCCTTTATCTTGTTTTCTGCTATAGAAATGCATTAGCCCTCAGTGCCGCTATCAATCACGGGCTAATGGGTTGTAATTGGAGTCAGGCCCCCCACATCAGAGACAGCGGGGTCTCTGGATAGCGTAATAATAACACGTACAGTAGAGAATTACAGTGGACCAGGTCCCTAGGCGATACAGGTTAACATAATTTCCAACTCATTTTCCCATTGAAACCCATCATACTCATCCCGGTGATGTCTTGCATTAATCAACAAGGTTAATATAGTGAGGGCTTAAAACAGAGAGACAAGAGCAAAAGGAAAGGGAGACTCAGATCAGCCACTGGGAATGAAAATGCTCCCTACTGTTTAGTCTGGATTCCCAAAGAATACATTTATATTATGTTTGGGTCATCCAGAGTAAAGATGTTAAATAGTATTTTCCTGGAATCACTCAGAGCAACTAAACCAGAATACCCACGCTGCCAGAGCCATTCCCCAAAGACGACTTTCAGCCCCAAGTCTTCCTTGTGCTTTCAAGGAGCCAGCCACCTGACGACTGTCTGATCGTATCTCCACAGCTGTTCGTGACAGTCAGTTGATCGCTGTCAAACGCCCGAGCCATCAGACACACTGTCAAACAGCCACAACAAACAACAGAGGCTGATAACACTGCGGATTAAACTCTAAGAAACACACCGTCTGTTTTGAGGCCATTTCTCATGGGAGGCCTTATATTGTTTGTCAGAAAAATGGAACGGAAATCCCCTGTGAGGCAGAATTTACACCTTTTTATCTTTGTAGAGCTAAAGGAAGGCAAACTACAAACAACAACTTCTTATTTTATACTTGCTGCTTTGGGGAACATTATGCGTGTCAGTGCTTTTTTTAGATTGAAAGTACAGCAGGCTGGTCAGGTGGGAAATTTGGGAAGTAGAATATCATATGTAACTACAACTGTATTAGACAATCTGACAAAAGGTAGTCTTATTTCTCACACTAAATACATATTCTCTCTGTTTTCTGGTAGACCAAAATCTAGATAAGGTGAACACTTAGTGAGTGAAACCAGTTAATTTCCACAACTGCCGCTACAGGCGATGTGACATTTTCACAAATATTTGATTTGCACCACACCTGTTTTTGAGATGAATCACAATTTCCTGCAGAGGGGGATTTGCACAAGGCTAATGTTGTGCTCAATTTGTGCACTTCTGTGCTTACACTTGAGTGCGTTCACACTGACAGAAAAAATGCAGTGCACTATGGGTACCTGTATGCTGCAATCACTCAACGATAAAAAAAAAAAAAGAGTGACACACAGCTGGACACTTCTCATCTTCAATGATTGCCATCTTGGCTCTACAAAGAAGGAGAGGAGGGACCACCAAACTTGTAAAAATGGCAGCAGAGGAGGCTGCAGCAGTTTCTATATGTTTTTCACGTGAAAAAGGGGGCATTGCCATGGGCAAACGTTTTTGTTTGTGGCAACCAAAAGCTGATTCCACTTTTAAAAAAAATGTGTATAAATGCATGTTAATCTATAATAAAACTGTAAAGTAAGAAATCAAGCAGGCAGATATTTTGGTGGGCGACAATAAGCGACAATTCACTGTCTTCAAATAGAAGAAGCAGTCAAAAGATTGAACATAACCTGTCAAAAATCACACACTGTGCAAGTAGGTACATAGTGTGCACAGTGTACTAATGGAAGTATCTGAATTTAGACACAATGTAGGTTTTTGTTACAAACAATTTGGTGCAAACATGAGATAGCTGGAAAGAACAAACTTTTAGGTATTATTTGAGCCGTTACATTTTGTATCTGTTGCATGATGGCAAGTTTTTTATCAACCTAGTGTTGTGTGTCTTGTGTCATGACTCTCTTTTTAATGCAATCTTTTACTCAACCGTTGTTTATCTCACTGTTGCATTTTATCTGTATCTCACTGTCTATTTTCCCAGAAATAGGTATCATTGTCATTTAATTGTTAGTGAAGCTTCTCTGGTAAATCAGTCAGCTTTGTGCTAACACAACAGTGGTTTTGTGATCTCCTGCCTCGAGTTTACTTTGTTATTGATGTAATGGCTGATGGAAAACCAAGTAAACAATCTGTTGGACAATCTGTCCTACAGCTTCTTTCCACACTTTCTAGTAAAACAGGTTCGCATAGCAGGAAATCCCTAAGTGTAAGCATGTTGTTGTTGTCATTTGCATTTAAAGGGAAAGTTCCCCCTAGATTATACTGTCTCCTTATATGACGTCAGCATGGGACAAATCCTGCAGCTGCTACATATAACCTCTCTCTATAACCTTTGAGATATTACTGAGATACCTCCATTTATCTTTGCTTGTGCATATTTTTACAATAAAATCTACCTATTTATCCAACCATGTAACCATTTAATACAATTTTACCATGATTGAGTCATCAATATATTTTTTTTATATGAGTGAATGCATTTCATTTAAATTCAATAAATGATTGATTATATTTCTATAGTAATCCTGATATCTACTTAAAGTGTAACTCTAGCGAAATTGGACCCCAAGTTTTTTGGGTGATCACCTATTAACAGAGAAATCCTGGAGAGTCACTAGCAGCCAGACATGGCTAAGCTGGGGGCAGAGCGCCAAACACATCCAAAACAGCTTTTTATAACCACTAATATTGCTCAAAATAGCACCAAAGCTCTTCAGTAGCATGATAACAGTCCCTACACATAAAATGAAGCACCAACAACGTAGTTAGAGAACCTGGATTTTATTTTAAAAAAGCTACAAGCCTTGGCAGCCGACACTGTTCAGAATGACAGGCAGCCCAAGCAAGTCGATTACTGTGTTCATTGAACCTTCATAGAACTGAACTCCAGTGCATTCAGTAATCAACTTGTATGGACTGCCTCTCAATATGAACAGCACCGGCTGCTAATACTTGTAGCATTGTATGATGCCTCTTATCATGCTATTGCCGAGGTTTGGAGCTATTTTGACCAATATTAGTGGTTAAAAGGACGTTTTGGATGTCTTCAGCGCTCTGCCCCGTGCTACTCACTGTTAGCCATGTCTGGCTGCTAGTGACTGTCCAGGATTTCTCTGTTAATAGGAGATCACCCAAAAAACTTGTCTTTATGGCTTATTTGAATTATATTCATGCTGAAAAAGACAGTGGGGAGCAATTTCCCCGGAGTTACACTTTAAATGACTTATTATTAAAATGATTAAAACAATACACAGACTTTATGCTATAACTTGTGCAGTGTTTAATGATGAAAAGTATTGGTTGTGGTTCTGTAAATCTCAGCATTGTCATACTTGGTATCAGATTACAATCACAAGTCATTTATTGTCAGAAAGGCATTCATAAATTTATGCTTGGTACGTTTTGTTGTTCAGCAAAACATTTTCTAGAGATGTTTCTTGAAAATACACCTGTGTTTTTACGAACACCAAGAGTAAGAATAGGCTCTTTTTCTCTCTGAGATGTGCACAGTAATACATCAACATATCATAGAGATCAACAGCAACATTGTACATTCAGTGATGACTGGTCAAAACCCCTTTTAATAGGAGTAGTCATTAATTAGGCTTGTGACTTACTGTACGGTGCCTGTGCAGACATAATGTGATTTCAATGAGGATTTGAATAAAATTAAACACACACACACACACGCGCACACGCACACACACACACACCTCTTCTGACTTTGCTCATTTTAATGCAGCCTCCAAATTTCAAAACTCTTCAGGCTTTTCCAGCAAGCAGCTGCACATGATAACTAATGTGGAAAAGGAGCAGTTGTGAATGTAATTTTCAGACTGCTTGCCGGGTGAGAGAGCGAGACCACAAGAGAGATAAAGTGAGAGAGAGAGAGAGAGAGAGAGGAGGTGATTGAAGGTCTTAATGTTACATTTTAGCAGCAATTTGAAGATGTTTTCAGCTCGAGGAATGTCACTCAATAGTCTGCAAGGAAAAGCCTCAGAGCGGAGACTCTCTTTACACCAGGGACTTGCAAATCACACAGGCAGATGCAGATCACTACACTATATGCCTATGTGAAGCTTAAACAATCCTGTTCCTCTCCATTTTGCCTGTCAACCCCCCCCCCCCCCCCCACACACACACACACACACACACACACACACACACACACACACAACAGTTAGCTTCACTTTTCTTCTCTTTTTCTCCCCATGATGACTGCTATAATTAAAGAGACTGGTGGGGGGGGGGGGCTGTTCTCCAACTCATTACCAGATGTTTAGAGGTCACTCCAGTTTATACACACACTGAACAGTTTCACACTGCAGAATGAGAAGGAACCCCCAAAAAAACAAAAAACAGATACATTCATGTGGACTGATTCTTAGTGTTGTCATTCATTTTACGGTGAAAGTGGAAAGACAATGCGGAGAGAGGAAAAAAAAAACACTGTCCTGACGATCTTTCACGACCCTGTCTGAACAACGAGAAAGACGAAACTTCTGCTGCTTTTCTGTCAGGATAAAACACGATCTATGCTTTCTTTGGCAGACGTCGCAGTTATATCCATCCAATACCTCAAACAAGAAATTATAGCTTGTTATGGTAATATGTAAATTTTTAAAGGGGAAATACGCCTATTTTCAAAAATCATACATGTCATTCCTATGGTCTGAGATGGTCCAAAAATATTAGAAAATATAAAAAACTCTGTGTTATATGGCGCTTTTCCACTGCACAGTATGGCTCGACTCGCTCTTTTTTGGTTTTCCATTAGCAAAATTTGTGGATAGTCACTTCTTTTCGTAATACCTCTGTCGAGGTTCCAAGTGAGCTGAACCGACATGGGGTACTTTTACTGATATTATATAAGATTTTATAGGAAATAAAATTTGTTATAGCACTCCTCAAGCTTGCCCAAAAAACAAAAAGCAACAATAGAGTTGAGTCGGTATCATGCAGTAGAAAAATGCCAATAGATGACACTGACAGCACCCAGGGGAATGTTCCGAGTATATGGGTACATTGTCTGTTTCTGAACTGACAGCACTACAATAGAATAAAGCTCTTTTAGGTTTAAATAAAGAGAACAGACATTCTGTGGGTCCACAAGTCTGTCTCCCATTCATTGTCTATGGAGCAGCTCTAGACTTTAAACACTAGTTTGATTCTTTCTTGTCTAGTTTCTGGCTTTGAGAGAGAGAAGCTCATGTCACAAATATTCATGGAACTTTCTAGGGCAATGGGAATAACACAGGAATTTTTAATTTCAGTTGTGTTCCCTGTTAAGCTCATATTGCTCGACAGGTACATTTTTTAAAACGTTTGTCTCTGACTTATCAGAAGGAAACATATGCTTAGCTTCCTCCTGGCAGTTTTAGCAGTGAGAATTTATGAGAATGTTCCCTTCCACAATCTGATGAGGAAATATGCAGAGCCCTATCATGATGTGAGTGTTTGTCATGTAAACACATTCTTACCTCTGTTTTGGGCTTGAGTGTTTTCCAACAAACATGTGCCCGCTATATGTCAAGAATCGCCCATGCAAGGATACAATATTGCTAAATATTTGTAACTACTGATATAAACGCAAACATTCACTTGTTTGAAAATGAAGTTAAACACAACTTAAAAGTACCAGTAATTTGTTATAATCCTATTTGTAGGATAACCCTTCTTTTTTTTTTTTTTACCAGGGCTTGGATTTCATGTTAAAAACGTCCTGCAGACTTGAGATATGCACACGTAATTTGATATTCACACAAATATTCCTTTGTGAGAAGATAGCAACCTTTTTTAAAAGTTCAAGTTCAAGTCCTGTGAATGAATCTCCAGTTTCATTTGACCCTCGGCAAGAGTCTGCCCGATTTCAGTCCGGTTGCCTCAGACCCTGATGTGACCCCTGGCCCACAAAGCCCATGGAAGTATGCCAAGCCAGCAGCAGACCTGAACCTGAAGTAGCTCCAGACCAACACAGCCCCTGGTGATTGTCCATTCTGCTCCGAGAAGAAAGCAGCCTCTGGACTTCCAGCCCGTCCAGCAGAAAACCATCCTCATCATGTGATGCTGAACGTTGCAAATAACATTATGGTAAGGCAGTGTTCCACATTGCACCACATGAAAGGATCAAGTGACAAAAAATCCTCTGGGGATACTGGAAGCTGGGACTTTGGGGAGAAAAGTCAGAGGGCCGGCAAATAGTTCAAGAATCCAGTAGATGGATCCAAACCTTGTACTAACATGAGCCAAGACCAGCAAAGCTCCCCATAGCCTCCACCTCAGGACTGTTTCCGGAAGGTGAAAATATCCCGGGTTTTTGAGCCTTTCTTGCCCTCCGGTCGAGGCGTGGGTGTGGGATTCGGTGAGGGCAAAGGTGTGGTTGACAGGGAGGGTGAGGAGGGCTGGGGGGTGGAGGTGCCTCCATAGGGGCAGCTCTGTGAGTCTGGGTGTTCGCCAGAACACTCCACAGTGGGGATGTAGCGGCTGTCCCACATCCCCGGGCCACACAGTTTACAAAGGTCATGAAGGCTGCATGGGATTCTGGGTAGCAGGCGGAACTGGTAGAGAAGACTGCGGGCCTGGAAGAGCAGGGAGAAAGATGAACTAATATATGTAAAAGGGTGAAAGGAACTTGACAAGAAACAAAGTCAGGGAATGCAAAACAGTTTGTTGCAGATATTAAAAATAGGGATTAATAGTGGAAGATTGAAATAAATCAATACCCTAGATTCTGGTAACAAAACAATGTCAAGGTCAGCATTGCAATGTGTTACCTAAAGCTAAAAAAGCTGGCGTGCATTGGATGCAAGATCTCAGGGAACAACAAAAGCAGTTACGCCTGCTGCATGCTAACACAAACTCACTGCCTGTGGTTGCAGCAGTACTAACACAGCATCCATAAACATGAGGGCGCAGACACAGACACAGCAGCAGGGATTTAGATCATAAATCCTCTGCATGGCTTGGCAGCATCCCATTTAGCACCTCAAGGCCTCTGTGGGCAGGTTACTGTATGTCAGAGCTGCAGCACTGAGCAGGGCTACTTGCTGCAAATTTAAATTAAATGTAATGCAGCGTTCTGTGGATGAATTCGTATGAGCAAGATCATAAACCACAGCTTATTTTAATAGTTTAATTTCATGGATACTCATTCACTTTGCTCGTACAAAGGTGACATAAAGGCAATAACTACTGCATACCTTGCGTAGCACAAGTTCTCCATTCATGTGCATGGAGAGGTTGCTGAAGTGGAGCAACATTTGGTCAGTTGCGAGCTGCTGTTCCGTCACATCATCCCCGTAGAGAACAATGATGGCTACACACAGGAACAGGTGGAAGTAGTCCGTCTGTGAAGGGAGGGAAAGAGGTTAAGTGAGCGGCAAATTAGTAGTTTTTTTAAAGTGTAAGTCTGGTAAAATTGGACCCCATGGTCTTTCGGCATGAATATACATCAAATACGTTTTTTGGGTGATCACCTATTAACAGAGAAATCCTGGAGATTTGCTAGGAGCCAGACATTGATTCAGTGAGTAGCTCGGGGCGGAGCGCTGAACGCATAAAAAAAAATTATTTTTAACCACTAATATTGCTCAAAATAGCACCAAACCTGTGCAGTAGCATGTGAACAGTCCCTACACATAAAACAATGCTATTTTGCATAACATTAGTGGCTTCACCGTTTTGGATGCATCCAGTGCTCCGCCCCAAGCTACTCAGTGTTAGCCATCTCTGGCTGCTAGCGATTGTCCAGGACTTATCTGTTAATAGGTGATCCTATTTGATATATTCATGCTGAAAAAGAATGTGGGGTCCAATGTTGCCCACACTTTAGGGTCCTAATGACAACATGGTGTCAGATCTCTGTTTTGAGATGTGCCTTTGCTGCAGGGTACAATTTGAAGGTTACCACAGAACAAGGAAAGACAAAGAACTAGAAGATATTTACAAAATGCAAATTTACAGTGAATCCCAGTTAAAAAAAAACACAAATTCTGGCAGTATAGCATTTCGGAAAGTTAAGCTTAAGAATGAAGTAAAATAAAAATGAAAAACTTGATGAGTAAGACTGTGTGTGTTGAAGGCTCCCATTCACAGAAAAATCTGATCAGAAATGCTTGCTTCTGGCCCATCTGGTGTGTAACATTCGACTGTCACTCTGCTATCTTCTCTATCAGCACCTGTAGCTGAAAATCAGTACATCTAGAGTCTGAACAGATGGCATGAAGCAGGAATGCTGACGTGTTTTTTAATGTTTGTTTCATATCTGACATTTTTGGCCTTGTGCACGAAGCCTATGTGTGCTGTTACTTTTTACAATATGCACTTGTAAAGCTGTGATGTATCGGTTCGAAGTGAACTAAATCAAAATTTAATCTCTTGAATTAAACCATTAAACCGCTTCAAAATATGACATTTTATAGGTATTTAGGAGGATTACAATAGCCTGTGGTGACAGGATTTAAAGGGATAACGTGGAATCTTGTTACTGCAGAAAGTGTTAACTGAATGCAGTCAAGTGCATCTGTGCACATATGTGTGCAAAGTTTTTTTTGACAAATTTGAGTATGCAAAGGAGCTGTTCAGACTTTGCCCTGACCTGGTAGTGTGCCCAGCAGGCCTCCCACATGCGCAGAGCCTCGGTGTCGGGGAACTCTCGTTTGAAGCAGAGCAGAATCCAGCGGTGGCAGAAGAGCAGCTGAAGGCCGTCCTCGCCCAGCCTGGTCAGGTGCTCGTAGAAGCTGGGCAGCATGAGACGCAGCAGCTCCCGCAGGTACATCTGGAGTTGGGTCAGAGAGGGAGCACACTGTCTTACAAATACAATAGTGTTTAGTATTCTGAGGCTGGGATTATGCTTCTCTGGACTGCACTCAAGCAAACATAGACATGTAATTTGGATACGTACAGATTTGTTATATAACCATTCATTTACATAAATGGATGACAAGAAGGGTAACGATGTTAAGTGTTTTGAACAGGAATTTATTCTCTGATTGTTCATGGTCCTGTAGAAGTCTTAAGTCTGTGTAATATCAACCTTGTTTTAAGAAAAACGTTGGGGGTCGTTCCGAAGCTATTCGACAAGCAGAATAGCATGATTGAATAATTATGTGTATTTTTGCAGAAACATAATTCCACATTTCTTCTAGTTCTATGACAGAAACATCTTACCAGTTGCCTCTCCATGTCTTCATCACGCGGTGAGCTGATGAAGATCGTGTTCTCCATGAGGCCGACGAAGCACCAGAAGGTGTCACTTTCATCCTGGATCTCAGTGAGCAGGGGGGCCACTAGGTCAGACATGCCCTGGCAGTAGCCCATGTCTGGATTAAACACTGCATAGTTGAGTAGAATCCGCCTGGGTCAAGAAAAAGCCATGGACATCTCAGCACTGTTGTAACACCTCAGCAGAAAACACAATATCTAACACAATACAACATTAAAGCTTTTGTTTAGTCTCTTATATGGAAATGTTCACAACCCTGCAGTCGAGCCAAACCACTAAAAAGTACGGTCCCACCCGAACACTGAATGATCCAACATATGTTACAGCATTCTTGGTAATGCCCAGAAAAACATGACAAGCCCTGCTTAGGCGGTTGCTATGCCAACTCCTCTGGTAACCAGGGAGCTAATTAATGATCTTTCTTGTTTTTCTTCTTTTTTTGTATATGGGTACCACTTTGAAGTAAACTTGTCTGGCAATCCTCATGCATTAAGGATAGTATAAACAAAGGATAAACCCTGAGGACTTTTTTATTTTTTAATATTAACGGTAAAAATAGATGTCATTGGAAAAACTAAGACAATGAAGGAGATTATGTGTTTGGAAAATTAAAGATAAAAATGATACGAAGTATCCTCAGATTAAATGACATGCTTAGACCGAATGACCCAGAGAAGGTTATCTGTTACAAAAGATGTGAGATAACAGAGGAAGCATGAGATAAGTGCTATGCATGTGGACATGTGCAGCACTGGGATCACCCTGCCCCTGATGCAGTATTGGACATAATACCTAGACAAATACCAGGAGGAGCCTCGATGAGAGTCACTAAACTAATATGCTATTTAAATCCTCTTGCTCCTCGTTTAGTAAGCCATTAGCTCTGAGTATGCATCAAAAGTGCTCAGACGGCTTAGTCAGAGTCAATAAAGCATGAAACTCATTTGCAGCTCCCCCAGGGTTTAGGAATATGAAATGAATAGGTACGCCTGTGCGTTGGGCTGAGGAATGGGAATGATAAGGATGGATTGAGAAAAGGTGAGGGCGACAGAGACAGAGATAGAGATCTGGAGTGGAAAAAAAAAAGAGTTAGAGGGGGAAAATGAAGAGAAGTGGTCTGACCTCATGCTCTCCACGTTGGGGTTATTCTCTCCTCTGAAGAAGTGGTTGCTGCGGTCTGTTCTCACCACGTCTTTATCCACTGTAAACTGAACCTTTCTCCAGAACTCGCTATGCTCCTCCGGGCTCATGGACAATCTGAAGTATGTGGGGAAATGTAAGAGTTTGATACATCAAATAAATGTTTTTTTGTCAGTTACGATTAAAGAGACAAGAGCAGGACAGTTTAAGAAAGTGCATAATCTCTAAAGGTAATTAAGATAATACGGATTAAAAAAAATATAATCTTTGCCTTAAATGTTACTCTGGTGTAAAACACTAATGGGTAGTTGCAAATCAACTAAAAAATGTGGGGGTGGGCTAGCAGTGGACTGAAAGGATATTTCACCATCAAGTGCTCCCTTGAGAATAATACCACAACCATAAAACCCCCATCAACCCCTTGAAATGTAAGGGGCTATATTAGCTATGTACTTCTTGTATAAGGCACTAATGTACTCAAGTCCTAACAAGCAGAGGGGATTTAATTAACACTGTTTGTTTTCCATGTGGCCCCACTAGGAATACTGAGCGTGCACCTGATGCAACGCCACGCAACTGTTTAGTTTCAGCATCGTGTGTTTGTGGGATGGACCCTCCCCGGTCACCTTCCTGTCTCTCTGTCTCTCTCTAATGCTACTACTTCAGTACATGCTTTCATTACTTAATATTTCTCAGACTGGTATGGTTTAGCAAAAATATAGTTGTGTTTACGTAGGAATATTAAATAGGAACAAAATTATTTAGACACTACGACTGCCCAAGTCTAATTTCTATTCATTTCATTTCATGTTTATTCTTATAGGGATAAGTATATAACATGGACCAGTACCACATACCACAGCATTTATGGGCTTAGTTAGTTTGCATTGTCTGAGCCTGCATGGGCCTTTAAAATACACAAAAATCTCAACAAGGAAATAGACACAATACAAGCACAATGTAAAAACAATTCTCTTTAAAAGAGGTTGCAAGTTGAGATTTTATTTTTTTTATTTATGATCCTCAGGAATCTGATTGATTAATTTCTAGCTCAAACATACAATGTAGAAGATGAGAAGACACACAGTACGAAGTAAACCTGAAACAATTAAGAGAAACTAACTTCTGATTAATATTCTAAGCTCCAGCTTCTCCCCTGTGAGAATGTGCTGCCTTCTGTCTGTTTTCCATAACTGTACACTGACTGTCTTTGGATTTTTGACTGTTGGTCAAACAACACATGACATTTGAAGCCATCTCCTTGGACATTTTTTTTCACTACAGACCAAACAATGAATTAAAAAAAGTAACACTAATTCTGGGCTGCAGCCCTGGTCTGAACACATGTTTAGTTGCGTCTATAACCAAAGAGAATGTTACTGACATAGAGAACCGTAACCCTTAACTTCCTCTTCACTTCCACAGATCTGAACTAAAAGTAGAGCTCTTTTGAATTTTAGTCACCGGTGCACCAAAAATGAGCACTTCCTTTTCAAGCCAGTCAGAGGGTACATTTTCTAATATTAAACTCACAGCTTGTTACATGACAAATTCTAAATGTATTATTAACAAATACTTGCCTTGAATATGGGTATTATTCATGCATTACCTAGAATCTCATACATAGCAGTATGAACAAAATAGATTTTTTTTTGTTTTCTGTATGTGTATCTATAAATAGATTTTGTTTAGCTTTTTGTGTTCTTAATTATTGTGCAAAACCAATAAATCTGTTCAACTAAAGAGAAAAAGAGGAAGACCATCTCATCTAAAGGCTGTCATTCAGTGATTTTGTAGCAGTTTTTCCAAAATGACAATGGTCTAAATATGCTTCTCTGTCACTTTCACTTGTTATATTCACGGTTTGTCTATTGACCTACTGTATCTCTGCAGTTATTACAGCTGCATTTGCTTTCATGCAACTGCTTAGTTATCACAGCTAAGGGAAGCACACCAGGCTGGGAGACATGGAAAAAAACACAGACATGTATCCCTGCTCCTAATGATCAACCAGTGGCCCCGGAGGCTGCTCTAGTCAAATGGTCTTTAAAGGAATCCACATCAGTGTCAGAACAAGGGCTCTAATTACCCGACTTCGATAAGACCTTCTGACATACTCAAAATGTTAATAGGCCATACAGAAGAAACCTGTCCAATTATCATATTCATTACAGACGGAGCAGAGGAACGTGTGAAAATATGTGCACACTCGACATTTTGGTTGAGGAATGAAAACAAATAAAAACTTGTGGTATGTGGTTGCGTGTGTTTTTTCCTCCTGACGAGAGAGTATGATCTGATAACTGCTGACATGTTTTCTCTCCAGAGACCTTTTATTTCACACCCGGCACCTCCCCTTAACACTTCCCTGATTGTGCCTATTGATTGCTCAGCCACAAAAGACTCACATATGGTTTCATATTTGACCGATGGAGCGTTTGGCAGTCGATACTTCAGCCATGTCAAAGTGTCAAGCATACTGCTGTGTCCTGATCAGACCTTTTTTTTTATTTAATAAATTGACACACACACACACATACTGTATATATCTATCTATCTATCTATCTATCTATCTATCTGTCTGTCTGTCTGTCTGTCTGTCTAACCATTTCTCCCTGTTCCTCACCTCCTCTTTTGAATTTCATGATAGTGGGTGCGTTTTTGCAGTCTCCAGGCCTCCCTCTCCTGGGAGTTGGAGTCATAGCTGTAGTAGTGCAGCAGGAAAGGCCACACCTCGCCACGGATGGATGGGTGAATGCCGCCAAAGAAGATGGCCTGGCGGAGAGTGGGAAGTGAACAAACACAGTGAGCACAAAAGGGCAAACAGGGGCCCCGCAGTGAGCGATCACTCTTCATGTGAAAACATATCAAATTGTATGCCAACAAGATACGCAGACGGCCTGCACTCAACCATCACCTTACTGAACTACAGTGGACGTGTTATTTCATCAGTGTTGCAAAATGCTGCAAACTCGAAACAGTGCTCCTCTGTTCCTGCATTTGAGTTTTTACAGAGGAAATGTTCTTGGTCACAGTCTAACTGCCACTGAGTCATTTCAGTAAGATGAATAAACTTCAGTTGAGTCAATCCCAGAGAACTAAAATGATTCACAGGGGGTCACTGACCAAAACCAACTCTCTCATCATTCACAGACCAGAGGTGCTGATTCACACTGAAAGCTTTACACTGGGGGCTTTACTTTCAAAATGACAACATGTATGTGTGATTGAGAGAAAAATGTTGAGCTTGACTCTGCGGATAGCAGCAGCGGAGACTGACATACCTTGCGTAACTTATACTCTTCCTCCACCTGCCCATTATGGTTGAGGTGACGTAGCCAGGTGGTGACATCCAGCCGCCGATAAAGCTTCTCCTCTGGGTGGGTCTCAGCTGACGGCAGGGTGGGCCTCTGGATGGAAAACTGCATGCAAGATTTCTCATCCGACACCTGAAGGAAAGATGTGGGCACAAAACCAACATTTGAGAAGAAAACTGGGGGTTGGGGTGGGGGGAAAGGATGAAAAATTCCTTTTGTTTCTCAATAAAACTAGATGCCAAACAGGATTTTGGATTGAAACCCAACCTGGTCTTTAAGCTGAGTTTCCCTGCAGCACTTCCACTGTTGGAAGACCTCAGCCAGCTTGTCCAGGCCAGCATGATGGAAGTGGAGGATCTTATATTGGCTCTCTCGGCTGGCAATCACCAGCTGGCCACTGGTGCACGCCTCATCACTGCAACAGCATCATAAAAAAATGATAAAGACACAAAATTAAGTCACGTCAAGTCGAGTTCTTTTCTATAGCACATTTAAAACAGCATGAGTTGACCAAAGTGCTTGGTCTTACTTAAAGGTCACATTATTGTAAAAAGTGATATTTCAATGTCTTTTTTCATTACAAAGCCAGGTCGAGGTGCTTTTATAAATACTGCAAATTATTAAAACGCTTAATCCACAGAGAAATGCACGATACCCGTATTCAGAAACTGTGTCTTTAAACGAGCTGTCAGGACTTCTGTACCGTTGTCATGTCACAACTTTACTAAAAAAATACCGCTACAGTAGAACGGTAGCGCAATTGGTCATTCTCAGTATTAGTCATTCTAGAGCGTAAATACAGAAGAGAAAGATCACGTGTTTGAACACTAAAGCATGTAAAGATGTTGTTGTAGAAACCCCCTTCAACTTTTTCACTAATTACTCTTAAAACAAATCCTGAAACCAACAACACAGCGTGAAGCATTGCACAGTAGCACGACAAGGTGACCCCCCCTCATGACCTCCCTGTGACCTTTGCACCCCTTGCTGACCTGAAGAAGAGTCTCAGTGACCTCATGTGACCCAGGTCCACCCTGAAAACTCCACACAACTGCTCCAGAGCCAGCACCTTTTGCTGCTCCTCCCATCGCACACCCTGGCTGCTGCTCTCGGAGGGGGCGTGGCTATCCAGGCTGGAGGCGGAGCTTGCAGAGTGGGTCATGGACTCCTCACACAGCTCCCTGGCAAAAAAAAAAAAAAGACAAAAGGAGTGTGCATTTTGTGAATAGAATTTTTGAAGCTTAAAGGAAACGGAGTCATGTTTTCCCTTAAATCAAAAAGGAAGGAGACTTCCTTCTGCATAAAAACCTCTCGTTTCTTGTGCCTCACATTCCAAAGCAGAGCCATTCTTCTATTTGAAGCATTATTGATAAATATCATGTAGACAGTGGCCAGCGGTGTTAAGCCCTGCAATAATTTTGCAGACATATACTACAGTCCTGCCCTGTTGTTTTGTGTCTCAGTATGGTTCCACCAAGAGGCTGAGAATGGTAGGAATGCATGGAGGCTTCTTAGCGCAACACACACACACACAAGGAAATCTGTACACACACAAATCACACTGTCTGCCGTCCAATTTCCCCTGTCATTCCCCCATGGCCAGCATGTTGTTCCCGGCATGAAACATGAGCCAAGGGTTCCTCTGCTGCAGAAGGAGACACACAAGCGCAAACGCACACAGAAATATACACACACATGTGAAAACACAGAAAAAAGACAAAGCTGTGTATGTGGCCAACAAAAATACGCATCCTACACCACAGCAAAGTTTTTCAATCACTGGCTGGTATGTATGCACACACACACACACACACACACACACACACACACACACACACACACACACACACACACACACACACACACACACACACACACACACACACACACACACACACACACACACACACACACACACACACACACACACACACACACACACACACACACACACACACACACACACACACACACACACACACACACACACACACACACACACACACACACACACACACACACACACACACACACACACACACACACCATAGCTAATCGCACTAATGCACTCTCAAACACGTCTCAAGACATGTTAGCGCTGAGAAACAGACCAACACAAAAATGTGTTAAACCCACTGATATTTGAGAAGTGGACGTCGTCTACATGGAGTTATTTACTTACTACCTACTATGAAATACATTTACTATTTATTGACATGATTAAATCAGAAGTCATTCAATTTAAAAAAATAGCTTAATGTATCTCCAATATAAAAAAGGATGCTACTAAAGCTGTTTATCTCCTTCGTATGAATGAGTGTGTGAAACTAACGATATCCTTTTGTAAAAAGGACTTCTTTTCACTCAGAAAACTAGTTCTTATTTACAGGTAAACATGCACTAGGTACTTTGAAAAGATGAGGGAGGCCAGCCCAGTCTAATCTATTGTAGCCTGTATCAATCATGTCTGGCTAATCATTTCCCCGTAAGCATATAGGAAAATAACCAGGCTGATCAATCCAAGCTGCAGAGTTTCCTCTGCTATCTAGTGATTTACTGCTCTCCGACTCATGTATCACGCCGCAAACCAGACTGTGGAATATAAGGAGACTGGGAGAGAGGCACAGACAGCTCTAGTGAGGGAGTGATCTAAAATATATCTTAAGAGGGCTACTGTACTCACTTTTTCTTTTTCAGCAGACATTTCCTTCATTCTTGTTGCACGCATATAGTACAAAACGCTTTTATTTATACGCAGAGAAATATGCAAAAGTGCAAAAACCATGGAAAATGTGGTGCGAAAGCACATGATTCTTGGTTTGGTCATAGCATGGATCCTCCACTCTGCTGCGTTCAAGCAGAAACTCGAGTGATTAACATCGTCTGTCAGTGTCAACAGCCTGATTCTGTTCATGTACTGGTAGGCAGCAAACGCAGGCGGCAGCCAAGCCATAAACTGTGCAGAGAGTGCGTTATGTAAACAAGCTGTTTTGATGGAGTCAGGCTGCTGCAACCGGCGTGTCCCACCAGGCCAGAGTGAGATCAAAACTGCCCCAAGGTCCTTGGTAACACCTCTCTTCACATACACAAGGCATTACCCTGGGGGAAGGTGCTGCCAGGTCACCCTGAGAACCAGGACCAAGTGCTACAGGCCTCCAGGGACTCCCAGGCCCTTCAGCTTCGGCTAATCCCTGAAGAGATGAGGGAGGGCTCAGGTGAAGGGGGTGGTGTGGGGCTCTCTGCAGTGCACACGCTAGAAAGCGGTCAGTACAGTTTGGAGTTTGGAAAAAGGAAAAAAAAGCTAGTGATATGTGTTGTATTATTTATGAATCATGTGGCATTCTAATAATCCTGGAACCAGAATACACCAGCAAACCTTTTTATCAGTCAGTTCAAACTCTTTGACTAGACACAGATGATCTTCATTTGACAAATTTTGTATTTATTAAGCCTTTAAAGCTACTTTGTAGAGATCTGTTTTTGACATTATAGATGTGATTCAATGTTAGATTCAAACAATCAGGGTTGGTTACTTTTAAAAGGGTACTGACCAAATTGCATAGGTACTACTAACCGATTCAGGTTACATCCATCGATGCCAAGAATATATAATAGTAACTTAGATTATAGAGAAAAGAGAGATAGAACAAGATTAAATGACAGTGTTGAAGTCCCAGTGAGTCAGGGCACTTTTCAAAAAAAGGTACTGTTGGTTAACGGCATGGGTTAAAAAGTACTCAACCCTTTAAAAAAAAAACTTCCAACATACATAAATAAATAAAGTTATTTTTGATGATTTATTTTGTCTTTATATTGTCTTATTGTATTATTTTACCTCTATAGTACTAAAATGATTAGCAATAAAGCTGTGGTCATAACTGGTAGACTTACAGTAACCAGTGACAAGTGGATGTTTTAAAACATCGGAAACCAATCATCTGTGATATAACCACATGTTTTTAATCTGCAAGCAAAGCCTAAATAAGGCAGCACACCCCGACAGGCAACATTTTCATAAACTAATGTTAAACTCAAGCAATTGGTTGAGAAGCTTGACAGATATTGCTTTGGATTTCTCTTTTGCCCTCTCCCACTACTCTGACCCCCCCCCTCTCTCTTTTTCATCCGCTCTCGCTCTCCCATACGCGGCTCTTTCTCTTTGAATGATTCCAAGTGACATGTTTCCAGTTCCTGGCCCCTTAACAGTGTCAATTAAAGCAAGAGAGAGAGAAAGAGAGATTGAGTGGGTTCCAGGGTTTTGGCTGCTGCTCCGCTCTCTTCAGTCCTCTAATCCGGAGAGCTGACATTCAGCCCAGCACAACAACCCCGGGAGCACTGGGAATCAAAGGGCTTCACACAGACTTTAGTAAAGGAAGGGAAGGGAAGGGGGGTTAAGATATTTGAGAGGTGGGCAACACCAAAAGAAACAATATTGAGAAAAACAGAGAGAATGAGCAAGAGGAAAAGACGCAAAAATAAAGAGCGAAGGGAATGGACAGACAGGGGACAGAGGAAAATCCAAGAAGAGACGGGGCAAAAAACAGGCAAAGGAGAGGATGGATACGAGTGCCAGAGAGCTGAAGAGAGACACTAATAGCGAGTGAAGCACAGAGGAGAGGAGGAAGAGAAGGACAGAGTAAAGATTAGACGCTGTGAAGCAGAGAGCACTGCCAAGTCACACACTGACTGCACTTACAGCGAGCTGGGGTCTGAGAGTGGTTAAAAAAGCCTAAACACACTGACTCACTCTCTCACTCTCCTTGACACACACTGACACAGGCTCACACATTCTGGGCAACATGTCAGGCCAAATAGCTGCGTGAGGAAACGACCACGGAGGGAATCATAAAGTCAAACGGCTGTGAGGTCCGAACAGCAACACGATCACTGTCCAGATGGTCTCGCTTGATTAGAGAAGAGTCTCTGGAAGCACTGAGCTTTTGGGTCCGTAGGATTTAAGGACTTATTTTGGGGCCATCTGTGACATTATAAAACATTCAGAATGAACCCATCTTGAACTCTGATAACATTTCATGCATCCCACTTGAAGCCATCTACCTGATCTCTCTCCCAAGGCACATTCAGCTGTAGAGCAGGAAGCCACCATGTGGCCTCAGGATGTAAATGATCCTCCTGCCATCAATTCTTTTCTTTTTGGCTCCACCTTGTGTTAGTTTAGGGTAACTGAAAATGAATCCTTCATAACAAATGTAACTTGTAACTAGTATTCAGATCCTTTACTTAAGTTAAAGTGCTTATACCCAACTGCAAAAATACTATGTTACAGATAAAAATCCTGCATTCCAAGTCCTTTTAAAAAAACGTGAATACAATGAATACGATTCAATAACTATAACAATAACACTCAATTGATTCCGATATAGTTGAAGAGCAATCAGCAGCATGGTTTATCTTTTACATAGGCCTGACAATGAGTGTTTAAAACAGATTTGACAGAACAGGCTCCGCTCTTAAAGGAGCTCCTCACTGACCAAAAGTGACAGCAAGCACAATTAAACCCCAAAAGGTTATACAGACCAGTAATCCAACTGGCATATTAAATACACATAATACTCTCACACCAGTCAAATAACACTTTTCAGAGTATCCCGATTCTTTTCTTTTACTTACTTTCCACACTGAAAAGGCAGAGAGAGAGAAATAAAGGGGTATGACAGTAATAACGTAATTATTCAGCTATTATGGATAATATTTGGGATAGAAGTGGACTTATGAATGAGGTGGATAAGAAAACTGACAAAGCATAGACAACCCTTAACTCTGACGTCTAAAAATACCAACATGATCATGAACGAAGCCTAATCAAACCCAATCACTGACCTGCTTTCACTGTCCAGGAAGACTGAGCCACTGCTTTCACAGAGGGCCTCGCTGACGGGGGACAGGCAGAACGGGGAGGAGAAAGTGTCCGAGTCTGAACCCATAGTGCTGTCCCGACTCACTTCATCTGACAGCTCGAAGGAGCCCTCGTCACCCTCCTCCCCCACCGAGGGCAGCTGTTGTGAGGAGGGATCCGCTCCTGCCTCTGCCACCAGGCTGTGGCTCTCTGCGGTGGTGCTGCTGGTAATGTTCCTCTCCTCGTCTTCATCTTCCTCCTGGGCTGCTGGGTGACGAGACTGGGGTCTGGAGGGGACGGTTGGTTTAAAACATCATCAGCATCATATATAATACTGATATAAGGCTGAGCAAGTTTTCATACTGTAACTAAATGCTTTTTTCGATAGGGAATATCTGAAGGAGTGTTCTTTAAGAGATGCATCATGATTATCTTATAATAAGGTATTTAAACACTGTTTATGTGCATTCAAGATATTTTACTAAAGAGGATACACATTTTAAGAAATTACTTTCCTACCGTCGGCCTCGGCGTCGTGCGTTCCTGCGTACAGGGGAGCTCTCTGGTGTGATGTAGCGCAGCGCCTCCTCATCCTGTCTCTGAATGCGGGAGTTGGGCACCCAGGTCAGGATCAGAGTGGTACCTAGGCTCTCATCCTTCTCCGTGTGCACACACAGGTAGCCTGCAGGAGGCAACATCAACCGCAGTTAAGTTAGGAATTATGTTGAGTAAAAAAAAATATCCAGTAACATGAGAGGAAATGACAAAACTTTTTTTATAAGCAGTAGCAGCTGCAACCCAAAGACAAACATGAAACCTGAGAAACACACAAAGGGATGAAGACACACCCTGAGAGGTGAGTAACAGACCTTGCAACGCACACAAACACACACCAATGGAGGATCGCAGGAGATAAGAGATGGAGGAACTATGGAAATGCAGTTGGTGTTCATACCAGGGCGAGTAAAAAGTGTAAACCGGCAACACTGGCCACTGATGCTTACATCTTTAGTAGACCAAGGTATAAATAAAATGTTTGTCTGTGTTACAGCACTCATGGTAAGAGAGGAATGTTGTGTGTTTAGTTATTCTGTAGAAGCAAAAGCCTGCAGGACATCTGGCCGACAGCTGTACATTTGCCATGTGTTTTAGACTGCTTAATCTTTGCTTTGGAAAACTTGACTGTTGGTAAAATAATAAGTGAACTACTGTATAATTGCAGTAAGATGCCTAGTATTGAATAAAAAATTGAGACTTTTATCATAAATCCTTTTATGTAAAGCAGTTTGAATTGCTGTTTAAAAGTGTATAAAGTTGCATTGCCAAGTATAATGGCCTTTTTGTAATTGAAATGGATTAGAAATTCTTTTGATTAAAAAAATAGGTGGGACGCTGGTAAGGGATTGTGTCACTATCACTGCATCTGGAACTTCAAATTCAGCGCATCCACCGATTTCTCATCTCATTTTGTTTGTTCATCAATGCTTGAAAGCTGACAGGGAAGCTGGCCTGCGCGGTTATCTTCGCGTCTCCATTCACACCACACAGAAACACAGTCAGTCTAGCCTAACCTGGGTGATGCTCTGCCAAGCCAGGCAGGGGCTCAGCAGGGTGCACACAAACATTGTTTTTGGAGAAGATGATCTCGCCATCCAAGCCCGATCGCAATGATGAGCCCCCCGTCCCCGGGTTGAAGGTCAGGAGGTCCGACGCCTTGGAGGAGGCACGCCGCAGGAGCCGACCCAGAGACATCTCCTCAGGCACCGGGACACTGGGCCCATCCTCTGAATATTTGGGAGTAGAGAAGTTTTAGACAGAGGACAGGAGGTCAGTCCATCTTAGAATTGGCATGGTGTTAAAAAGCCCGAAAAGCCAAGGGCAGGGGAGAAAAGAGAAATGACCTAGTTCCCATATTATGTGCATTTTTAAAAGTTTCAAAGTTTCAGGGTCTTCTGCATCTGTGCTCTCAGCGGCTCTGCGGCATCATTGCAGCCGGTGAATGACTGTAGCAGCAATGTAGTTGTACTTTCCAGTGTTGCGTATGCAGCAGTGGAGTGTGTTTGCAGTGTATTTGTCAGTGAAAAAACGCCCAAGTCAAGTCCCTGAAACTTGCTTGCTACCAGCAGATTCAAGTGAGGGAGTAAGCCCCGAAACTAGCAACAACAACGGTCCAGGTTCAACCTTTCAGGTTATTTTTAGAAACAATACTAGTCCCTGTAAGTGGACCAGCAAAGTTTAGATACTTTCACAGATTTTATATAGCACCTCGACATGTGCTTTGTAATAGTATATATACTTTTAAAAACATGGAAATCTTTCTCTCTCTTTTTTTTTTTTTTTACACAATATGGGACCTTTAAGGACAGCTTGGCACTAGGACTGCACACATCCTCACCTACACTTCACCTCCTCTGTCACATGTGTCCCTGCATTTACTGCAGTGTCCTCTCTCTGCAGCACTCAACACCACTTGTTCAGCATTTCCCTGTGACACATTTTCTTTGCCAACACCTGCACCTTCTAACACAAACACATTCACAGGATGTGTGGATACTGTACTTTACTAGTGTGTACCCAAACGTGTCCCACCTTCTGTAAACAACACACACACATAACGGTGTGTACCGTACATGCACACAAAGACATGTGCAAACACACTTCACTCCATCCGTGTGAAATTCCAAGCAGTTATCAGTAGCCAACAGATGTCATCAACAGAAGCACTCAACTGGGATCAGGGTTGAACTTGTCTGCTTCAGAGAGAAAGTCTCGTGTGATGAGACAAACGGAGAGTAAAGCAGAAAGTAACACCGCTCTTTTGAGGTGTCAGCACATTGTGTTGTTGAAGGCTTTCTTCTTTGACCAGGCTTGAAAGGAAATCTTACTTTTCAGGCTCAAAGAATGCTAAAAGCAAATTAAGTGAAACCTTTTTTTTGCTCCTGATTGATCACTTCACACAGAATCCACTGATTAATTTTCTTTCGCTTTGCTTTGACATGTGTGTCTGTATCTTTGGACCCCTTCATGTGTGTAAGCTTATTTTCTTGTTGGCTGAACGTTGACATGTACTCCCCACTTAATCTGAGGAATGTTCCCTCCTTTTTCCTTAGAGGGCATGTTTACCTCCGCCTGATTAAACAGGCACCCCACTTCCTGATGCCAGGCCCCAGACAGGAAGTCTGCTGGCACGAATTTCAGACCTGCCTGACCTCGGAGAGGAGGCTTACTGTAGGCCATCATTTGGTTTACATTTAAACAATGTGGGGTTGTGGGTGTTTTACCATTTGCTCAGTACATCTTGTAGAAAAAATAAAATAAAATGGGGGGTTGTATCTGTTGTTCTCCTTCTTTTTCTTGCAGATGTCAATAAACTTGGGCTGCAACTAAGTATTTTTTATCGTCTTTTTTATCAACAAACTGTTTAGTCTAAAACATTGTCTAAACAATTGTAAAAAAAAAAAATATATATAACATGATGCGTAGGAAGGGGTCCCACACAAAGAGCAGCATAGGGACCTATGACCACCTTAATCCACCCCTGCATACAATATTTATTCTTTTCCCATTTTGTGTCTGGCTCCCTTGTTTCTACTGGCCATGTGAGTATTCATCAGAGCCAGGTTAAACTTTGGGCCCATCAGCAGCCGCATTGGCAGCATAACCTCGGCAAACGGAGCACTTGCACTTCGCTCAATGCAGTGGAAAGAAGAAAAAACAGAATTAAGAGTTTATCCAGTGCCGGTTAGCTCGTCGGCCTAGAGCCGAGCTACCGCTAACGTTTGCTCAACTTGTTTCTCTGATAACTTAAGATCCAAACGTCCAAAGACTAAAATCCTGCATCAGAGTATATAGTTAAAAACTACCAACATCTAAAAAGGTGTGTCATAAATATGTGGCTTAAAACTGGATGAAAAGTCCATTCATTACGGCTTCTGGCAGTCTTCTACTACTACGTGCAAAAGGGATATGACGAAATTACCAGGTGACCAAATGTAACAGACTGTTAACTTGAATAAAATGATAGATTTCTCTGAGTTTGAACAGTGTTGGAAACATTTGGGATAATGTAGGTACACAACTCGTAAAAACATAATATAGGGCTAGTCGATTTTAGACATTCTAATGCAGAAAAGTTACATATACCTTTAATCTAAATCAAAATTAAATAAAAAAAGTTACCATTAAATGTCCTGTCCATTGTTTTTGTCCCTACAGTAATTGCAAGAGATTCATAAGTTAGACAGCACTGGTGTTTGAAGTCTGAAAAACTTCATATTAACCTAAAACAGGAATGGTGACTTGCTTGCTCTATCCATCCACAACATTAGACTACTACTGAATATAAATAGCCTAGGGCTATTTGCATGATAACTGCTTCAAATAGCACTACCCTAATCCACTTGTAAACAGACCAGATGGGCAACGCAGCGTCTAGACTACATACTCTGACTTTCCATTCCTGCGAGACACACACTGAAAAACATGCTACCTGAATATAATGACAGGCTGGGATCTTGAACATAACACATAGCTGTTACCAGTAGCCATAAAAGCAATAACATATTCACCTCTGTGCTGCTATCCAGTGGTTATTTTGGTCAGTATGTGATTAAAGGTCCACTCAGGTCACTTTGATAGTGCTCTCACTCTTCTCGCTTCATCATTTATGCCGTCAACACCTCAGTGTGCACACAGTCACTGCCTTTGCCCTCTGAACTTTCTCTGTTTCATCATGATTTACATCCTTAGCACACCCCTAAACTTTAGACTAGTCTGACTCTGACCTGCAGAATACCTTCTTTTCTTTCCAAACTTTTAACAGAACTTTTGATAAGAACTTGAAACCTACACCGTGGACATTTAGCTGCAAGTATAAAAGCTGCCTGAGTCTCAGCTTCTCACCTCTGGGCTACATTAATTAAGTTGTCACGCTGAAATTTGAATAGAGCAGCTCATATTGAAAAAAACCCTTTACATCTGCGTTGTATACTACCGTGCCTGGGGCAGCTGAGAGGAGACCAGCCACAAAGAAGCCTGAAAAGCAAGACTCTTGTGGACTTTGCAAAGGCTGGGTTAGTTATGAGGGAACTTCATTGGGTGACTCAGTGGGAGTGTGGGAAGCACAAAATAGTTCTCTTTCAAAAAAAACTGTTGTAATGAGCTCCGTGTCTACATGGTGTGCCCTAAAATTAGGGATATCAAAACAGGTGGCATACTGATGTTATGGCAAATAACTCATAAAACTTCCTAGAGTCTGATCATGTCACTGGGCGTATGAACTAGCCATGATCAACGTATCTCAGACATAGTGATATAGAAATGCCAAAGATGCTTGAAGTAGTTTTGACAACTTTATTTTTCAACTATGAAATGTCCCGCTCAGTACATATCATGGACAGAACTGACGGGATCCTTACAAAAACTGTCTAAATTTACAAAAAGAACACCAGCCACTAGATCTTTTAAAACTCTGAATATTTGTAACCATCTAGAAGAAACCCTGCAATTTCACAGTGTAAAGATGTAGATCATTTTCCCACCTCTTTTACAAATAGGTGGGAAAATGATCTTATTTGCACTGTGTTGTTGTTATTTTTACATGATTGGACATTTTTGTTTACTCCCCATTTTTATTATTGTTTGTGTTGCACTGCTTTTAACAAATGTACGGTGTCCTTGAGTGCTTAGAAAGCTGCCTATAAATAAAATGTATTGTTATTATTATAAATAAACATTGCAATCCTAATGCAAAAACACCACAGCCTTAAAACTGACCACAGAGTTGAATCATTAAAATGCACAGGGGGTTACATTTTACTGCTCAGTCAGTGTATACTATCATTTATTTAACGGGTTTTGTGTGAGTTCTATACAGGGGCTTAACTACCAAAATAAAAGCTGGTGAAAGGTGGCCTCTCCCAGTCCTGACTCTGGCAGCAGGACCGGGGCAGCAGGACTGGGGAGGGGGAAATGCCTCAGAATAGTAGCAGCCCGTGCAGCAGAGGCGTGCCATCATGTCGGGGGCTCCATCAGCTACCATAACACTGACAGCATCCGCCTGACAGGAGGAAAGGGGAGGATGGGACAAGGCTTTTGCAAGCGCAGCACTATTTACACAGACAGCCACAGTGGTGTGTATGTGTTTTTAATAGCTCGAGCAGCTATCTGTGCCATCTTTGAGCATAAATATTTTAGTTGAGCTGCCCTAGACCGTGGCCGAAACCCTTTGCTGGTTACATTTCACGGTGACCGCGTTTACAGACAACTTTAAAGTTTGTTTAAGATAACAGCAGCTACAATGTTACAATTTTCGCTCCTAACGGGTGAAATGTGTCCCTGTTGGCTGTTGGCATACACCTGTTTCAGCAGGAGAAATGAATGAAAGAGCACAACCGGGGGCCAAAGCGGCTCTCACCTTCAGTCCTACCGCAGCAGTCTACTGTCCATGATGTCGGACATCCATCTCACCGGGCGGCCGAGGACCGAGCAGCATGTACCGGCGTCGTTTCGCCGCCTTTTCCCCGGGATGTAGCTCAGTTGTTACGGAGTGTAGTCTTGTTTGTATCCTTGTGTTTTCCGACAGTGACACCACACGTTTGACTGCTGCTCTTTCCTACAGCAAAAATAACATTTCCGGTTGTTACTTTCAAAATAATACCCTCCCTATAACCAATACGGTGCTCGCGCTTTAAGGGAATGTATGACGCTTTAATTTGTAGGCAGCACGTATCTTACTTCCGGTAATAAATTGGTCACGTGTGTCTAACTTGACTCAATCCCCCAAAATTCCGTCGTTTCCGGAATGTCAAAGGTTTTTTTAATCACATAAACCGGGAATTTTAGACTGGATGTTGGCAACACGGAGGGCACATCGGGCACGATTGCATTTTGAAATATAAGCTGATATGTTTTACATTAGTCAGTCATCATCTGACCCAGCCTACCTTAAAAAAAGCTGACCCTCTTTCATCACAAGTGACATTTTAAGGTCACTGGCAGAAGCTTGAATGGAGTTGGTCCATCATCAGGACCAGAGCTGGAGTCAGAGCATCTCGTCACACAGCTGCTGTAGCTCTTTATCTGTCTATTTAAAAACGGTTTTAGTTCAGACAATTAATCATTTCTCTTGCTTAAGAAATAATAAACAATTTAGCCTACAACCTGTGTTGTTTGAAGATGTTTTAAATTTGGCTTGGGGGAAAAACGAATTATCCTATTAACATTAACAAAAACATATTTATATATTCAATAGCCTTCGTTATGATTGTGGTACATGCAAATGCCATTGCCATCAATCCACTAGAAGCCGATGATTAAACTGAAGCTAATACAGCAATGTTCTCCTTCATAATAACACTTAAATTCTATATAATATTGATTTTAAAAAATGACATAAATTGGTATCATGGATCTCATTTCAGAGAAGGCATGAAACAGGTTATCTTAAAATCATAGTCAACAATAAGCAAATCTAATATTTTGATAAGGGATCAATTTTCTTTTAATGCACTTCAGTAACAAAAATATATCAACATGATACATACATAAATACATTTACAAAACATCACACTGTCTTGCTTCAGTGTAGCAGCTAGCAGCAAAAGTTACCTTGCAAGAAAACCTGATACGTCGAGATTATTGCTTTCTTGGTTTCACTTTTTTTTTTAAAGTTGATGCTTACAAAGTGATACTTTCAAATTTGGGCAAAGAGGCAGAGAAAGCTGAAGGTGCATCTTGAGCTCTGTTATGGTTTAGATTGCTCAAGTTCAGTTCATCAGAGAGCCCATTGGACTGTAAACACCTTTGACATGGGCAAGGCCAGGCTGGTCACTGTCAAAACCTGTGGAAAGAGAAAGACCCTTAGTTAATGGTAAAATCATTTGGCACAAAAGCAGTAGACATGATGAGTAAAAAGGAGGAAACATACACTTATCTGTAGAATGACATCATTATCTTTCAGAGGAAGACACACCAAAAAGGGAATTGTGCTCACAGAACTCACCTTGGTGTCACTGCGGTACATGAAATCCCTGACTTTGTCCCCATTGGCTAATACATATAAGGGTGGTGAGGACACCCCGAACACCTGCAGTCCTCCCAACACCAGACCATCCAGGGCCCCATTCAGCCTGAGAGGATCGCTCACCACCTGAGACTGGGGAAGACATGAAGGGCTCATATATGTTTTCGTCTATGTCCTAATATATCAGGACAAGGTAATGTCACAGATTTCAAGCATTTAGACATAACTGTTGCAGTAATAGTAGTAGTGCAGTAAAATGTAAAACATTTCCTTCAACTTCCCCAATGCAAATATCACTTGTCTCTTCCCTACCTGTCCAGCAGTGAAGATAACATAACAATAATTTCCAATTTCAAAGGTTTCAAGACTGTCCCCGTCATCCCAGAACAAGTCCCCAAAGGCCCAGCCACCTGCTGACAGCGCCACCGTCAGGAAGAAAGGGTTTCTCTGTGAGGTTGTGGTTGTCAGAGCAGGCTCCTGCACAAGAAAGGGCACATCAAAGAAAACGCGATGAAATGATACAAAATACTCTTTTCTCTCCAAAGCATTTCCACAAGTTTTCAGCTTAAAAAGTGTAGTGGGTAGGATTTTGGTGGGAGCTATTTGTAGAAATGGAATCACCTGAAAATAAGATTTTTTTTTTTTTATATACCTTCATCCTCTTCCGCAGAGTCTGCCATAATGGACAAAACCTTTGGTTCTAGATAGGGCACATTAGCCTTTTTGCATCGGCTACTGTAGTTCTCCTAAACGCTTGGTACTTGGTAGAAGTTTCAGTTGGCCGCAATCTGTAACATCCTCGCCAGATCCTACACACTGAACCTTTCAGACATCAGTCAGGTCGTGATAGTTATAGTTCAACACAACCTGACGCAATATTTGATCGTATGCATATTTGTCACGGCCATTTTACTGAAACCTTACATCTACTGCATTTTGTGTCCTTCTGAACCAACCAACAATGATACAGAAACACCAAGGTCAGCAAAATGAGCTGCATGTTGGCAGCAGAGACACACCTGCTGGGGGATTATATGTCCTTCCCTCACATGGATGTTGATGGTGTCCAGAGGCGCTGGTAAGAGCAGATACTGACCCTTACTGTAGAAAGGCTGACCCTAGAGAGCAAAAATACAGATGACAATTGGAAACAGAAAAACCACTTCAGTCAGGTGTTACCTCATACATGGTGGCCAGTAAAAAAATTAAAAATGACTGAGCATTAGTGGTATTTTGAGACAGAAAGTCGAACAGGGCTGACAGACTCACATTGTGCAGGCTGTACCAAGTGCCAGGGGGCAGGTAAGCGGCAAGCTCTACTGCCCCTTGCTCTAAAACTGGGCTGATGAGAAGTGAACTCCCCCACAGGAACTGACGGTCTATGGTCTGACAGTTGGGGTCGCTGGGAAACCTAAGAGGGATGGATAGACAAGGAGCAGGAAAAAAAAGAGATGGATAGAAAATTAAGCATGTGGTCATTTCATTTACATGGAACCATAGAGGATAGAGATGAGAGGACACATACTCCATGAAGAGAGGCCTAGCCACAGTGTCAGCAGAAGCATGTGCGTGATTGAAGAGTGTGTAGAGGAACGGGAGAAGGGAGTAACGAAGATTCAATGCACTTCGCATGGCCGCCTGGGCCTTCTGCCCAAATACATAGGGCTCCTGAGGCTGAGCGACACATAGTAACACACAGACAATGAGAAGATATAGAGTTACCTCTATTCATAATGCATGACACAGATTGACTTAGCAGGTTAACACACAAACAGTGTCTCACAGTGTTCGGCCTGTCATTGTGGTTTCTCATAAATGGGTAGAAGGCCCCAAGCTGCATCCATCGTACACACAGCTCCTCAGTGGTGTTCCCTTCAAAGCCACAGATGTCCGCCCCCACAAGGGGCACCCCGAACAGGCTGAACTGCAGCACAGCTGGGTGGGGAACAGGTGCAAAAGGTCAGTCTAAAACCATCAAATGATCAGTGTGTAACTTAAACAAAAGATTAAAAAAGAAAACTCTGTGATGGTTTGGTTGAACCTTTTATTCTACCACATACAGATCAGTCAAAAAACTAGAGCAGAGACCATCTCAAGACGGTATTATGACTTCTCTGAAGCTACATCTCACCAGGGATGGAGTATCGAAGCTGCTCCCAGCTGCTCCTGACGTCTCCTGTCCACACTCCGGAGAAGCGTCCGATGCCAGGAAAGGAGGAGCGAGACAGGACGAATGGTCTCTTCCCGCGTACCTCTATTAGAGCACTGAAGATGGCAACCAACCCCCAGAATGAATACAGTATATAGAACAAATAACAAAAGCCACAGAAGAACTTGGTCCATATATTCTGTGATGTCACACTGGCCACCAGTATGCTCAATTTAAAACTAAAATTGGCATGTTCTCAAAAAAATGTATATTCTTTCATCTTAAAATACCCAATAAACATACCTTGGCAACCACACAAGAGCAGGATAAATTTTAACGAGCCATACCACTACTTATTACCCTACTTACACTATGTTTAGTTCATGCGACACATTATTACACCTACTTTAAAGCTAAACTTAGCTAAGACTTCCCTGTCAATGTCAAAAGATTTATTTAATTTTTGCTGCAGGTGTTATCACTGTCCTATAGAGCTGATGGCTTACAAAAAATGGCCATATTTTTTTTTTTTTACTGATTGCCACCATTAACCTATTTTATTCTGCTACTCTCTGTAAAAGAACCCATCTCCTGCAAAACTAGCTCTGCAAAATGTGATTGCTGCATGATCTAACCTGTGTGTAGCGTAGGCTTCAGCTAGTCCGTACATGTTGTGCAGGTTGTAGTGAGTGGACAGCTTCTGCTGAGCCGACATACAAAGAGTTCCCGAGTTCAACTGGCCTCCAACAACCCCTGGTTGCATGACAGTCAGAGACACACAGGCTAAAGCTGAATGCAACATATGTAGCGAAGAACATCAGTTATACATCCATAGGTTGTTTACATGGTATCTCAGACAATACCTATATATGAACTTTAATGTCTTAACTGATTATTGAATGTAAAACCAATAATGTTTGTATGCCTTTAAATGCTAGTGACATACAACACTGATCCAATAGACTTACTGGGTGTGTAAGGCGGGTTCTCGAGATCACTGTCAGGACAGCCTTCCACTGAGCCCTGCACAAAACTGGCTGGTTCGTTCATATCCTGGGTGGAGCATTGTAGAAAAACAACGGAAGATAAGATACTTTTGTGGTTTTAAGGTGAACACCGACTAAACACAACCTGTTATTTGCAAGTCCCAGAAAAAAAAACCTGACATACCTGATGTCTTATGTCCTAGTGATTGTATCAGTGGCTAGATAACCTGTTCTGTGTGTGTGTGTGTGTGTGTGTGTGTGTGT
The DNA here is from genome assembly GCF_963691815.1 of Echiichthys vipera. Classification (NCBI taxonomy): domain Eukaryota; kingdom Metazoa; phylum Chordata; class Actinopteri; order Perciformes; family Trachinidae; genus Echiichthys; species Echiichthys vipera. The sequence continues at coordinate 11,779,300 of NC_139842.1, forward strand.
GTGTGTGTGTGTGTGTGTGTGTGTGTGTGTGTGTGTGTGTGTGTGTGTGTGTGTGTGTGTGTGTGTGTGTGTGTGTGTGTGTGTGTGTGTGTGTGTGTGTGTGTGTGTGTGTGTGTAAATACTCACAATCCATAGACCGTCTACAGGAACTTTAGAATAAAAATCTCTGATGCAGTCCTCCCACCATTGTCTGGTCTCTGGGTTGGTGAAGTCGGGGAAGGCTGTTGGGCCCGGCCAAACCTCGATACAAAATATTTAAATGTGCATGACATACACACATCCCAATGGGACAGAAAGGCATACTTCCCCTGAAAAAAAATGTCCAACCTTCCCTATCAGGATGTGTCCTGTAGCATTTTTAATAAAGACATCTCGCTTCAGTCCATCGTCAAAGGGCGGGTAAGATCCAGGGGGGCTAGTGCTGCTGATCCCTGGGTCCTTAGACAGAAAGCGGGAGAGCATGACTCAGTCACAAGTCAAGAAAGTTATGCTGCCATCTACTGGAGAAACAGTGTAATCGTTAATGCTCGTTTAAAGAATTACCCAATAGTAAAAACCATTTTTAAACAATGGACGCATGTTTTTCCTTTCTCAGTTAAATGCTTAAGTATTTACTGATTGATAAATCAGCATCATCAGCTGGTGAGGTCTTTTAAACTTGAAGATGCCACACCAGGATAAGGATGTACTTCAGGCCCCTCTCATGGAACTCTTCCACCATCTCTGGGAGGTCCCCAAATCGCCAGGGGTCAAAAGTGAATACCCTGCGCTTATTTGCGTAGTCCAGATCATTCCACTGCACATCCTGGTGATGAAAAAAGAGAACTCATCTCAACTGGATGTCAGCGTTGTGCGGTGATGATAACTTAAAAAATCTAACAGTGCTTATTGGATTTGTGTTCAAATTAATAGACAATGCTCACACACTCACAAAACATCTCTGATTATGTCAAGGTGTTTACTAATAAATACGCATATAAGGGAAAACATTATCTAAGCTTTAATTGTTATTTTCATTTTGTAGAGCCTTGCAAGTACTTCATTTACCATGGGAAATTTTGCATCGTGCATGCGTTGTACCACGTGTCTGGTTGTAATAGTGGTTGTGTAACCCCAGCGACACAGATGAAAGCCCAGTGACCAGTAGGGAGGCATCATAGGATAACCTGGGGATAGATGAATGGGAACAGGGAGAAAGGTAAACACGTCCACTCCTCGTTCATAGTTGTCACAGGGCTTCTTAAAATTCACAGTAGACAAGCATTCAACTTAAAAACTACACATTTTTCTTGCTACCTGAAGATGTGTTACTGAATATACAACACTAAAAAGACGTACCGATGACCTGAAGGTACTGTCGTATAACACTGGAAGGATCAGGACCCAAGAAAACGTACAGGTCGAGGACTCCACCGATAGCCACCCAGGTGAGTGCGGGGGTCGGCTGCAACATCACTTCTGCAGAGATGTTTGGAAAGATGGAAAGTGAGGACAAAATATGACACTGGGATGCTGTGTGTTCTTTATGGAAAAGAGAGCTCAGTACCAATTGCATTGCTGTTGAGAAGAAATACTCCATGTGCCAAGCCGTTCTCCTCCTGTACTATGTAGAACGGGTGGGAGCCGTAGAGGTTAGCATCGGCCTTTAGAGAAAGAGACCAACGCTTGATTTAAAAAGGTTTAAAGTCCAAATATTTTAGGATGTTTTAATATGCTATACATAAAGAGGAAGGGATGATTATATCTCCCATAAAGGACCTGTCCTATAGACCATGGATTACTAACCTTTTTGTTTGTGGCTCTTTAAAGCAATGCAATAACTTGCAAGCCCTTGTTTAAGGTAATACATTTAGTTATCCATTTAGCTATCCATTTCACCAAGGTGAGAAAAAAAATAAACAATTTGGGCAGCAGGAATATGTAATTTTCCTCTTTTGTATGTAGTTATTTATCTCTTGACCCCTCATTCTTTTGAACCTCAGGTTGGAAGCCACTTGAATACTCACATGAGGCGCCATGTCTCTGTTCCAGAGAGTCAGGGAGGTCCAGTTAAGGTCCAGGAGGAGGGAGGTGTAATGCTCCCCGAGGCCAGACACAAGGGAAGAGGCCAGCGCGGTAGACAGCTGCAGATACTGGTCAGCAAACAGCAGAGGAGCGACCGTGCTATTCATACTGGACAGGCAGGGCACAGAGAACAAACAAATATGCTGCGTTATCCATGACTTCTAAAATAAAATAAGAGAAAATTTTGTTACAGAGATGCTCAATATAAATAATGAAATGATAACTCTCATCGGTCACTTTATTAGGTACCGCTAATCTCTAATTTAATGCAAACAAATTTTAACATGACGCAGTCCATTTCAACTTCACGAATAAACCAAGGTCATTTAATACCTCTCTGACAGTGTCAATCGAAACGAAACATTATTATCCATAAAGACAAAATTTATGTTTGAGCTGTTGTATTGGACTGCCTGCAGGTGTATCTAATAAAGTGACCACTGAGTGCATATAAATAATACAAATATACTATACATAAATAGCTAAATAAAACGTAAAAATGTACTTAAATGAAGTAAAACAAAGAATGAGTAAGTCCTCTACCATCATTACTTTGTTAAACATATACAGTAATATACACAAATGATTGCATCTGTGTTACTATCTATCTATGTCAGGTGTCTCAGATCAATCCATTAAAGGGCAGCTGTGGCTGCAGGTTTTCATTCCAACTAAGCAAGAACACACCTGATCCAACAACCTGATCTATGTAATGAATCGATCTATGTAAATATACAATATTGATGTAAAACTAAAAGGAAACATATAAAATAGGACTTTAATAGTCAGAGTAGGCTCAATCTAACTAAGGATGAGTAGGTCAATTTTGATAATGATGGCTGTACAGACTGTTACTATGATGCCTTCTATACATTGCATCCTATGTAGATTAAAAATGAACAGAACTACTCACATCACCCTTCCATTAGATTTTCGCCGCACTATGAAGCCAAATGGGTCAGCCTGGTATTCAGTGGTATAGAGGGCGTCTTGGGTATCAGCTTTCCTCTGAGGATCATCAGCTGGGAGATTAACTTCATATCGCTGAGATGATGGGTCCTTTAACTTAAGAGAAAACAAATGTTTTGGTCTTTTTAACAGTACATCCTACATAATCCTATTTTGTGTTTTATGGAGCCATACAAAAAACTCTACCCAGCCCAGTGCCCAGATTGTTTTACAAGACACAACGCATACATATAAACCAGATAAAGAGTGCTGCATATACTGTACATTTACAAACAAAACTCTCATAATCGGATAGATATACCTTCATTGTCTACACTTAATTTACAAATCACTGACAAATACATTTAATACATGATACTGGAGGAATCTGAGAAAATACTTATTCCATAGTTCATTTCGCTTACTCTTCCAGGGTTTGGAGACAAAGTTAGCTAGTTAAATTAAACGTCCACTCAAATTTTTGATCATCACGTGTGTACAGTATAATATTCCAGGATTTTGGGAAAATTACCTGTCTTAAATCCACATAGTTTGTAAAATACAAATCACACAGCTCACACAATCTGTTTTCCTCCTGAATGTTTGCCAACCTCAGTGGCTAGAGGAAGACATATTTGACTCTTGCGGTACATTTTTCACTTAAACTACATCAAAGTCATATCCTTAAACATGCAGGGAACTCAAGTGGGTCCTCCTGCATTTCCTTCACAGTGTCTTTTGAAATGAGTATTATTGGGTACTTACAGTGAGGTGGAAGCAGCCTGTGGCCTCTTCTATGACTTCGAGGTGCACAGTTGAGATATCTCTGGGGAGATATGAGGGGGTGGCACGGGTCAGGGTGGCCTCCTGACCTCGCGTGGTGGGAGTGAGAATACCCATTTTATAGCCAGGGTACAAACTGGGGTAGAAGCACCAAGGTGGTCCTGCAAAGTCAGGCAGTGGGGCATAGCAGCACCCCCTCTCTTCACACTCTGTCTGGCTGAGACTCCTGTCCCTGGCACAGTCAAACCGGCTCTCTGGGGCCATGGTGCATTTATTATCTCTGGAAATATCAGTGTCTTGCAAGCTTTCTGGGTTTGCTGGATGATTATTACTAAGACTTTCATGTGCTTTGGTTTTATTTTGCTTAGGACAGACTGGTCTAACCAACCTGGTCTGATCGATAGATAAGTGGTTGATGTAAAAACATGCTGAAAAAGCAAAGGCGAGAAGGAGCACAGCTAAAATGAATTTAGACAGCAGACCCATACCCTCATCTAGGAAGCTCTGCCAGGTCAGAGGGCATTTAAGGTAAGTGTACACCGTTTACACGCCTTGTGCTTCGTATGATGTGAATATTCAACAGTATAGTATATTACAAAAAGCCGGCATTAACAAATATAATTTACACTTACGGTGTAGTTCATCTTGTTGACGCTGAACCGTTTTCCCTAAGCTTAAGTTAGTGGCAGCTGGATATGTTAGCTAACAATGCGCTGTTGGGCAGTTCAGTGTCGGAGCTCTTTGATTTAGCGTTTCTCTCCAACCAAATAACGTGCGAGCAGTGACACAAAACAAGCAATTTTGCAAGGCGGCGGAACAGAATTCAGAATTTTAGTGAAATAAGTTGTCCTCATGGAAATAAAGTGTGTAAGAGACGAGGCAAAGTGCAGAGCTCAAACTAGGGCAAGCATACTAGGACAAAAGTGCTCATAAACTAACGTTCCTATGGCTGCTGCTGCTCGGCTGCTGCTCGTCGTCTTCTCGTCCTCCTTTCTCCTCTATTTTTTGTGAATTAAATAAACTTTGTTAGTAGATTTAAAAGTTATATTTAATGTGATGTAGCCTAACTCCTAACTACTAGACTAGTGACTGACAACAGTATAACAGTAAGTATATACTTCTTACTACTTATTTTCGGACATGTTAAATTGGTCACCTATTTTGTTGGTTTATTTGTCTATTCTGCTGGTTCATTACTTTGTTGTGGTTTATTTATTCACAAAAAAACATGGTCTTTTTAAAAAAACATCTCTCTATTTTATGTATTTTCTTTTCGCACACGCTTAAAATAAAACTAAATAAAATGCATATTTTATCTGTTGTATCAAACTATAAAGAAATATGACCCACTACTTCAGTCTGAATTATCTGATGATCGAGTCATAATTTAAAAACATTTGCATTCACATATTCTACTGCATGTTCCATAAATAGTATTAGTTTTAGTTTTATTCATTAAAACGATCTGTTAAATCAAAACAAATAACATGATGACCACCACATAGTTATTAAACTGAGGAAGGTTTATCCCCTGATTGACCAATATCAAACCAACAACCAAGACATTTGTGATTCTCAAATTCCCATTTTTATTTATAATATATCTTTAAATGAGGTTGTTTTTTTATTCTAACCTGCATTGAAGATGTATTACTCCCATAATGAGTAACTTAGGTACAAGGTCTAGGTTAGACCAGAATGAAAAACTAGAACTAAAATCAAACAGTCCCTGTTTTGCAGAACTTACCCAACTGGTTATTGAGATTTTATGATACATTTAAATTATAGAACACTACATGGTTTGCCCACAACATATCTGGTAGGGCTATCACAATGAAGAGATGAACTGTTCCCATGTGTAATGTAAAGAGATAGATACGCTCCAGTTTATGGCCCACCTTTTGAACAAATTACAAGAGACAAATATACTATAATTGTACTTCAACTGTATACACTGCAAAGATGCACTGTATGCTTTAAAAAATACTTTTCTTGAATTTGGCATAGTGTGCATTGTGCACACACTTTGTAACTGCTATATCAATATTATGTTATATACAGGCTCTTTGGACGTTAACGTTATTAGTTAAAAAGCTTGATGTGTAATGTCAATTTGTGTTCATTTATCAAGTACAGGCATAACAAGTCTGCCTTATTTTATTTGTTCTGTATATATACCACTAAAGGTTTATATTTAAACGAAAAACAAAAAACAAGTCCGCCTTAGAATTTCTTCCAGTTGCTGCACTGTAAATTCTGAAAAGACTATCACTATCACCTGACCTTGAAACATTGATGACTTGTGTTATGGAATGACAACATAAAACTGAAATTGAAAAGGAATAAGACAGAGGTTTATTGTATTCTGTGACATGTTTACATATATTTCAGAACACTAATGATAACAGAGTCAAATATTCCTTTATGTTACTATGAAAAACAAATGCCATTAAACAAAAAGTATTGAAATAAAAATACAGGTAAGCACTGCAGCCTGACTGGTTTCATTTTAAGGACATGTATAGTTTCATAGTTTGTGTAAAGTATATTTAATGTATATACAGTCACTAAATTCTACATTTTACTACACACATTTTTCTATTGCCTATCAATATGTATACATATTTGTCTCTGACTGTACATGTACATGTTGCTGCTCTTGATATATTTATTGTTAAAACATACATTTTTTCATGAAAATAGTTAGTTAGTTTAATTCCAAAGCTTTACACACTGTGTCCTGGGAAATGTACAATAATGAGTCTAAGATATCCTGATCTACTAGAAGCCCAGGCGTTTAGGAACAGTTCACACTTGGAACCAAAATCCATGTTGTGTGACAAACTTTTTTCTGTCTTTTAGCAATCTGTTTTCAAGTTCTGTTTCCAAAGGGAAATACCAAACGTGAGCCTGTTAGCAGGATCTAAGCCCAAATGCTCACTTGAGATGCATATAAAAGGCATTTTGATGCCAAGTGTGATATACAGTCAATCTTAACTACAAACAATCTGATGATAACAGGAAACCTACATAGATAACATTGGATAGATAAATCTAAACAGGGACTTAAAGTTCCTATTTGAGAAGTATTGATCTGTAGCGTAGCAAACACAATTAACATTATTATTACTCTGGGAATCAACCATATCATAGTCCATGTTCATATATACACAAAAACTGTATTTTGTTATATTCTTTGTATACAAAAACACTAGTAAAAGAGGGGGAAAATACAAAACAGTTACTCATACAATACTATCCATCACCATCAACCTTGTCCCTAACGGGGCCGTGGGGGGCTGGAGCCGATCCCAGCTGACATTGGGCGTGAGGCAGGGTACACCCAGGACAACGCCAGTCTATCACCGGAAAACATGGAGCCAGAGAAAGACAGACAACCACTCACACTCACACCTACGGCCAATTTAGTCATCAATTAACCTAACACCTGCATGTCTTTGGACTGTGGGAGGAAGCCAGAGAACCCAGAGAGGACCCACACAGACACGGGGAGAACATGCAAGTAACATGCTCTTGGTAATAAAGTGGATACTAGGCCCATGTGTTAGCAAGCTGACGTACTGTACAGCCATATATGACAGGATCATTGTTCGAACACAAACTACTGTTGCACAATGATGTTACAGGCAACAGGGCCTCTGAATGTGAACCCTAGGTAGAATGTGATGTTTTCATTACTGTGAGGTACTGATGGTAAATGAAGAGGCAGGATATTGAACTTCTTCTTCTGAGGGCCCTCAAGATACACCACTCCATCTTCAGTCCATCCAGACACACGTTTCAACATTGTGGCAAGCTCAGGCTTTTTCCATGCCTCACCCCTTAACCACTTCAAGCGTTTCTCAGTGACAGAGAACACCTTTGTGACTCTTTCAAACTTTCTCTTGTGGACAAATTTATCCAATCCTTTCCCACTGCCAAGAAAAAAATGGGTGTAAAGCCTTCTCTTCCGCTGAGGAATGTCCTTCATCTTGGTCCGGTAGTCTTTTTCCAGGTTTTCAACAGCTGATTGCACCATTTCATATTTGTTTTCTTTCTCATGAGCTGTGTCATGATCATCTGGCCAGAACAGCAAGGTCAGCAAGAAGAGGGCACTCGGTAGACATTTCCTTTTATCAGATGGGAATTGATGACAAAGCTCCTGCAAATCCTTCAGAGGAGCTACCTTTTCAGTCTGTGGTGACAGGCAGTTCAGAGTAAGGTGGGCCATTATGTAATTGGCAATGTCCCTTTGACCAAGTTTGGCCTTTTTTGGATTGCTGGGGTAGAGAGAAAGGATGGTATCTAGAAGACATACAGCATCCCTCTGGTCAGTTAGCTTGGAGAGGATTGATGTTATGTTACCTCCACCAAGACGATAGATGATCATCCGTTTTTGGAAAGGTGTTAGATTGGCTGGGACTGATTGCTTGTGAAGTGCAGCAGAATAAGTTTCACTGAAGTACTTCCCAAACTCTGTAGATTTTTTGGCCAACCACTTGAGTGGCTTCTCTTGAGGACTTTCAAGGGTCTCTCCTTCATCTGCACTGATGTCTGTCTGGAAGTAACTGAGGTCTTCTGAAATCCATTCCAAGGCATCTTGCATTGTCTTATGAAGTTTTTTCAAACGACCATGTAATGGTTCCCAGGAATCTTCAAGTTCCGCCGGTATGTAATCGGTTAACAGGTACTTCATACATTCGGAATGGCCATTGGCTCTGTTTGAAAACACTGAGGAAATCAGTTTGAGCAAGCTGCATCCAACCTCAACTTCTGAGAAAAACCCTGAACTGTTTATGTTTTCCATATCTGCATCAGCTGCTTTCTCACATTCTTGAAAACACTCAATGGCTTTCAGTGCAGTATCCACAGCATCAGCTGTATTTTGAGCTGTCTTTGGTACATTGTCATTGTCAATAGCTTTGCATTTTGCTTGGAACCATTTCCTGTACAACTGCCCTTTTGTGTCCAGTATGTATGAATTGTTGGGCTTCTGTTTAGCGGCTGTCTCTGCCCAATGTTTTGCCTCTTCAAACTTCTCATAAGTATAATGAAGACGAGCAAGTTGTTGTGCAAAAAATGCATCGTTATGGAAACACTGGAACGCTTCCTTGAGCAACTCAATTGCTTTGTCTGGACTTTTCTCCTTTTCACGAACATGCTCAATCAGAGGAGAAAAAGAACTGTCATATTCATCACCTTTGCTTATTCTGGATCGCCGCATAAAAAGTGCTCTCAGAAATGACAGATATTCCTCTCTTCCAAATCTGTGCTCAAATAACACGTTCTCCCGGAGCAAATCCATTGCCAGACTGTTTTGGGTCTGTTGGTTCCCTAAAAGCTGTTGGAGAATTTCCTTTGCAACCAGTGGGTGGATGATTCTGACTGATTCAATTTGCGTCTTATCATCTCTGAGGTGCAAGAAGACTAGTTTAGCCTGATCACTGAGTGATTTCTCAAACTCATGCTGGCGAAACCTTTCCAAGTGAATGGTTAAGGCAAGCAAAGCTTCACAATGGGACTGAGAGATGAAAGAGTTTTGAACATAAGTGTTCAACAATGCTACATAGAGAATGAGACGAGTGACAATGGATTGACGGTCAATGCCTTGGAGCAAATGTTTCACAAACTGTTGAATGTAATCCACATTGAATCCTTCACTCATCAAAACAAATGTCAGGATGAATTCAGGTTCATACCGTTCTTCAAGTGCCTCTCGTTTTCCAGCAAACTTCCTCTTCTCTTGATTAGATAGTTTGTGAGTGACGGACACATTCTGTAATGGAGACTCCTTGCATCTCTTCTCTGGATCATGGGATCGTCTGCAGCTCAACAAAATGAAACATGAAGTTCCATTCTGGATTCTTTTGGTGTTAATGGCAACCTCTAGTTCGTTTCTGAGATCATCTAGATATTCTATGTCTGAGTCTTCGATGAGGAGCAGCACAGCAAGACACATCTGGGGATCTTTTTCTTCATATTCTCTTAGTTCAATTGCATGTTGTGCAACAATAGCAGCTGGGTATGAAGACTTCACAACTGCACATCTTAGATCTTTTCGGTTGTTCCAAAGAACTTGTCTTGCCACTGTGCTTCCGCCACTTCCTGGATGATGGTAGATGTTTATATTGTTCACCGGACTTTGATCTGCATTACGCTTAAAAGTGTCAGTGAGGAGTTTGAAAACATCATTATAAGCATCTCTTTCAATTACCTCTCCCACATACTTTTGCTCAGAAAGCCAGAAATTCAACCAGTTTACTCTCCCGCCACGGTAGAACTGCTGTTCAATGTTTGCTTTCTCCTCATTTATGAACTCTTCGGTTGTTTCATCACAATGATCGACTGTCAGAATTTCCAGAGAAAACATCTGTTCCTCTATGTGTGTTTCGAGAAGACATGTCCCTTTCACAAAGACTGGCAAGTGTTTTCTGGCACATGCCTTTACAGGTTGTATTTGCTGCAGAGTTGAATTAATGTGACTCATTTTCATCCCAACAACACTGGAATTGTTCACAGTTTCTGTTCCACATGAGCCCTCTGCAAAGCTTTGCCACTTCTGAAAGTTTTCCTTTGATTCACAGATGCAGAGGATGTCTTCATGGCCTTCCATGTCTGTGAAAAACTCATTAAAGGTGTGTAAGAGTGGTTTCTCAACTGGGGAAGTGAGAAGAAAAATGACCTGGAATGTCCCTTTTGGCAAGATTTGTTTACAGATCACAGACACTGATTCCCGCAGGACAGTCATTTTTGTCTTGATCCAAGTCATTTCCTCACTTGGAGTTTCACTTCCTTTGAAGTCAGTACAGCCATTACAAAAGATCCAACTAGTTTGGTCAAACAGAAGCAAGTGGCTTGTGAATTCTTTGATGCTCATGTCACCAGATATCCTATAGCTCTGCAGAGAATGCATGTTTGCAGCGTGATGCTGAAGGTATTTACTGCAAAGACCTGATGTCTTTGAGTCTGGGTCAAAGTCAAACACACAGAATATGTTCATGTTCAGAAGCCAGTCAATGTTGCAAAGGTCATCAGGGTTGAATTTGTTTGTTACAAGTATAAACCATTTCTCCTTCTCAATGAATGTCTTCCCACTAGTCATTAGGATTTTGAGTTTCCTTCCGAGGTCTTGGCAGAAGTCTGGAGCACTGAGGAACTGACTTTTCTCTGCTTCTTCTCTTTGTGCATCCCGATCTTTGACTCGCTCATAAAAACCACCCAGGTCTTTGTCGCTCACTGGCTCTGTTCTTGAACCCACCCTCCGCAGAATAGATTCTTTCTCAAATTCTACTTTGTTTGTGGACTCTTTGAAGTTTGGCAGACGAACTGCATACACCTTGCTCTTGACGATACTTATAGAAGGCACAATGTCAACCTCTACCACATACCTCTTTTCTGTACTTTCTCGATCCATAACTTCAATGAACCTTGGTGGCCGCACACACTGGCGTACATGCTCCTTGTCAGAGGAGTAACTCCTTTCAATGTAGTCCAAAGCATCTACATACATATCTTTTTCTTTTACAGGGACACCAATTATTTCACCATGCACAAATCCTGCATCCTCCTTGCTGTCCTTCACGCCAAAGTGTATTGTGCCATTTGTTCTGATATTCATACAGCCCGTTGCAAATTTAAGAACCTCTTTGGCAAACTTAGCTTGGAGTTTTGTGTGACCCAGTGCAGCAGCTACAGAAAAAGACTTGAATTCATGGCAGGGGGATATCAGATTAGAAGCACCTGATTCAGGTAGCAGGACACTGTGCTTTACATAAATGAAATCAATCCCTTCTTGATCAAATGGTCGTGGTCTGCAGTCTTCCTTTGAAGTCAACACACATGCTTGTGCTTGTTCTTGAGCAGTGTGTCTCTCGTTTTGATCTCTCTCAGGAGTCTGTGCAGGAGAACCTTCACTTGTTGTAGGAAGACATTGAACTGATTTCTGATTAATGTTTTTCTTGTCCACAGTTTTTTTGTCACTGGTGACCCTTTTCTTCTCTTGAGACTTTTGCTTTGAGTTGATGAGCTCATCTCTCTTTTGAATGATCAAGTGAGCAGGCCCTGATTTCATGCAAATATTTGTCTTCAAAAAGTCCTCATTCAGTACGAGAAGGGTTTGTCCATCTACTTCTGCCTCATAGAGCTTTTCTATGTACTGTTCCTTTACAGCAAAAGACCTTAGCCAGGTGCTTACTTGAGATTCAGTCCAATTTTTGGGTGACTGCTCAAGTTCATCAGCTGTATCATGAGAAAAGACAGAAAAAAGCAATATGTTTGGTTATAAATAACAAAATCAGAGAAATAATATCATTCTCTTCCACCCGTTATCAAATAACAAACAAAGAAAAGAACCAAACCAATGATCTCCTTATTTAAATACTTTCCAAGTTCCCTATGTGGCACTTGGCCTCAACTTTAATTTCAAAGCAGAAACTAATTGGTTGTGGCCGTTTTTTCTTTTTCCTCTTGTGGGCAGCAGAACAAATCCTGAACACAAACATCAGTGAGATATCATCTTTAGATTTCGACTTCCATCAAACCTCTGGTGATTGCACTCTGTGACTGCCAGGTCATATCAAGCTTTGGGCATAATGGCCTGTCCACATAGTTCGCCTGAGCTCATGTGTGGTTCGCCTGCGGAACATCTAAAAAAAATTGGTCTCTTCGCAGCAAAAAGAGAGAGTGAATGAGTGAGTGAGAGTATTTCTGATCTTGAAAATATATTTCTTAAAAGTTATATATGTTTTCATCTGTATAACATTAGTTGTTTGTATATCTGGAGTTTCGTAGCAATTTCCCCCTAGGGTTTATTAAAGTATTTCTGATTTTGAATGGTCTTCATATTGACATTGTGAACAGCGTTTTCACCAAAGGTTCGATATATATCGTTGTATATGTGTAGAATATGTCACAGACATGAAATAAATACAAATAAGTTATCAATACTTTATGGATATTTTTCCATCTGTTTTCAAATAGCCTTGTTTAAAGGCTAATAAGCGAAATATTTGATTTCCAGATAGCGGCAGCACACAGTGCTGTTATAAGTCAAACAGGAGGATGCCCAAAATAGTTTTACACTCCACAACGGCTTGGGGCCAGGTTTTCAACCTGGCTGGCCATCGCGGTGCACCACTATTTCAGCTTGGAAAGGTTTGGGTCGTGATGGAGGTGGCAGTGCATGGAGTTCCCGCATGGGTCAGAGGAGCGGAGCTTGCAGCTTTCCTTTACTTCAATGAAAAATAAGTAGAAAACCTTGAAAGTAGCCTTCCTGATAGGTGGTCAGGTAGGCTACCTGAAAGGTGGACTGCTAATGGACCACACAGCTTCCCAGGGTTGTAGACTTAGGGACGGTGCTCACAACAGCGATGTCGGCCCATGTAATATTTATTCATTTATTTTTAAAATAGCACCATTATCATTCTTTTAGCCTGCCTTGAAATCTTCCAGGACATTGAAATCTTCCAGGACACATGGAACTGGCTATTCTGTTAAACAGCTTATGAGTTGCAGGTGGGTGAAATAATTAATCTTTATTGAGGGAAATACTCATTATATTCTCTAAAATGCGAAACGTGAATTTGATCCTAGCAGAGAGCAGAGCAGAGCTGCTGCCCGCTTTGTGCAGCTTAATCTTTGTCAGGCAAGTGCTCCTTTCAGATAAAATAAGGATGTTTTTTCAAAGCAATATTTGAATGTCACTTTTGTATTAAGGGCCTACAGTTGCTCTCACACCATAGCATGATAACTCGCCGCCTCCAGTCATTTGAATTAGGGCAGGCGACAGTGGGGGAGCTGTTTTGACCAAGGCGGCAGGGGTATGAAGCAGTTGTCGCCTAATGAATGTGCACAGATTTTGCCCTGCTGCCCAGAGTTCACCATGCTGAACTTCTTTCAGTAACCACTTGACGGCAGGAGCCACTTTTGAATATGCTTTTCTAGATAGGATGTTGACAGGCCGATTGCCATGAATCTGTGTGAAAACGGCTTTAGGGATATTTAGGATAATAACACTGTAAAAGCAAAGAAGAAAAAAAGATCAATTTCACTGCACACAGATCTAACTACTACATGCCCCTGTAGGCCTATACTGGGAAAAGGGGCATCTCATGAAAAAAGACTTGTCACTCCACTCACCCATGATGTTTTTCTCCATTTGTCACATTATCAATATTGGTGTTCACTATTATTACCTTGCATCTGCAAAAGAAAACATTATACAGTTACTTAGTTTCAGCCCATCATCCTGACATGAAAATGGCTCACAGACAGATTTATCTTGTCATTGTGGTGAAACAACTGGGATTTGCGATAGTGTTTTCTCCCTTTGTACCATTTATATATTTTTTTTCTATGTGTTACACATATTGTCCGTGGTGAATATGTTTTCATAATTTTGTCGTTGTTTGTCTTTTTGCGTGACCCTGACCTGACCTGACTGAATTACAGAGTCAGGTGGTGATTTTCAGCCATTACAGCAATGCTGGTATTGTTATCACCTTGAAAAAACAACATCATGCAAATTGTGGTCCTGGACTCACCGACCGTAGTAGGAACTACTGTACCACACTACTCTAGCTCTCTTTGAGTTCATGGCCACCAGTGAGCCCTTTCACATATGCAATTTCTGTGTTTTACTAATGGCCTTGTTTAGTACAACTCTTGTGTTCAGTGGAATAGCCATGTGAGTCATTGTTAATAAATCTTGAGACTGTTGCAGGGGTCAGTGGCATGAAGTGGTTAGGCAATGGGCCCTTTGCTACTTTCTACCCCCCTACTCTGGTGCCCTCGGTCAGACCACGCCCGTCCTTGAACTCTGCCTTCATTTAATCTCACCTGTTGCCTGACTGTATCTTGCCCTGTTGCAATGATATTGCCGTGATAAAATCTATTCGCAGACAGATAGACATATAAACACATGGTAAAATCCTCAGAACTACTTCTGTGGTAGTTCCTGCTAGCTGTCTCTAGGACCATATTTTTCCATGATGATGCACACAGATTCACAAACTGAAAAAAATGCTGTCACGGGGATAAAAGCGTCCTAACAAGAATAAACAGGCTATACAAGTAGCCTGTGTGTGTGTGTGGGTGTGGGTGTGTGTGTGTTTGTGTGGGCTTCGTATTGTTGTATTGTTTTAATGTCAATCCAACTGTAACTGCCCACAGAAATAGACTGCTATAATTTAGAATGTTCTTAAGACCACTGAAAGCAACTGTATAAGTAAAATTTTTGCATTTTGGAAAGACTCACTTTTTTAATTCAGAGGGTATGTTCCGTGGTTCTATTAGATTCAGATTGTGACCACAATTTCCTTTAAACCAAATGCCCTTTTGTTTCTTTTTTTTTGGGGGGGGGGCATTTGTTGCTTTACCTGCAAAGCTCAAGCCTCGTGGAGAAATGTAGAGGGAGCTCTAAAATATGACTGCGGTCAAGTGATCCGTCATTTGTTTCTCCGGAGTCAAGCCAGCCGCACGTATATTTGTGGTGCGGCCGTATTGTGATATTTATGGTCAATTTATTGAAACTTCTCAGTGACTTCCGGTTTTCAGTTTTCAGAATAAAATGTGACAACCAGGCTCATATACGGGATAAACGCGTAATTGCATAACTTTTCATTGTGGAATATCAGAATCAGTATTTCCTGTGCAGTAAAAGATTACATTATCTTGAAAAATTATTAAAATTAAACCCTCTGTTCCCAAAGACTAATTTCACTTCAGGTACATTCTAGATGACCTCGGGTATCTTTTTACAAACTCACAGAACTTTTCACTGTGGATTTATTTCATGAAACGTATTTGAATATGTATTGTACACCAAAACATTACCTTAAGGAATTATTTAAATTAAACCCTCTGTTTCCAAACACTAATTTCACTTCAGTATTTGGAAACAGAGGGTTTAATTTTAATATTTTTTAAGATAATCTTATAGCTTACTGCACAGGAAATACTGCTTCTGATATTCCACAGTGAAAAGTTAGGTGAATGGTATACAATTAATCTTATTTCCGTGTTTATCCCGTATATGAGCCCGGTTGTGTCACACTTTATTCTGAAAACTGAAAACCGGAAGTCACTCTGAGCAATCAATCAATTTCAACGAATTGACCATAAATATCACTAGCTGGCTTGACTTCGGAGAAACAAATGACGGATCACTTGAACTTAGTAAAATTGGTTCTGGCGCCTTTTTTGTTTACATGTTTTATTTTTTCTGTATGTGTTTCAGACGAGGTGTTTAATCCCGTATTTGTAGGGGACCAAACACTGTATGTGATGAATACAACTTAGTCAAGCAACAGACAGAGTGAAGGTAGTTACTGCTGTGAGTACAGGCTAGACTACGGTAACGTTACACACTCCTGAGTAACAGGAAATCGCAACTTATATTGGGAGACATGTCTTTCTCTGTGTAGGTCAGTATCAGAGCCTACTAGGAGTAAGACAGAAGCCATTACACTAACGAACAAATAAAAAGGCGACCATTGTGCTTACCTGAGATAAATACTTGGTAGAAATCAGCATTTGTCCATCGTGTTGGCTGTTCCAGTTACCGTCCAACGCAGTCAAGTGCTGTAGCCTCTCTCGGGCTCTCTATAATATCCTGTTGGGCTGGGCTGCACCCTCTGCGTTGGTGCAGCTCACAAAGTTTCGTTTTGTGAGGAAATGCGCACAAGAAATGGGGTGAGAGAGGGAGACATGCAGCAAGTGGCCGCAGGTCGGAATCGACCTTCAGCCTCTTTGCATGGGGCGAATGCTCCAATCACTGTGCCTCTCTGGTCACCCACAACCACAGAGCTTTAATAATGTAAAATCAGTGTTCGGAAGTAAAAAAAACAACAAAAAAAGGAAATTGTTTTTAATTGCTGTTCTTGTTCAAGGTCATTTAACAACTGAAAAACTACACAAATAATAGTTATAAAAGTGAATTTTGTTGACAGATGTTTTGAAAAAGAGATGTAAATGGCTTATAAAGTGTTATGTCTGTAAGTTAACAACAAAATGTGGGAAAAGAGAAGTGTATGATACCACAGCTGCTGTAAACTGTGGCCAAACCCCTGAAAGCACATTTAGAACTAAGTTCAACAGAACAGAAGAGTTAATGTTGTTGAAATGAGAGGACGAAAGGCAGGATTACCTGTTTGAACTGAGCAGTACAGTGCCATTTATCACCACATTATATAATATCACTTTGTTGAGCCACTCCCCAGCATTGATCATGGAATGTCAGTTTACTGGAAACAGCAGGTTGTATCATTGGGCGTTAACAGGGTCAATGATACATAAGGGATCATTGCTTTAACTTCTTTAACACACACATGCAGGGAGCCAGAGGACATCCTTACCATGTACCTGCACCACTTCTACTGGCTCCTGTTTCCAGTCTTTTAGCTACGCTAACACATGCCTAACCTTTTCATACTGAATGCTCAGATGTGAAACTGATATAAATCTTCTGATCTCATGGTAAAAAAAAAACATATTTACTTTCTAAATTGCATTTTAGTTCATTTGTATTCATCAGTTTACATCCTGTTGAACAAGTTTGGTTTCAATTAAAGTCCTGCTGTTTCTTGGCAATGCTACAAATCAAACAGGAAGGTTACACCTTGAGCCACCATTTTAACTGTAGCAATAGCTAAGCCAGACAATTCAACGCATATCAGCTGCTTGGATCCCCTGTTAATAAAAATAATTTAAGTGTAAGAAGCTTGGTTTAGGCACTGACTTTAGTGAAATATTCCCCAAAACCATCTTCAGATGAAACGGGTTCAATCAAAAAGCACAACTTTGGTATAAAAAAAATAGAATTTAATGTGCAAGTCATTAACTTCACTTTGACACCCTTGAAAAGTTATTATAGGCGAGCTCTGCAGCCTGACCTCTTAATTCATATTTGACTACATAATCACATGAAAATAAAATTACCTACTGTATTCAGATGCCCCCCTGAACACCCTTTGGAACAGTCCACTCTTACTGAGTCTGCACAATAGTCTTGATTGACAAAAGAGAAGCAGTCTAGCAGCATTAACTGGAATCAAGCACATTTAGCATAGTCAATTTTAAAGATATGTACCCATACAGCACAGTGTTATTAAAAAAAAAAAGGCACATCAGCCATATTAAATGATTTTTCATCGATTATCCAAATTCTGAAATCGGTCTCTATACAAAAATATACATACAGTATCTGTGCAGTGAACAGTCTCACTCAGAAATACAACATTGCACTATAAAACTACCCAATAACAACATCCAAACATGTTTCCCACATAGAGGCCAGATATTTCTGGGACAAACACTTTTTTTGGATATGCCGTTCTGTAAAAAAAAAAAAAAATCTCTTTGCTCAGTCCAGCTACAAGATAATGTTCAACAACACCCTGTTGATTATCTGACTTCCTCGAGAGACTTGTGGACGGTTCTGTTGGGGAACATTTTAATCCAGGTGAGCAGAAGGCACTTTGTTAAGAGTGCAGTTGCTGCACTGAGCAGTGGATCCCAGGCACTGCAGGCCTGGTCTTCACCAACTCACGGTGCCTGCAACAGATTCCTACTTTGTGTCCACTCTTTAAGGCAAAGCTCCCATCTATGCTGGTTCCACCTGATTCTGGTTCAGTTCACACTGGTTCATTGTCCAGCGTAGAAGGATCTGGCGGTGTGTGCATCTCAGACTGACTGAATTCTCTTTGCCTGAGAGGATCTGTTGTAGATTCTGGGGCAAATGTGGGGTTCATTGTTTGACTGTGCAAGTCAGTCTGTGTGGACTGTGCTGGCGCCAATGGCTGCTCTGTCGGAACCGGCAAATGTGGACATACATGCTCATCTGGTGATGTACAGGACCCGGATTCAGCAGGTGTTATGTTTGGGACCTGCTCCGGCTGCGAATGTGTAGGTTCCTGTGGTTGTGAGGCGGGTAATGATGTGTGTGTTGGCAGGTGTTGAGTGCATGACTCATTTTGTCTTTGTGGCCCGAGGTGTGTGCACTGGGCCTGGGTTTTTGCAAGTTGTTGTGCAGTGGAGTAGTAAGGCAGGAATGGCCTCTCAGATGCACAGGTCCGCATGGCCAGGTATGTGTGCATTAGCAGGTGGGGGAAGCGGGAGGTGAAGTAGGACACAAAGTCATCAGGAATGGAGCCCAGAGTCTCCTGTACCTCAACAGGCAACTCTCTGTAATGATGTTTCTGTTGAAGCAAGGTCAAGTGTTAAGTCTAGCAGAAGAGATCAGTTTCTTTTAAATACAAAACATGGGAATATATTCCTACCTTGTTTCTCATTGCACGCAGCAGGTCTCTGACTGACCCACCCTTATAGGATCGGAATTTCCGGAGATCTGTCAAAGGAAGAGAGAGACAGAACGAATCCCTGATCATTATCCAATAAGTAACCAATAAACAGGAAATCCTGAGATGATGCAGACGTCTTTTTATTTCATCCCATTACACAGGTTTTTTGTGGCGGTCTATTTTGGTTTTAACAGAGACAAGATGGGAAATTGAGTGAAATCGACTCTTCATTGTTTAGGAGGCAAGAAGGAGACACAGGGCTGACCCATGCCAGTTAAGACGAGGAAGACACACTCTGTGAAGGTCTGCACTCTACTAGTTATTTATATCTATTCTGAATTGGGAAGTACTTTTTTCAAGTCTCTATGAGTTTTATTGGATGTTGAAGGGTGTTTCTACATCCATTTATGGCTTACAATGGGAAAGCCCAGTTCCACAGTGACATATTTATAAAACAATCAGGCATACACACAGTTTTATAAATCTGTAGTGCATTTTAATCGTGAATCTACACCAAGTTTTAGATATCTGGCCCCTGGTGTCGGACTTACTTCAAGTGAATGGCAAACAGTCAAAAAAAGTACATTAAGTATGAAACAATTAGCTATTTTTTATAGGTAGTTTTCTGAATGTAGAACATCATGACTGCAATTTTATACTATGCTGTTATAATATGCACATCAACTCACTCTGTCAGTTCATACTGTATTGTACAGTACTGATCAATAAAACAAAGTGAAAAGTCTAAAAAGAACCAGTTGAGATCGCGATGCTGAGTGACAATGCTGACAGGAAGCAGCAGGCCACTTCGATTACCTGTCTGCAGTGGCACCGTGATATGTTCTCTCCAGTCGCTTTTGACGACAGCTCTCCCTCCCCTCTCAAGCTGTCTCACGATTGGTCCGTCTAATGGTTCCTTTTCGATTCTGTCGCTGACATCCTGCAAGAAACCACAAAAAAAAACAGACTTCAGTGAGTCTTAAATACGCCAGGAAGTCTCGTTCTTATTCAGCACATAAATACATGCAAAAATGGATGTGACAGATAAATCTATTATATAGCATATTAATGGAGTTCTACAGGTCCATATGTGACTGCAAGACTAAACCAAAGAGGAAGGTTTTCATACATCCTACAATCATGTGGATATACAGTAGATAATGAGGTATCAGTTCTTTGTGCAGTCCAGCACAAATAACCTGCATGTTTGCCTGCATTAATGAAGAAGTTTATTAATGATACAGATGTGTAACAATGTGCACATATTAGGCCCTGTTTAGAAAAAGACAAACTAGAAAGGAAACGCAAAAGTGGCGGTGCCATCTCACTTTTTATTCAGCGTTTAGACGGGCATCTTTGGGGGGAAATCTGTGTGCATATAGTGATGCAAAAGTGTGTGAAATTCGATGTAGTATGCACATTGGGTGGCTAGGTGGTGCTGTGAAGCACTGCCACACAACACCACCCACTTCCTTCTACTTCTCTGCCTAATAGCGGAGAAGCAGAACGCCGTAAAGTGTGACAGGGATCGGCAGCCTCCCAACGCCTCCGCTCCCACCCAGGCAACTTCATTGTCCAACTGGTTTGTTGTTGTTTACCTGTACTCTGCGCATGGATGTTACATAAACATGTACGTGAGGTGAGCCAGCGTGAGCAGATCAGAGAGAGCCCACTTTTTCGATTTCAAGATTTCCACTCTGGAGGGTGGTTTCACTTTTTTGCGTTTTTAAGCCCCAAATTAAAAGCCTCATCTGATAAATTATTTTGTTGTTTTCACCCGCAAATGTTAAATAGCCTAATACATGTGATCTATACAATAATCAAAGATATAGTCAGATATGTAAACAGCTGACCTGAAAGAACTGCAGCTCCTTCTCCAGGCTCCAGAAGAAAGGGTGTTTGAGGACGCTTTCAGCTGAAGGCCTTAGATGAGGCTCCATGCTCAGCATCTGCTCTATTAGATCTCTGGCTACGATGTCCTCTGATAATTGACACAAACATGCTGGTTTTTGCAATGTGCTGACAGGGTATAATCACACAGCAATGATGACAAAAAAGAATTAACGACCAACTACATTACTAATAGGGATGCTCGATTTGACAAAATCATAATTACAATTACTTTGGTCAGTATTAAGAACATGATTATTTAACACGACTACTCATTGACTTTGGAAACATTATGCATTTATTGATCTGAAAAAATAAATGCAACAAAAAAGAAAAAGTTCAGTATATGTTCAAAACATGCTAATGGAAATGTGTTTTGTTGAAAGAACTACTTATTTAAGCAGTAAATGTTAGGATTTTGTGGATGTTAACATTACATAAATAATGTCATGACTGTGTATTCTAGCTGCAACATATTTTACTCACAACCCACTGAAAACTCTTGAACATATTTTCCAACACTGTTTTAATCGTTGGAAGTCAAAAATTGTAATTGAAAACAAACTTGATTAATTGAGCAGCCATAATTACTACTGTTGTACTTCTCTCACCTCACATAAAGTGATCTGAGAAAGCAAAAGCAAAAAGTTTGAGTCCTCACCATGTTTGTCGGTTTGCAGATGGTCCAGACTGTATGTGCCCAGTAGGATGTTTGCTTGCCTCTGCAGAGACTTTCCAAAGGGGTGGCTTCCCTGAGACACCACGTAGTAGAACACACAACCAGCAGAGAAGATATCCACAGCGCAGGTCTACAAAGGGCAAGAGAAGGAAAGGATGGAGGAGGTCATAGTGCGGCATGTAAAGAAAACACTTAAGACACCAACAAGGTTTGTATGCAGTATCAAGATATGTATACTAGTGTTGGATTATTAGGTTAATTAATGCTCCTTTGGGTACCACATTCAACTCTTGGATAGTTTTTTTTTTTGTGTTTGGTAAACAAATAAAAGCTTCTTGGATGCTCCTACTGTGTCAACTGTAGCATGTTCAGACAATGAGGTGAGTGACTTTACCTTTTCAAGAAGCGTATCATTTTGTGTTTATTTTGTGAAATCTGACAACTAACAAAACTTCTAACCACCGTGAGAGAGCTGCTACTCTACCACTCACTCACCGGGTTGTCTTTGCAGTCCTCACTGAGAACCTCTGGGGCGATCCAGCCCTCAGTGCCCGGCACTCCAGACCTTCTACTAAAACTATGGCGGCCTACTGCCAGTTTCTTACACAAGCCGAAGTCTGAGATCATGGCCCGGACCCGACCGTGGGCATTGGGCATGGACACCAGGATGTTGTGGGGTTTCAGGTCTCTGTGGACTGAAGGAAAAGGATGAAGGGGGGGGGGGGGGGGGAGAAAAACAGTTACTTTAGTGATGCAGATGTTTGGTAATACAAAACAGGCAATTATGAGAACAAGAATGCGACTTTGTATTCAGTGATGCGTACCTATGTTGAGAGAGTGAAGATGGGCCAGTCCTGACATGGTCTGCTGAAGAAGCACTACTGGCTCGAGTCCATGACGGTTGAAATCCTTCCTCTCCACATACTAGAGAGATAAGAGACTGCAATCAGTGTAGTCCAAATAATTATATACTGGTCTCATTTTCACAGTCAGAAAATGTATAACACTAAATTCATTTTAACATGGGAGGTCCTGTCTTTTTTTTGTAGTTTTTTGTGCTCTTTATACAATGACACAAAGACAAAGAATCCTGGCTATTTCTTCTACCTGCTAAAGACACAAAAAGGTAACACATCAGGTCAGTTACCACTAGGCTGCTATTAGCAAAATACTTGGCTTTTTCTTAACTTCTTCCAGATTACACAAAGGTGCTTGTGCTATTAAGCCATTCATTACCTCCTGAAGTGAGGCAGCACACAGCTCAATGGCGATGTACTGGAACTGACGGTCCCTTTCGGTGCAGAAGTAGCGGATGACATTTGGGTGCTCGTCTGACTCTCTCAGTAGCTGGACTTCCCGATCTGCAAAGCTGAAGCACTCTGGGAGAATTCTCTTCACTGCCACTGCACGGTTGTCAAACTGACCCCTTGTGGAGAAACAATGAAAATACAACTTTGTGATATTTCTTCAGTATTTTACAAATAAAACACAAGTTATCGTGAATAATTGTTCAGACATACTTGTACACAATGGTGCCCTCAGCACCATGACCCAAGACCTCTTTGGGACGGAAAGTTATGTTTCCCACTCTGACTATAATGGAGTCCTCCTCTGAGAAGACAAATACATAATTTGAAACAGTGAAAACTAGGTTAAAAATTGTTGTATAAAACAAAGAGTGTGCGTTTAATCTTGTTTTCTAAATCTTTACCTCCATCTTCGTGCTCATTGGCAGAGCTTCCTAGCTCAGACACAGACAGGTTGGAGTGGTTGGAGGCACGGGGGGTGACATTGGGGCTGCTGTGGTCGGAGCATTCAGAGCGAGTGTGGGCCACATCTAGATAGTCGCTGTCTGGGGCCAAACCCAAGCCCACTTCTGCAGGGGGGAATGGCTGCTGTCTCTGGAGCAGCTCCAACCTCTCCTCCATCTGTTTCTGGAACTCCTGGTGCTGCAGCTGCTGCTGCTTGTGAACACTCTGTGTTGAGAGAGAGACTATGTCTGAGGCTCTACGGATAACAAAGTGTGTTTTCAGGATTTACATCTTGTTTCTACAAATTAAAGATTTTCTGTCATCAACCCAATAGTCCACTAGGTGGTGTTGTCCGACTTACTTTGGGGTAGGTAATCACAAAGGCCACCCAGCCAGCCAGGAGGAAAGTAGAAAAGATGATAGTGGCCATGTCTTTTAACATAGAGTCAACAGGGGCCTCTGGACGCACAATGCGACCACTAGTACCAGGTTCCTGGATAGATGTTTCCGGCAGAGGAGAAGGGGGCCCATCATCCATACCACTATCATTCACTTTCTGCAACATGGTGGGAGGTGAGGACAGAGAGGATGTGAGTGAGAGATTTGATATCTGAAAGTTTTTCTAAAAACATATCTCATGAGTCACACACTGACAGACACACACCTCCTCAACTTTCTTGTCAGTAGTAGGTGGGATGACGTTGCCTTGATTGCGAGGGAAGCTGTCCGGGAACTTCTCCAGGATCGTGGTGTGAGCTTCGAGGGGTGTCTCATGATGACCTGAAATGTAGGAGCGAACTTTTTTATCATCATCATCATCATCATCATCAGGAAGGCCAGAATCATGAATCAGCACCGAACACTGATTTTAGTCATGATACTTTACAGCATTTATAGTTTTTCCATTTAAATTACAAGGAAACACTATTACATTCAAAATTATTTTATCATCCACCAGAGGGCAGTCTCAGTACAGCACAGTCACTCAAAAGTGTAGGGGTTGATTTAAGGCCTAGGACTTCAAAATGTTGTGAACAGTACTGAGAGTAAAACCCGCAACTTATGTTTTTTTTCTCCCTGATTTTAGGTGGTGGTTCTGAAATCTTCTCCCTCACTGTACCAGGAAAGTTCACATTAATCAGAATTGGGAAGGTTTAGACCAAATATTACTTTGTGATGTATGTACTGATGTAGTACCTATGAGGAGCAGGTAGTTCCTCATGAAGTTTATGCGGTTTCGCTCCCGGAGCACAGCGTTGAACTTGATACTGGTGCTGGGTGTGATGACACACTCCTTGTCCTCTTCAGTCTCCTGGCTGTTGGGACCCTCCAGCATGGGAAAGGTGCTTCCACGAGGCTGTGAGCACAAACACAAACATTTCAGGAATTCAGATGAATTTTCTATCAGATGCGTCACAGGATAACCTAAAAAAAATATAAAAATAAAAAACTGTTTCTTGTAACAGTAAACTACTATACCATGGAGGCAAGCCAGTGAGGCAAAGTGACGCAGGTCAGTTGTGCAAGCTAAGACAAAAATGGGACAGGGTGTGCTCGTACAAACTCACAGGTATACCTGGAAACCACTAACCAAAAATGAAGACTGAATGAGGACAATAAAACGAGTGGCTTGATACAAAACTTCCACACATTTTATTTTCATGTCTCACTGATATGGCTTGTGTTTTGCCTAAATGAAGATATATATGCAACTGTTGCTCACCACCACAGTGACTCCATCGTGCACCAGGGAGGGAGAGGCATATAGACTGGTGGAGTACTTCCCCACGTACAATGTGGCCCTGAAAAAGGATAAAACTCTGTCAAACAAATGCCTGTTTACTTTTGAAAATACAGTACATATTTCATACTAAACCGAGATGTGCCAGAATACAATCCTGGTGAACACATCTGGAAAGTATTACAGATTCATAATGGAAATAAACTTTCAGTGTGCTTCATCCTCTCCCTAAACAGGCAGAACTGCCTAGTAGCTCAACCACTGGAAGTCCTGTTTGTCATTTCCAGCAGAAGCAGGTGTGAACACAACACTTTAAAATAAAACAGTACTGCACTGTGAAACTAGAGCAGAAACACGGCCCGTCAGCACCCCCTTGTTAGATACGACATGTCTAGGCTCCATCCTGAAACTAAGCAATCTCACGTATTACAAAAGTACAAAGTTAACCTTGTGATTAATAGACAGAAGGTTCTAACATGTTTTAAACAGTGTTTGGCCAATGCTTCTTTCCTGTATGGTATTCTAGAGTAGGTTTTTAAAAATGTATCCAAATGAGAAATGTCAATGTATGAACAATCATAAAAACAAAAGCAGCCAAAAAAAGGTAGAGATTGTTACATTCGGTCTGCTTACAGGAACTTGTTCTTGGGCTTATTCTCTTTGGGAAACGGGTATTTCCACTGTGTGATGCGGCCGTCCTCTCCAGACATGAAAGTGAGGTATCGCAGGGTTTCCACGGCAACATTAGTGTGGGGAACTTTGCGGAGGCCCTCACGCTGCCAGATGTACATGGCTACCACTGGAGAGTTATAGTTCTGCACCCACTGGACGTCTCCCGTCTCGCTGTCCACAGTCACCACGAGGCCGTCGCCGTTGGACACAAAATGAGCCATCTCTGTGGGGAAGTGCAGAGAGGTGATTAGCACTATCTCTCAGAAACTAAACTCAACAAAAGAGCCAGCGTTTGAGTCGTACTGTATTTGGTGTCATCGTCAGGAAGGGTGGAGGCGTAGTCAGAATAGGTGGCATTCCAGCGCAACTCTCTGCTCTTGGTGTCATACATGGTGATGGTGTACTCTGACAGGGAGATGAACAAAAAAGGCATATTCACACAGGAACATGCATTTGAATTGCTTTTTGTTCCTAATGCAACATACACAAAAGCTGGGCTTTGAGTATACATTTCTGGGTGTAAATGCAAAGTGGTGTTGAATTTCCTTTGCTTCAAAAAAATGGAAGAAGTTGGGACACGGTGAAACCAAATCCAGCATATCTTCTATGGGGTGACAATGTGAGCTATGACTTGACACCACCAAGGGTGGCTTTATAGCAAGTATTAGCAATTTGTAGGGCGTGCTCAAGGTCCTTGTTTGCAATTACCATCCCCGGGATAGATTGGGGGTAGGTCTTGATGAGGCGATGGGCGGGGGTAGCGTTAGAGATGAGCAGAAAGTAAATAAGGGTTTGCCAACAGTTTGGGGTTAGAGTATGCTAGACAAATAGGCCTGTTGATAACCCAGATTAAAACTTAATGGGATTGGCTGGGTTGATAAAATGAGGCTGGCTGAATTTGTGTATCTGGATTGGTTTTTGTTTTTACCTGTGCGTCCCAGATAGAGAAGAGATGAAGAGGGACACAGCATCTCAGCAAAGGAAGACGTCAGGGTCTGCTGCTTCTCACCAGTCAACAGGTCCACCACATACCACAAGTCCTGCTTCTTACCTATACATGATCACATACACACACAAAATTAATTTCCTCTGTCATCATTACAGCATTTATTGCTCTTTGAAAAAGCACTACATATATTTCATGATCTTACCTGATAATAGAACTTTAATAGAATGCTCTTTACTTTTTTGTCCACTCTGTAAATGGGACACCTATCATATAGCTCTCTACCCCGGAAGAGGGTTTTTCCTGAGGTTTCTCCCTATTTTTCCTTTAAAAGGGCTTTTTGTGATATTATTCTTTATCCAAATTGAGGGCCTAATGATAGAGATCATAAAATAGACAATTTTGTGATTTAGGCCTTCTCAAAGAAAACTGACATGACTGTGTACAGGAAATTGATCAAAATGTGCACCAGTGCAAGCTGAGTCAAGTACAATAACAAGCAGTCATCTATCCTTCACAGTGATGGGTGTTCCCATCATCAAAAAACGAACCTGCTGTGATCTTTTTTGTCACATCATCTCAACTATTGTCAATGCAGGGAGTGGCAGTTATACCCTTATCACAGATTATTATAGATGAATGCAAAAACCATAAATCCGAAGATGTCTGCTTCAGAGAATCCAAACGTTGATGGAGGATGGTTTGGCCTGATAATTTCCTACAAACTCTATTTGGAAAACATTTAATACAGAAACAGATTTCTGGGTTTCCCCCAGAAAAGTTGAATGGCCCTTTTTTGGCGGTGGCTCGGCCATAGACAGACTGATGGCAGCATTATGGTAGGGCCATGTAGTTTCTGTAATAACAGAATCGCAAACAAAATCATGAATTTGACAATTCATAAAAAGCTATAAACTGGGTGAATCCCTGGATTTAAAGAATGAGAACTGAAGGCTGTAACACTTTTAGATCTTTGCATCTTCAATAGGCTTTGTTCCAGCAGCAGCAGCAGCTTCAGTTGAATGAAAAGCTTCACTGATAATGACTGTGGGGAGGGAAATGTCACCCGCTTCCCTTTAAACAATGACACCGTAACTATGGTAGATTACCTTTCCTGTTAACTGTTTCAAATTCAAAAGAGCACCAGCTACGACCACAACCAGAGTGTAACTGAAAGATATCCAGATAACACCAGCTAATTTAGGCGAGAAGACACACTGGGAGAACATGTTTATGGAAAAGAAAACTACAGAACAATGTGTTAAATCAAAAGGCATAATACAATATTTAACTGACAATTAGCCTTACCCATGTAAAGGACACCATCAGAGCTGCGACAGGGCGAAGCTTGGACCAACTCCGGGATAGTGAATGGTAATTTCTGTTTCAGAAAAATGAACATAAAATAACCTTTAAAATGCTTTATGCCCTGTCTCAATACATGGGGAACATCATGCATGCACCACCATAGTTGCAACTTCAGAATATGGGTGCATTACTCTCAGCATGACTTATTTACACATATGTGGTGAGAGGGTATGTTTCTCGATATGGTAGGGAACTGAACAGCGTGTTTCACACAAGAGGGGAGATTATCGTTTGTGATAAAAATGATTTCCTCTTACTGTGAGGCCTTCGTTGTTCTTTCCCCCCAGAGAGTACAGGCTGCCATCGTTGGGGTCAGGTAGAAAGGCCGGCCTAGGGTAAAGATTTAAGAAGACAGCTCACATCTCAAGACCAGTAAAGGGAGTGAGACATAAGACAAGCTCAACAGGTTACCATAATCATTTGCATTCACCATCTTTTGTTAAAGACAGGTGCAGTACTCAAGGATATTTACACCCATGCAGAAAATAACTGATACATACTCTGCCACGTGTGTGGGGACCTGAAGAACTGGATCTGTGAGGAGAGGAAAGGAAATAAGACACAAGTCAGGACAGACAAGAATACTGACGAACAATGGAAACCGTGGCCAGGAGCTCTCGAGTATAACATGAACATCTGTAACCTCACAGAACACAAAGTCCAAATGACGACTTCCCCAGGGGCAAACATGAAATGCAGTCATGTCTGCCAACAACTTTCTGTGAACAGGTCAGGCATGTAACAGTAAGAAAAAATATTATTTAATGAGCTTTAATGAGATTGGATCCTCTTTGTATGAAGTACTAAAACGTATCAACCTGTTGAGCCTCTGTAATATCAGGAAGAAGATTTGACTCCTGAACAGTTAATTTGTGAAAATGCCCTCCATGGACAGGGGCTAAATGACCATATTGTTTACATGTTTAAGCCCATTTACTGCAACATTTACACACTGTTCACATTGTGTCTACCGTTTTCCAAAGTATCATACTTTGTCCTACCCACTGTGCAGCTATTAGCTTCCATTCAGCGGGGAAAGAAAATCCGCGTGTGGTCCACCACATTGAAAGTCATGTCAACCATTCTGTCAAAATTATATTACTGTTGTGTTGTAGGCTAAGGAAGTGCGTGTTTAAAGTCACTGCAGGTCGAGCTCCATACCATGTGGCATTTCTGGTAACTAATTGCTGCATAGAAGGAGAGGACGATGCGTTCAGTGTATAAAACATATATATTAACATGGCCAGCAATAATATAGAAGGTTTAAACAATACAATAGCCCTTTAAGCAAAGAGATAAAGTGTCAGGCCCTAACCTCTATTGCTGCTAGACAAACACACACCTCCCTACAGTGTGAACATACAGGGTGTGGACCAGGTGGTGCTGATCTCTGTGGAGGTGCCTGAAGGGGTCAACAATAGTAGGGGGTAGGATTACCTGAAGGTGGTAATTGAGTCTTGTGCTCAAGAAACATTGCATGCGTAATTGCAGAAGGTACTGAGAAAACAATGGTTTCATAGAAATACCCTCTGGTTAGCCGACATTAAAAAACATGTTTGCAAAGCCGGCAGGAAGTGACAAGCAAACAGTGGGAGGACGTGCATGTGGGCTGAGTTGTACTGTCTTGATCCAGGGAAAAGATTTCTGCTTCCCCCTCATTCTGTGGGTTAGTGAGCATAACAGGTGTGTGTGGAGCCTGGTACAGAACTGGTCAAATTCATATTCAATAGCTCTTCCAGAAAAACAGATGATGCGGAGGAAGCAGCCTCTGCCTCTGATTATTAATGACTTGGGTATTAGGTGGACCTAACCAGGGCTTGTGGGTTCAAGCCACAGTAGCTTTCATATCCCCTAAAATCTTCTGAACCTTAAAAATATATGAAAATGTATGTTTAGAACAGGAAATGTGCTCAATTGTTGTACTACAGTATGTATCTTATTCTAAGAAGGATAAACTACCCGGAACAACAATAAATGTCTTTGTTAGACTTTTTCAGCACATGTTTTCCAATAACCCGTAAGTGTATATTATCTAATGTAGTTCCCAAGCGTCTAGTGCCTACATTAACATGGTAACCATAGTACATGCTGTGTGTGCAGGTGACACTCCAGCAAAGTTGCTTACCCTTGCCCACTCTGACCTTGATTACAGGCTATTTTCGCCCCTCTCGGTTAATAATTACCCAGTTTCCATGCCTAACAGAACACCCCAGCATTTTCCTCAGTTTAATCCTAGAAAACATTTCTTCCTATAAGTCAATAATACAAAGTTTAAAAAAAATCATAACATAGTTATAATTTTTTTTGTTTGTTTCTCAACTGGTCATACTAAAAATATGAGCCTAAGTAATCACCTTAAACAGCACTAGAAACTATTACAGTTTTACCACTGCTATGAGAGTGGGAATGCATTCAGATAATTTGGTTGCAGACATCCTTTTGTGATTAGAATAGTTAAATAAAATCAATAGACCCATTCAGATAATACAACTAAGTTGCACAGCCTTGATATGGCATCAAAGTCTCATGTGGTCTCCACTTACTTCAATTTTTTAGTTGATTACACTCTTTTTGTTTTGCTCTACTATACCCCTAACACTGATAGTGACAAAAGAACGGCATGCATACAAAAATACAGTACAGTAAAACATACCTTCTTTCAGAGTCCATTTGATAGAGCCTGATTTCTTGCTAACAGCGTGCAGGTTTCCATCCAGGGTGGACACAAAGAGCAAGCTTTCAGGAAGGGAAACTGTGCTGGCGTTGCAAAACCCCTACAGAAACACAACCAAAAAAATCAAGGTGATGTACTATAAACAAACAAATCTCTACTCTCTACTTATAATGCACATTAATCAAAGGGATAACATATTCAACGCAGGCATGTGTGAGCATGCATGCTCCAACTTAAGTCCACAGGTTAGGTCAAAACGTGTGCTCCTGCATTGAGCTTGTGAATAATGGCATTAGACACTAATCAAAAAGACATTACTCATCCTCACACACACCTGAACCAAACATTAGTGATATGTTAAAATTACCGCATGCTAATGAAATTATTTACATACACACTGGTATGAAATGTTGGTTAATTGTCTGACAAATGCTACTGCATTGGGCCTGTTTTCATCATCATCATCATCATAGACAGCATTTTGCTGGAAGGGGACCGTTCTACCCTGTTCTGCTTAACAAATCAATTCACTTTAAATCAATACCTTAAAATGACAGCTGAAGAGCAAACGGAGAGGGCTGAATAACTAGGTAACAGAGTGCATGTTGCTGGACGAGCTCTCGGAGGGTTCAGCCGGAGCCGAGGATTGCAACATGGAGGAAGGTAAACAAACTGGGCATGAGCATATGTGCGTGTCCTGAACATGTGCATTACACTGGTGCTACTATCAGATTAGCTTATAAGGATGGATTGGCTTTTTTAATAGATTTCACAATTAACATGAGTGAAGAGAGTGTTTCAATTTCGCTCTGCACAGATGAATAGTGGGCTGACAGGCCATATGGGACCTCCACTAAATTTTCCAGACCCTTTCCAGAACAGTTTACTCTACCAACTCCAAAATATGGGGAACATGAACAGACATGTTGGATTGGTTCATTTAATGACAGACGTAGACAGTGCAGGTGACGAAAGGACAATACAGTCATCAAAGAGGTATAAAGAAAACAAAACAAAAATCAAAGATGCCGCAAATCCAGTTAAAACAATGTAACCCATAACCACAACAGAAGCTAAACAACCCAGCCTCATGACTTGGCTTATGCCAGAATTAACAGCACTGTGGGTGATGTGTGCTCCACTCACCCACTATGGAATTCTAAAAACGTCGCTCTTGATAACCAAGCCTTGGGCTTCTTATGGTTTTTGGCTTCGATGTGCAAGGAGCAGTCCAGTGAGGTGTTTGAGAGCTCTGACTACCCGCCAAACCCGAGAAGAACGTATATCTCAACCCGACCAGTCTCTCTACTTGGATAGAAGCTGTTCTTCTAAAGTTTCACCTTTTTCTGTTTTAAGGCACACTGAAAAGTGCTAATAAACTGTGTCCATTTAACACAGTGGTTCACAATCAGGGTCAGACTGGGAATAAAAAAAAAATCTGTGAATGCCACTAAATCTGCTGTCTTTACCACAGGAGCCAAAAGCTGAGCAGACACACCTCATTCTCCTGCTGAACCACAGTGGTATTGACCCTTGACTAATCCCCTTGAACAGCTCCCTGGGGGCAGACAGTGCAAATATACCATATATACAGTACGATGCAGATTACTAGTCTATATTACTAACACACTCTTCTGAGCATTCAGCTTTCAAGAACATAATGAAGGTGGAGGACGTCGTCCTAAGTCAGACAAAAACAAACAAACTAGGTCTGAGTGCGTGTGGTATGGAGAGCAACTGCAACCACCATCACCGAGTCACTCAGGGTTTTCCCATTGCTCATGGAGCCTGCATTTTCTCACAAAACCAATGCCATAAACAATGACCAGTGCACTGAGAGACAATCACTTTCTCCCTGTGAGGTCCTAAACTTAAAAACAATGAGAAGAACTCGCTCACACTGTCAGCTTGAAGCAGAAATATTTATTCACAAATTCAAATTCCTCTGATGCACCTGTCGCATATCATGTTTGCAGAGATTCTTTTTCTAAAAATGGTAAAATATGCCTGTTATAACTGACCAGACAGAAACCAAACCCATAAACTGAAAGTTTCACACTTTACATAAGGAAACTGGGTCCTTCCACATTTGCCTGCTGTAGTCTCACATCCTATACAAGCATTTATGTCAATAATGTGCACCTGTGACTGTTCCCACTGGGCTGTAAACTCATGAGCATCACACAACTGTACTGGGAGAATCATAACTTGTTTTTGAGCCCCCAGTAACCTCTATCCGGGTTCTTGGTTTCACAAGCAAATAACTCTCTTAACATCTGTTAGCCTCCTAGTTTTAGGTGGACGCTGATATTCAACAACTGTTGTATATTGTGATGAGGTTCAGAAACATCTGGTTTAGGAGTTATGAAGCCTTTTGTAGAAGATTTAAACATTGGGGCATTCCTTCTCATTTCCTTATTCTGTGTAACACAGAAATGTTAAGTTGTTGCGTAAGCGAGTTACATAATACTACAGAACTAGGCGAAACAATTGTCTTGGAAAGTTCTGAGGTCTTGAGTTTCTCCAATACAATGACACCAGGCACAGCTTTAAGAGGGACACAATGCTCATGATAGCACTGGCAGCTGGCTGGAGTGTCACTGTGCTTCACAGCCTCTTGTAGGGCAGACCAACCTGAACACAGGACAGGCTGTAATTGGCAGACTTCCCACTGAGTTTTCACAAGCACTTTAGTAGTACACCTGCCTTATAACCCCTTTGTCAGATACCACCATTTCTTCAAGATGGTGAAGTATTACATACCATAGTTAGAGCACCTGGACAAAAGCTGCAAAAGGAGAAAAATAATTGCTTGGGTAAAGACTCCTTATAGGAGGAAGGCTGGACACATACAGGAGACACAGAGGGGATGACTCAGGGAGCAGAGGAAGGTAAAGATGTAGAGATGCTCCATCTAATCATGCAACGATCTGTATTTGCTTATATTCATCAGTCCAACTTAGGTGAATAATGGCTGTAAAAAGCTGGTCAGAAAATACAGGGCAAACAAATGCACACCACCCAATGTCACTCCATCATGGTGGCCCTGCATTCTTAAAGAACAGACTTGCTGGGTGTTCCTTTGAGGATGCATCAAAATAATACAACACATAAAGGTCATCTCATAAATGTTTGTGACTGCCACAATCGACAGATGGACAACATTAATTTCGGGGCTCCTGAAGCAACAAGTGTGGCTGAATTACATACAGCCAGATGAATTGGTAGTGGCACAGATGCACTGTTTATCAGTCTTTACTGGATGTGTGAAGCAGACACGAAGATTTCCATTTATCGTCTCACCATTCAGGCTTATATGATATAATTTAGAGATGCATGAGGTGGAGAGTGGCAAATACAGAAATACATATTAAATGGAATGACATGAAAGATAATGATTTATGGAGAGTCTGACTAAAGATGAATGGATGACTAAAAATGACATGGGTAAAACGATGTTGTAAAGGAGTGCCCTTTGCAGGATCACTTATGTAGGAGGTTTCTGTAAAAAGGAAACAATCAGTTGGTAAATGATTTTAATAATTTCAATGTCAGTAAAATAGTCATTATATGGGGCTGTCTTTAAAAGACAAAAACTCAGATTTCTCTGTGAGACTATTACTTAAAAAATAGTCTGAGCTCCCCAGTGCATTGTCACTATGCTTTTTTCTGTTGAAAAGTGGAACAGTCCTGCCACCAACGTGTCTGCACCAATAAGCAGTCTGTTTGCATCTTGCTTGGGTGCAGACAAAAACCAAGACAGGAACCAAGATATATTTATCTCACACAATAACATGTCATGGGAGGTGTATCGCAGCAACACCTTTCCCATCCTCTTTAATAACTGTTGCACTTTGCATTGCCTTGTTGCTGAAATGTGCTCCTTAAAAAGTCAATATGGGGGAATATGCAAAAGGCAGCATTAAGAACAGCCGGATGATCCACCAGTCAGTCCTACATGAAAGTAGTCATTTTTCCCTTGAGGGCTGTATAAAGATGAAAGGCTCTGGGATGTTTGATTTCCTTCACAGCCTCAGACCCCAACGGGAGAGTGGAATTATACTAGTACAGGTGAGGGGAAACAATCATTTCCACAAGCATGGGGAAATGCCATGTTTCATGTTTTAAAATTTAGTGGAGATCCCTTTTTAGCAACCTCCCCGTGTCAACAACAGTCTAGTATCAGCTGCTCTCTGCGTGGTGTACCTTCAGTGGGGAGGATGTCACGTGTTGGCCCTTGTTCAGACACACTTAGAAAAAAAATGTGATCTTACACTATCTTATCACAACAGTAGATTGGCTGTGCTTTGACTAACAAACCAGCTTGTCTTAGTTCAATCTGAAACAATGTATATTAAAGGCAAATATTAAAGAAAATAAATGCGCATAGTTACAGAGTATTGGGACAAACTGCAGCTGAGGGACCTATTGTGGTCTACAGTCGGTCTTATAAGGAATATACCGGTAAGTGTTGTTGTGAACAGCAGATGTGTGAAGTGAAGCATAAGCATAATGTGAGAAGAGGCATCTAAATACAAATAGCTGCCGAAACAGCGAGCGACAGTTTAGTCACCAACACATCCATTCTCACAGAGGAGAATTAGCTGACCTTAAATAAAATTAAATTGTGAAGGAGAGGCGGTGACAAGAGAGATGAGTCTTTTCTCTGTAGCTCTTTCATTTGTATCTCTCTCTTACACACATGCGCACACACACATACACACACCACTATCTATAGATAGCCTTCATCATTTGCCACCTCTTACTCCACAAGTAGACTGTCTACCCGGCTGAACCTGAGACATGATAGGGGCTTATAAGGCCTCTTTAATCGTCTTCTTAGCTGAAGTGGTTTAGTAGCTATGTAGCCGATGTCTCCGCCTGGAGACTTTCGAGGGATCTAGCTCAGTTTCAGCAAAGTTAGCTCCCATTTGAACCAGCCACTAATACTAATACTAAAGGAACCCTTTGGTAAAAAAAAATAACTGGATACAACAGTACAACATTTATATTCCAGGTGTTGCTACGTTACAGATATATTTGGCATATATAACATTGTTATTTTGTACTAACCTAGTGCAGGTTGCGCATGATGTAATCAATCTAACCACAAGCGACCATCGTGCACAACAATGATGGCTTTAGGGAGGAACTTTTGAAATGGGAGTGAAGGCAAAGCATGCAAAACTGTATCTTGTCTGCCTACTTCTGATGGTTGTAGTGATCTAATCAACTGAGGGGAAGGCTTTCATGAAGTCATATAGCATCCATTAAACTTTACCTTCGTGCAGGCACAGGTGTTTACTTGCATTACACTTCTATTTTCACTGTTTGATCTCAACATATCCTCTGTTTAGGGTGTCTATGTCAAGTATTTATGTCTACAGACTAGAGCTGCAATGATTAGTTGTCAAGTTTTAAATGAATTACCAACTATTCTGATTATTGATTAATCAGTTTGAGTAATGAGTAAATTTAAGAATAGTTTATCTCCTCCTTTGTCACAGTTAACTGGATATTTTGGAGCTGTGGACTAAACACAACATTTGAGGACATCCCCTTAAGCTTCGGAAAACACTGACCAACATTTTTCAAGATTTTCTGACATTTCATAGACCAAACAACTAATCTCCAAAATGTCACCAAGACATCAGCCCATCACATTGTGCAGCCTTGTTTGCCACCTTTGCACCATGCACTGAGCAGGACCCAAAAATATTGACTGATAAGTTTTACGGTTGCTGCTCATGTGTAAGCAAAGTACTTGTGTTCAGTAGTGTGAAAAGATAAGGAGGTGTTGAGTTCACATACAAGCAGTAGAAATATGGACATATCACCAAGCCTCAACAACACCAATACACTGACCTTAGAATAAAGTATGTAGACCTAAACTCTAACAGTAATAATGATAAAATGGCTTCTCTCAAATTCCCTAGTTTGCCAATAAGATACTCTGTGTGGAGTTGATGACGTGAGAATATTAAAAGGCATGGGGGAAGAGCCTAGCTTTCAAACAAAATACATGCACAGCAAAACAGACAATTACCAGTCTCACCTACTTAAGTTTCTCAGAAAGAAGATGGAGATCTTATTTTCATGCTCAGAAGGTTTTCTTGATTTGTGACACTGGGTTGATGAATTGAAAATGTTCTGCGTTGATGATACATTGTGAACTACACAGTTTCAAAGCACATATTACTCAAAAAACATGTGCATTGAGCCAACAAGCTAACGTTAATGTTAGCTTACTTCATGCCAGGACAACACAGACAGAATTAAAAGTGCACTGAATGGCACACATTTTAGTTTGGACTTAAATACGTGAGCGTTGCATTAAAAGCACAAAAACAACCTGGCGTTGAGTGAAATGTGTAATTCAGTGGTTATCTCGGAGCTAATGTCTTCTAACTTAAGCTAGCTTATCCAGTTAGCCCCTCTTACCTTTTGTGGGAGACCAGCGCAGCAAAGCAACGCCAAAATGCACCACAACAGGGCCCGACTGCTCACTGTCCAGTCCATATTCTCTGGTCTTAAAACCGGGTTAGACAGCTGGTTCTGACGGCCGTTGACTACATAGAAAACGTGTTTTGGCTCACAACCAGATGTTACGAAATTATTTTAAGTCAACGCTGTAACGTTAAAGGTACAGAGGCGACAGGAGTGGATACAACGTTGGATTCACTTCTTCCTGAATCGAAAAGCGTGGGGGTTGGACTTTGGGGTAGATATCCACACGAGTGGAGGAGGGGAAGCGTAGAGTCAGTGTGAGCCAATGAGAAAAGACCTACAGACACCGGATGTCATATAAATTAGATCCGGGGGACATTTTCTACAGAATGCAAAAGTAATCCAGGGAGCACAGCGTTACTTCTCTGGTCTGACTAGTCAGACTAGAAATATTGCATTTAACATGGCGAGGAAAAGCTCATTTATATTCATATTTTGGAGTAACTATAATGATAAGATAACATGACGTGAGTTTGCATAAAAAATAGTCCCTAGTTTGGCAAAGCATTATGGTGGCACGTTGGAGCGGGTGAGTAGGCCTCATCGGCGTGGACATGTGGAGGTAAAGTTTATTTTTTTTATATGTATATTACATAAAATGGCAAGTGCAGTGAATTATTTTCATCTAACACGTGATTTGTTTTGCTGTCCCCAGGGCCGGTGGTAAACTGATCATTTTCGAGGCGATCGCTCATCTGCACGTGGACAGGATAGAAGCGTGGTGTGCTTTCAGATGAAGGCCCCTCCATCACGTTATAATAGTGAGTATATCTTTTAATGTGTATATATAAAGATGCACTTTTTTTTGGTTCATGAATGATGATTTACGTGCGTTAGACTTCTGATGTAAAAATGAAGTCAACATAAACAATCTGACTTATCACACGAATACCAGTCTTGTGTGCTTTTTAAGTGTTTGATAATCATGCTCACTCAAACACATTACGTCTACATTTACAGGGAATAGGTGAAGTGGATGTTGATGGATGGATCCTGCAACAACAATATGGTAAGTATCTTTAGTGAGCAGAAAGTTACTTGTAACGGTTATGAACAATGGTCACGATGGTATTTTACTAAATTATAAATGATTACTAATCATAACTAAACTTAATCAAAGTTGTTTTCTTCTGCAGGAGTCTGACTGTGGCGCTCAAGAAATGGGCAAGCTTCTGTAAACTACAAGGTGACGCTATGCAGGACTAATAAATGAACATGCATTTTTAACCAGAAGGCTTAAAAATGTATTGCTGATCTGTGGAAGTGTAATGTCCTGTATGAATAAATCATTTTTCAAAAAGCCATTGTCTTCTTTATTTTGCTGACTTTACATGTTTTGGTAAATTTCATTTAAGGCACTTTACTTGCAACGTAAATGGCCTTTTTCCATGGCTATTTACACCAGTCAAGAGTAGTGCAAGATCATATTATGTCGTGTTATAACTGGGGTTTCTTGGCAATTTTCCCAAGTCTCTCTTTTAAAGCAAGACACAACCTCAATGCACTTGTGCAGAAAAATGCATATTATAGGAACGGCATTTCAATTTTTAGAGATTTTTATTGTTGAACATGTTGACTCAGTATAACTACAACATGTGGGTATATTAATCAAAAGAATAAAACAATTGCCTGCCAGATCATGGCTTTTTTTTACAACTACATGTACTTAAGTATGATTTATTGGCTAATATTTAGCAAAGAGCTACAAAGTTAAGTCAATTTTAATCAATTTAGTCCTTGGCCAGAAAATGAATCTGCAGCTGTGTATCAATTATTTGACCTTTTCTAATTTTTCTGGAAAATCACAAATGGTCTCAGGTACCAGCTTTGTGAATGCTTTAATCTTATAGTAAATGAATATAAAGGGAAATTGTGATGTACATTTTTTATCACTTATCTCAAGGATTATTTGAAAAATGTAATAAGCTGGTCGATACAGGGAAATATTTATAGTTAAGAAAATCTGATGCCTTATGAGAATCTGGCCTTGTCCTTTAACTTTCTTACACCCACAAAGCCACACAGACTCTTTCCAAGCAAAAGGTTTTATTGATCCACAACGATCAGAACCATAACATTCTGTGACATCACTGAACACAACAGCAATGTTCGATATTGTCATCACTGCAAATGAACAACACCAAAACGTGTGAAAAGAAAGGGCGTGTCTTAACAGACACAGTAATGGCACAAAAACTTTCTAACCTCAGCTGATGCAACAAATGTGGCGGCTCGATACGGAGGAATGTTTGTTTTAAAGGCACTTTCTGCCTCATACACTTTGCCAACACACACACACACTTAAACATAAATACATGTCAAATGACAGTTGCCTGTAAAGCAGCCAGAGGTCTTGGCAAATTGCAAAGATGCTGTTCTTGTTAAATTGTGTTATTCCTTTTGAATAAACAGTACAGAAAGATACAGCAAATCAATAAATAATTCAACAAAAAGGCATTGAATAGCTAGATGTCTGCTGACATTAAATAATATGGCTAATATCCAGTTCATTATTAAAATTAGACAGGGAGAGTATGTTTCACACTCTTCACATAAAAATAATCTAGGTTAAGTGTTACTGTTGTCACAAATGACCTTTAGTCTCCTACTGCACAAACTTCAGCTGTACATCACTGGGGTGGTCTCAATAGGAGCACCAGATAATGAAGCGATTGCTTACATGTCCCCTCATACAGTAGCCCTCACGCAGGACTAAACGATTGCTTGGGCGATAAAAACAAAATTACTTTTGCTCAACTGTGAATATAACACAAAAAGAAGTCTTGAAGCATGTTGTGTAGAGCACGTTGTCAGTGAATGAGCTATTCCTTTGCACAGCTAAGGAGCTGCATTCCTATTTATACATTCATCAGACCTAGGCAATGTTCAGCTGCTGTGTTTGCAGATATGTTTTAATTCACCCCTCTAAAGTCAGTTTTCAAGCACTATCCCCTACCACGTAATTAAAAGCACACAGGCTGCGCGTCACCACAGTGGATTCAAACTGACCTAGTGTATTCGATGAATACAGCGCCATTGATCTGTTTGCATAAAAGTGCCGGGCGACTGGCACAGGCAGCGGTGTGGATGGGTGATCAATGAGGTGATATCCCTGTGAAATGTATAAATAGATGCAGGGGCTTTCAGTAAAATCCTCTCTTCTAAGGATTATACCCTCAAACAGTTCCTCACTCTTGCCATAAACACTCTTCATCAGTGGCCTTGAAGTTGTCACAGAGTTATAGCAACAATAAACCACTGGATTAGAAAGGTCGCACAAAAATTCACACAACTATCATGTTTGGTGCAGCTGTACATCACAGGTATAATGGTTCTTCTGGTGGAATCTGATGGCTGTTTGTCGATCCACCACCACACACATAAGTTGAAAAATTCTGGACATGCCCTGTCAGAGAATTAATCATAACATTTGATGTGATTGGATGACAATCTATGTGTCACAATTCTCTTTCCTGTGTTTAGTTACCACAGATGGTTATGAGCTCGCCAACACTTCCTGTTTTGTTAGCGCACTTTATGGGCACTGGAACATGGATAAAAAATATTTAGAGGGTAGGCCCCGGCCCCGTTGCTGCACCCGTGGGGTCTCTGAGAGGGGTGGGGACTTGTCCTTCATTATGCACTTTGGACAGCAGTCTTCACATGTCGGAGACCTCAGACTCCTCGGGTTCTGGGTCCTTCAAGGCATCATTTGTCACAGTAACCAAGTTTGAACGTGGGTCCATGGCAGAGTGCATTATGGGTAGCCATATATCATCCATGTTTGGCATCACAAATATTTTCTGTTGGAGGACAAGCAGAGTAACAAGAGAAGTTCCCTTAATTTCAACAATAAACCTGAAATATAAAATATAATCAAAAGCTATTTGTCAAGAAAAGGGAATGGAGCAGAAACTACAAATTAATTCACATTTAACTAAAAATCTAGACCAAATTAAGACAGTGAGATTATACAGTATCTGCTTACAAGAAAGAAAAAAAAGACCTGCAATACATCATCCTCTGTGTATTTAACCCTGTGCTGTTATGTCTGGAAACCAACGATTTCTGTTTAAAGCCAGATGTATACACTCACTCACAAATGTCATCAGTGAGCACTGTATTTTACTGGAGGCATGGTTTAGGGGGGTGGTAAATAATAATAACCCCCCCGAGGAGTCAGGCAGGGATAAATGTAGATGTGGGGTAGACCTGACAGGGACAGTAGTTTGCAGGTGTGCCTCAGGGCAGTTATCTAGAGGCAGGCATATCATTACTTTGGATATATATGAGGGGTAGGAAAGCCACAGGCACACTGCTTTGAAGTGCATGTAGGTGGGCAGCCATAAATTAATTTCAGCGTTCTCTTTTAAGAGCTAAATTCTCACCCTAAAACACCTGGAGGGGACATTCTCTTTGTCCCTGAGTAAACTTTCAGTCTCAGTCAGGCTTTAACTGAGGTTTTAAACCACACAGAAGTTGGTAAACACCATGGGATATGGCATCACCTACTAACTACAATGACAATGTCAATAAATTGCATCCATGACTGAGCATCTTTGACTCAGTGTATACCTGGAATTCCTGGTCCAGTTTCTTCTCAATCCAGTCTGTCACATGAACTAAAGTGACCTCCCTCTCCCCCAGTTTAGGCCTTGCTTTCAGCTCTAGGTGAGGCGGACTCCGGAAACCATACCTGACAGCCAAGAGAAAACATTCACGGCAAAATATTATTTAATCTCATACAAGATGGACTGCATTCTGAGTTCTCTGACAGGCTCCATGAAAGCAGGCATCTTTGGTTTATTCTACTAAATTCAATACATTTTCCTATTTCACATCACGTGGTACTTTTTGTCAACGAAATGTGCAACAGCAATTAAGATCACAATAATGCTGTAGATCAGTGGCTTTTTTTTGCTTGTTGCCCCTTAAAATGAGGCTACATCTGATGCCGCCTCGTAGATCATGTCCTCAATGTGTACGTTGTTTGATTTGAAATATTTTTAGAGGCTTAAAGAGGTGAAAGTAGCCAGTATTCACAAGAAAAAAACTAGAGAAAACTATTCTTACATTTTGTGTAACAGAAATACATGTGTCCCATCTTATTCTTTTAATCATTAAGGGTTTTCAACTCAAACGTTGGGAACCACTGCTTATAAAGGTGATCCTTTTTATTATTTATACTAAGACATTCATTACAATTAAGCTTATAAAGCACACTATGTGCACTAAAGAATTTAATATTCCACATCTAAAATGAAAATACAAACCTTTGTGCCCTATTTTTTTTAGTTCACTGGTCATTAAACTTTTTTATCCTTTCATTGTATGCATGCCTGTATTTGCCCAGCAGAGGGCGCTGAGTTTTATTGTAAAACTAGGATTCCCATACACTCACTGATTACATCCTACAGTCTTCATTGCATTCCTCCCTGGAAGTGAACGTACCATATCCTGTCTGTGGGTGGAGGTGGGATGTTGACAGCCAGTGTCCCACGGAACTCTTGCACCTCCACGGTGAGCAGTAGAGGCGTGTTTGACACCTCCTCCATCTTTTTCTTAATGAACTCTGTCTCAGTGGCTTTCTGGAAGTACTTGGACTTGGCTATCTTGTCCACAAAGCGCATGATCTTGCTGGGCCTGTGGCCTCCCACGTAGCTATGTGAGCAGAGGATGGAAACGGAGGAGGCAAGGAGTGAGTCAGGTTCATTATTTATTCATAACGGCATCTCTTGCTGCTCAGCACCCACGATGGTGGGGAGTGACTGGCTGCTACATTAAATCAGTAGCAAGCTTTCAAACATGTGGGACTGAGTGTGTGGGTAGTGGGTGGGCCGACTGAAAGGGCAGAACAGTCTGCTTCAACACATCAGTGTGAATCTGTTTATGCCTATTTTTAATTCAGATACGTGATGTTGTTGTTGGAAAGATACATCAGCTCACCCCTCTGCTCCAGGAAGACAGGCTTTGTCACTGAGGAGTTCTGGGGGATCCTCCTCATCCGATGAACCGGCACTAGACGACTCCTCATCGCTGTCTGCCAGACAGTATGTCCGTGGCCTGGGCCTGTCACACATACATAGACACACAGAACCATTGACAGTTAAAACTTATTACCATTTAAATGTATCCACACAGATATAAATCACAGGATATCAATCTCCAGTGATTCACTCAAGAAAAAGCTATAATCCAGAACAAATGTGTTGTTTCAGTGACAGGCATGGATGGGCATCTATTTCCGAACTCACCAGCCATTTGACAAATCCACAGTGGTAAGCGTCCCGAGAGATGATTCGTATATATTTAGAGAAGGGAGGAAGAGCCGACAGAAAAATGGTAGGACATTGTGAAAAAACAGATGTGAAGACTAATATGGTTCTTAATGCAAATTTAGCCAATTAGCAGCTCAGAGGTGTTTGTTTAGCAAAGAAGGCTAATCCTTCAAGCATCCTATTTTGGCCTAGCCACTGAGAATGTATCACTCTCAAAAAAATCTGTAAGAGATTTTAAAATTAAACTCATATTGATAATCTTTATTTATAAATATGATTGAAAGCCTCACCACTCTTTTCCGTGCTCCCCGAGCCCCTCGCCCTCCTTCCCTAGACGGGCCAGGTTCATCTTGGTCTCTAGTGTCATGAGGAAGGAGCCTGTGTAGGATACCTCCAGATCAAACCACAGACCTGGACAGATCAATGAGGGAAACCGCACAGACATTTAATTTTTTAATATTAAAATCGAGCTACTCTACATCCCCAACAATACCACAAGAGCTTCAAAAATTACCAACACTGAATGCCTCCTGCCTGGTGTCTAATTGCTGTGAGGTCCCCCTGTAGAGCTGCCAGTACGAGTCCTATCCTCTAGCAAACAATGAAAAGGTCAGATCTGGGGCAGCGGTGCCTCCTTATTGGCTTATTAGGCTACTTCCTGTTTACACATTACACAGGAAGCGACGGGATAACGAGTCAGATTTCAACCCCCCTGCTGTTGGCTCACTTAATCCTAATGGATACATCTGATAAATGCTGTTTTATTAATCATCTGCATGGCTCCTTCTTCCTCCTACTTTATTTTCCACACTTAATAAATGCTCATCGATTTGTGTGTGGGTGACAGCAGTGTCACAGAGAGGCTAAATGACAGCATTAAGTCAGAACCCGCTGGGCAGTGTCTCATCTCTGTCTAGAACAAGACACAAAGGAGGGCGAGTCAGTCTGGAGGAGTCAACATATTGTACCTGCACCAGTGATGTAAGCATG
The DNA here is from genome assembly GCF_963691815.1 of Echiichthys vipera. Taxonomy (NCBI): domain Eukaryota; kingdom Metazoa; phylum Chordata; class Actinopteri; order Perciformes; family Trachinidae; genus Echiichthys; species Echiichthys vipera. Next base: position 11,823,887 of record NC_139842.1, read on the forward strand.
TGTGTTTCTACATCAAACTGGGAAATAGATCAATATAACAACAATATTATATGAGACAAGATATTGCCTTGAATCTAAGTTGTTGTAATAGATTAACTATTGGAAAGATTGCCATATAATTTTGTTCATGATCCCAAGAGGATGGAACCTACCTACTTTGGTCATTTTTTTTGTTTGCTGTTGAATTATCTTGTCTACTATTACATGGATTGTCGTGCAATTTGGTACAGGTATGGTACTGAGATGACGTATGTTAATGACTTGGGTCAGTGACCTCCCCCAGCTTTTCCCCTAGTGCCACCAGCAGACTGACATTTGTGGTTCAGAGGGAAATGTCTTGACAATTATTGGATGGATCAAAACGCAGTGTGGTGCAGACATTCATAGTCTTGTGAACTTTGGTGATTCCCTGACTTTTCATCTCACACCATAAAGTTAATGCCAATCTGTCTATGATTGGCAGTGCTTTGATTTATAGCCAAGTATCAGTCAAACTAATGAAACCGTCAACAGCCACGGCTACAGTTTGTGCTAAGTAGGAAATGTTGGTATGCTAATATTAACTAAAGGTGGTAAGAGAGGTACAGGTAACAGTATCAACATTGTAAAGCAAATCATGTCCTCCCAATGTTACAGGGTCGGGAAGCGCTCACTCATTCAGTCACTTTCCCATCATAATCATCACAGGAGAAAAGAAATATCAACAATATATGAAATTAGGAATGTTACCATCAAAGCAAATGCATCCTGTTGTGTTCATGCAGGTTTACAGCGCACAACTTCCAGAGATGCAAGTCCCACATGACTAATTATATGCTGGCATGAACTGAGTATGCCTTGTGAGTATATTTCTGTGGGTGTATACTGTAGGTTCAGACAGAACACATTAATGAGCATTGCAGACTCAGCCGTGGAAATGTGGCTGACAGGGGAAGGACTCATGGCTGGCTGCTTCAATTGAATAGCAAAGATATTGCCTTTTCAATGCTTTTATATCTTTAGACATTACACTAAACTGTCTTTGGATTAACCTGAATATAAAAAAAAAGAAAAGCACAGGAGAGAAGAATCAATATGCCAACCTACACATTACACTCATGAATTTAAAATATAATGATTAAAACACAGCTCCCACAACCTGTTCCCTTCTTTTACCCTTCTTAAGCTTCTCCTTTCTCATATTCTCCCCAAACCAGCCACCTCTGTAAGAATTAATATGCCTCACATCTTTGTATTGTCTGTGTCCAACAAATCCCTTCGCTGGGACTCAAGGCTGGCAGCGGGCAGGCAGGGTGAATCAGTTTCTCAGTAATGGATGAGGGGGACCCAAGACGTGAAGTTTAATTACTGTAGTTTAATAGAGCTAGGCACGCAGAGATGCTAGACTCCAGAGGAGGGAGGGGGAATATCTTAATCCAGAGAGAAGAAGAGCAAAACTTCAGGAAGATGGAGGAATGGTAGGAGGGAGATAAAGGAGATGGATGGATTGAGGTAAAAATAAAAGTGAGAGTGTGTTTCACAATTTTGTCACAAAGGCAAGAGGAAGAACTGATGAACAGTCTGGGTTATGATGAAAGATGGAGGACAGCAGAGGAAGGGGAAGAAAAAAATCTCTACCATAGCGGACCATCACTGTTTGGAAAACATGACATACTTAGGGTAGCTTCTCTACCTACCTTGGTGGTCCACAGAGGGTTTGGAGGCATGGAGGATCTTAGGAATAGAAAAGCCCATGTCCAGCTCTGTCAAAGTCAGCTCGTTCATAACGTATGGCAGCTGAAATAAAGAAGACAGTCAAAAAGACAAAAACATATTTAGACTTCACAGCTAAGACAAAAAAGAGATAAAATACTGCCAACAGAGACACAAATTTGTCTCTTGTGATGTTTGTGCAAGCTATTTTCAGTACCAAGCGGCAATCACTGAAGCCAACACTGAAGGGCCCAAAAATGTAGTTCATCAAGTGTTGCTGGGCTGGCACCAAAGCAGGGTGAATCCCCATAGAGCCTCATGTCAAAATGATTAACTTTACAGCAGAAATAAACCTGTTTACACCCTGGTACAAAAATGCAGTTTTGGTCTCCAAAGCTAATTTCCTCATTCATGACAACTGTAAAGGCCATGAAGGGTGGCGCTGATTTGAGGTGCAGGTGGCTGCTGTCATGGACGGCTAATGTTAGCCACTAGCTGTCTGTCAGTCATATTCAAGATAATAATCTTGCACAGCGCTGTTGATAGCAACGTTACACATAGGCTACATATAAATCCCCAAGTGACTTCTATCAGTGCCAAAACCATAAGTATTTGCACTGTTTGCAGCTGTTAATTTGTCGTTATCTCGTTGCAGATGGGTTGGTGTGATATAAATGCAATTGATTTGCTTGAAATTGTTTGTTAATATGTATCAAGTACAGTGTTTACCGCAGAAATAGAATCTGTTTGTGATGTTTACTGCTGACCTAAATTTAAGTTGCTAGTGTCTAAATAACTTTTTGCTCAGCTCCATGTCTTTTCCCAGCAGGCAGTGTCAGGCACTGCCAAGATGGCGACGGCTGGAGCCACTAGGGGAGACGCCCATTTTCAGCTTAATTTTGTCTATATTTGACAAAGTCTTTCACCAATACCCACCCTGATCTTACTGAGCTTCATCTGGATCTTTTTGGAGACGACATCAGCCCAGTATTTCTCCCCCAGGAAGTCCCAGAAAATTCTTCCGACAAAAGCGTTGACCCAGGCTTCCGGCTTCACAGTCTCCTCTGAACTCCTGCGCATCTGAAGGACATACATGCAGGCATATTCTGTAGCTTTAATCTTCTACAATTTAAGCTAATAAAATAGAATAAGTCTACATCAAGTCTGTGGTCAATGGGCTTTTTTTGAATGGGTTGTTGGTTAGATGCCAGAAAAAAAGTCTGTTAACACAAGATTTTCACATTTTGTTCTACGATATAAAATGCATCAGTAAAAATCCCACTTGTTAAATTGTATGGAGTCTGAAAAACGCAGTTGCTGGGATGACCATTTAGCTGAGTGGTTAGGGTGCATACAAGCCCCCACCACAGCAACTTCCTAGTTGATCCAATAAGAAAGAACTAAAAATTGCAGTTCTTCGAGTCCAGGTTTCATAATAGAGCAATTTCTCATTGACCCCCATGTCACAGCATTGTTAAACATTTTCACAGCATTATTAAACGTATTTAAGGCCTGGTACAATAATACCAGGCTAGTTTTTATTTCATTGGAGGATAAAGTGTATGAATAATTAGGGGCGCAGCCTCTTCAGTGACAGCTAGCCGCTGGCCCTCACTTCGCCTGGGAGGGATACGTCAGCCAGATGGACGTATCTCCCTCCCCCCAATGTCACATCAATGACCTTTTTTGGTTAGAGGAAATGAGGCGGAGTTAAAGTCTGATGGCAACTCCCCTAGGCGAGTACGATTAGATCGAGTTGGACGCAAATACCCTGAGGAGAAAGTCCCCAGCTCGACTGCAAACATTGCTCCATAGCGCTACTAGTGGTCAAGAACCCCACAGGGTACCTTTAAGTGAAAATGCAGGAACTGATTTAGTTGACATTATTTCACCAACAAATCTAAAATAACTAATAACTACAAATAACTTACAACCAAGTGACATGACCAGGGATCCCAAAAGACCACTGCCTGATTGGTTGTCTGTTTGTTTTCAGCCTTTCGTGTCTCCTACCTTTTTGGTAGTTTTGGGGCTGCCCTCGGGGCTGGGCCCAGGACTGTCAGTGGCAGTTGGGCTTCTCTGTAGTTCCTGGGGGTTTATATATTTGGCCATGTAGACATTATAGTCCAAAAGCATCTTCTGCTTCATTCCTCCAGTAGAGCCACAGGAGAGAGCAGAGGAGGTCTCTCTGTGACGAGACTGAGGCAGCTCCTCCAAGCTTCCCCGGCTGCTGCTCCTGCTGTCAGCCTCCAGGCCTCCACCAGATTGGGGGCTGCTACTGCGGCTGTGTGATGGCAGGAAGGCTAAAAGTTTGTGTGGTTGGGGTGGGGGTGCAGGGTGTGATGAGTGAGAGGAGATTAATGTGATACAATTAAGCAGCAACAACATTTTCAGTGATTCAAATCAATGCATCATATTTCACATACATAATGCATGCTCCAGGCCTTGCATAGTGAGCATTTATGTTTTATTCATTTCTCACAACATACTGCAACACTCTGAATCAGCATGCTTTACACCAGATGACACACTGCAGCCTCTCTCTGACTCATATTAGCAATGAAATAGTCATTTTCCACATAATTGCTATGTACTGTATATCCACAAAACAGGCTTGATATTTATATCATCTTTCGTAATCCTGTTCACTCTGTACCACCTTTATCACTGGACCCACACAGTGATAGTGTTTCCCTTTGAATTGGGCCTTATCCTTGCAGGCTTATATCCCACAGTGGAGACCAATGTTATAATATGCTGCTTCTCTGTGCATGTAATCCTGCTGACCTATTCATACTCATCTGTTCGCTCAGTTGAGGGGATTGGCAGTCCCTAAGCTGGGGCTTATGCACAGATCTGATGGCTGTGCAGTTACATACTCAAGAGAATGGCTATTCCGACTGTGGGAAGTAACGTTTATATGTCTGTGCAAAGGCAGTATGTGTGTGGAAAGGGTGTGAGAGACAGATAAATCCATATACTGTACATGGCCGTTTGCATCTTGGTGAGTGATACTGTACATAGCCTCAGACTCACCACTCTTGCAGATGGCAGGCAGACCGCCACCTCTCCCCTCTGACTTTATTTGGGATGCAAGAAGAAATCTCCGGAACCACTCTTCTTTTTCACGACCAGTCCTCCCAAACAGGTAGATAGTCAGATCCCCCCCTCCAGACGTTGGCCTTTTGGGTTCCTCTGCTAATCCTGATGCCTCAACTTTCTCGCTTTTGTCCGTTCGCTCCAGCTTCTCTCCCAGCCCTGTTAATTTCTCCTCCCCAGCTTCGGGCTTCTCTCCCTGGGCCTTGGACATGAAGTCATCCTGCTTGGCCAGCTCAATGCAAATGGGGTACTTCTTGTTCCAAACTCTCTTCCTAGCCAGGCTCTGGGGCACCAGGGAGATCTATGGGGGGGGGGGGGGCATATAGACCGAGTTCATAATCAAACGCATGAAGATGATGACGCTAGAGTGTGTTGTTGTTGTTCTTGGGACAGTAGAATGCCCGCATTGAAATGAGAACAAATAAAAAACATGTGGCTCCAACAGTAATACATAATAGAACACAACGACTCACACACAATTTTCAGCATTGCATGGTTGTTGTGTTACCTGGGGTGTGTGTCACCATGTTGTAATGTGATGTGGAAGGAGGTATCAGATCTCAGAATAGTTAAATTAATAAGACCTTGGACAGAAAACGCATTCTTGAGGACACCCTCCAAAGCAATTTCAGTCAAAAGCAACTGGACTTGGTTATTTGACCCAGTCCCAGCCTGGTCAGTTGCGTACATGAACTGAGGAAGCCTCTTGGATGAGAGGTGAAACGTCTTCCTAGACAAACAACCAAGTCCAGTTGCTTTTGACTGAAATTGCTTTGAGGATAACAATGAGCTGGGCAAATGAGAATAATCACATGCTTGATGCTTGGGGACAGAACTCCAGCTTCTATAAATGCAGATAACATTCTCAACATCCTCAATGATGATGATCCATTACCGCCCCAAAAGCGGGTAAGCTTGTGCGTGCTAAAGCCAGTCATGTTTCAATTTCCAGTCTTAAATTGCACTGTGATGTGGTGGGATGAATGGAGAACATTTACACTGAGGAGGCGTGTTATAGACAGGTTTAGGGGAATGATGCAGGGCTATTCAGTTAAGAGGAACTAGAGAATGGTAGCAGGATGATGAGGACAGCCATAATGACCCTTGCCCCTTTACTCCATGATTCTTACCCTCTTGCCTTCAGACATACAAAACCGTCGAGTCAGCACACTACTACACAAGATGCAAAGTTGTGTGTACAGGGTCAGTGACCTGTGATATTCACTCCATGTTTACACACACTATGTGACTCTGAAAATGAGTAGCTTTGTCACTGAACTTGACCTATTAGCAAGCATGCACTCGGGCGAAGGCAAATATAAAGGGACGTGTGCTCGATGTCACTATCTGTTAAGCTTATCATCAAAAAGATAAATACACCGGAGGGGCAGGCAGACACACACACACACACACACACACACCCACACTTAACACACTTAATAACTGCATCTCTCTTGAATTTCTCATTAGCCACATACACCCTCAACTACCACACCTTGCTGTCCGTCAGGTCATAGATCTTCTGGCTAATGTAGGTGACGTCAGGTTTAGGCTCGTTGTGCGTGGCACGGCGGGAGATGTTCCGGTTTGGCTTGGACAGACGCAGGACGGAAGCCTCTAGACGGACGTAAACAGAGTGGGTCAGGGTGGCGTGGTACATCTCTGGGTCGTAGCTGTGGATCTCATTCATCCAGCCCTGAAAGATAAGGGGAAAAGGGGGTTAATGACACGGACTCAAAATGTTTCAGAAGTTGAGTTTCGTTTTTTTATACTTATTGTTGGAGGGATGACAGAAGGTAGCATATTTTAACCAGTCTATGAGGATTCAAAGTCATTCGGTCCAATACGATATCCTAAAATCAATGAAAAGTAACACATTTTAATAACTTAAAAAAAAAAAAAAAACTAGGTTATGACGACCACAGACATATCTTGGCATTCTCCATACTGCAATTTCTCATTACTTATCATCCAGCATCTACTAATAAGCAATATATCTGTGATTGCATTATATATCAATATACCGTGGGGCTCTACTCTTAAAACATTAACTAATGCCTAGTGATACAACTATTTTGTCTACCAACTGTTGTCGTCAAAAGACATCATTGCTTGCAGATTGAATATGAAATCTCATACCAGTAGTAGGGTTGAGCAATAACTATCGTCAAAAGAAAATGTAAATTGTATAGATTTTTCTATATTGTTTCACGTTGTCGAAAAAACAGTGGCCGTACAGCAATATAGCTGTCATTTGGACAACCTTAAGTTCTGATCTTTGCATGTTATGTTCATTTCGCTCTTAAATCGTTATCGGGAAAGAAGATTTTAGCACAACAAAATTTAAAGTGGGACATCTGAAACACTGACTCTTTGTTGATCCTCTGAGGAAGAGAAAGTGCAGCCCCACTGCTGTTGCCCTGGACTTGTGTGCCCTGGGCTCTATCGTTAAAATGAGTATATCATGTTCTGCACAACTGCAGAGCTCCCCTTTTGGAACAGCTGTGCCCTCTAGCTATGAGGCCCTCCTGTGCAACAGCTTGCTACCCACTAAGTCACAAACAGTACACATGCTTACATAACTCCCTCAAACTACTAAATATTTTGAGCAGAATTTCTACAGCACTGAGTGAGGTTAACTGAGAACAAGGGTCAAAATGTGGTAGCCGCTCTCATTCGAAATGTTTTGTCCAAAGCAAAACTGTAGATGGAGAAAAAAAGGGTAATAAAACCCCAATATGTTACTGCTGGTTCCCATAAGGCAGAATTGAGTTTAATTCTCATCCAACCCCCTGCCTTATCAGTCCCAAAGGAGGCTCTGTGAGCAAAGCCAATTCAATTCAAACAACAGGGGAAATGTCTGCGATTGGCCAGTGCGAAAGAGAAGATCATGTAGTATAAAGATACAAAATAAAAGCTCTTTGGGACAACTCCAATACACTAGAATATAGTTTATGCTTGGTAGGCAATAAAGACACAGGATTCTGTTCCCTGTATGGCAATCACACTGGTTTCTCCAAGGCATGGTAAGATAAAATGCAGTGCCATAGCCATATACGCCATATATATCACACAGATGCCATCGACTACATGTGTAAAGCCTGTAAGGCTAAATCTAATATACAGTTATCTTAACTCTTGGCTATATTGAACCAGGTGTTATAGATATAAAGCAGGTCGGGGTGCTATATACTGTAAATACTGTGCAAGTATCAAAACGTTCAATCCACAGAGAGATGCACACAGCGCATATTCAGAAACTGTGTCTTTAAACGAGCCACATAACTGTACAGTTGTTATAATAGATTGGATTTATATAGCGCCTTTCTCAGTACTCAAGGCAATTTACAGAGTCCATGCTCCATTCTTACAGAACTATGATAGTAGTCACAGCTGCCCTGGGGCGGACTGACGGAAGCGTGGCTCCCATTCAGCGCATACGGCCCCTCAAACCACCTCCTCAAACATACAGCAAGTGTCTTGGGAGAAGTGTCTTGCCCATGACACAAGTCAGGCAGGGCGGCGTTTGAACCGCCAACTCTACATTGCAACTGTGATGTCACAACTCTACTATATATAGATAGAAAGTGCTGCTACAGTCCAATTACAGTTATTCAATGCCGGTGCAGAGACGCCGAGAGCACAGATTCAGTAGACCAGGAAACGCTGACCAATCAGAGCAGTCTGGGCCTTTTTAGGATGTGGGCTTAAAGACACAGGGGGGCTCATTCAGACAGAGGGTGAATACAGGTATATTCAGACAGTCTGAGAACACAAAAGAACGTATTTAAACATGTTCTAGTAGAAACCCAAAATACAAGTATGAATCGGCCATCCATGCCGTGCTTTGTCTCACCTTGAAGGTTCCTGGTTCTTTGATATCCAGCTGTGCCACATTCCAGGGCTCTATCCTTCGCCTCCCTTTTCTTGTACCTGATGAGGAGCATCGAGGTGAGGACAGCCAGAGGACCAGCAAGGCCAACATGAACCCAGCTACTATCCCATGCACCACTGCACATACATATGGTGGCACTGGAAGGATTATATACCAATACACCAACTGTGCCAGCAAGATGAGGCCAGTCACAGGCACAGCCTCCGACTCCTCGTCCTCCTCTTCTTCCTCCTCCACTTTCTCCTCCTCCTCTGTGTCAAGTTCACTACACAACCCAGTGCTGCCGGTATGAGGCTGCCGGGAACCGGGACGATCCCCATCTGGTGTTTCTGTATCGGTACATAACTCAAAGTCTTCACTGTACAGTTCACAGAAGTCCTCGTCTTCCTGTCGGGCAACAAGGGCCGACATAGAGCAGCGGCCCAAAGTGAGAGAAGGAGACTTGGGGAAAGCAAACGAGGAGGCCTGGATGAGGGCTGGGGCTGGCGCCAGTGATGGGAAGGAGAAAAAAACAGAATCAGGGCCCTTGCCTGTCGGGGTTTCTTCCTCTTCTGCCCCTTCCTCCTCCTTGATGCTATAGTTGTTGTTACCTTCTGTGTGTCCGTTTACCGCTGTCACTCCGCTGAGCTCGGACGCACTTGAGGACAGCGATTTGGCACGATGAGTGGCAGTCCCACCAGCTCCCACGCACAACTCATCCCCCATGATCTTACTGAAAAGCTGCAGGGGGTCTGACATCACCTCTGACAGCCGTCGCTTGGTATCCTCTATCCTGGCCTCCACCTCTTGGACCTTGAAGAAAGACCTACCATCTGGGGACATGATGGGGGAAGAGGGCGCAGTTTTGGAGTCGCCACCTGCTTGTTTGACAACGACGGGGCTGGAGCATAAGCGAGGCTGGGAGAACTGTTTGAAGAGCTGCATGTTGCGAGGTGGTGGCCGCTGGGATGACTGTGCTTGCGGTTGCTGATGAGGGGGGTGATGAGGATAGTGATGAAGAGGCCCTTCCTGATGTTCAGTTTTCGATGTGTCTGTGGAGAGAGACTTTACAAAAGATTTCATTAAGTGACGGTGCCGCGCATGCGATGGCACAACAGTCGTGGCCGCGGGAGCGGTTTCTCGAGGCTCAACATCATTGGACAGGGACCTGACCAGGCTGAAGAAAGGCTTGGAGGAGGACAGAGCTGCAGACTTGCAAGGGGAGGAGGAGCTAGAGTTCGTGGATGGGGGATTGACTGGGGGTCGGTCAGAGGGCCAGGAGGAGCTGGCAGGAGGCGTGGAGCTCAGGTGGGGGTGCGTTGAGGTAGGGATAATAGTCATGGCTGCAGAGGGTGTGTGTGGGTGAGGGTCTGAGGGCTGCAAAGACAGTGTGGTGGATGAAACAGGGAGCACAGCAGCTCCAGAGGAGGTTTCCACACCAGCAGATTCAAACAACAGCTCCTCTTTTGCCTCCAAGCCTTTGGTGACAGACTGGTCATCAGTTTCCGAAACTTCTAGACCTTGAAGTCCATCAGCACCATCAAGCTCAGATTTAACCCCAGCAGATCCAAGCGGTACGCCGTAGAGCTCCTCTTCATCGTCGTCCTCCTCTTTCCCCAGGGCAGAGAAGTGGATGGTGATGGTGTCACGAGAGAGGGAGCGCTGCACCTGCAACTTAGGTCCAGGGGCATGACGAGAGGGAGGAGTGTCAGCATGCTGGCCACTTCCCCTGCTGCTGCTGCCCTGACTGCTCATCACCACCCTGCACAGGGCTCACAGCCTGGGAAAGACAGACAGAGACAGAAGCAGTACACTGTTAATAACCACAGAAACAATGATGCAAGGAAGGAGGTTGAGAAATGGCAGTGCAAATCAGCACTGTAATTAAATAAGAGTTGATTGTCACTTACAGCCCAGACACACACACACACACACACGCATACGCACACGCACACGACAGAAGAGAACAGGCCCGCAGCTCTCTATTCATCCTAATGTGAGTAGACTGGACAGGTATGTCCATGCTCCCCGATCCATTAGCCCTCATTATGCAAGCCTTTAGCTGCCAGACTGAGTCACTTTCAGGCCTGGCCTCTCCTTGCCTTACCAGCATCCTACTCACTCACTCACCCTCGCTATAGCAACATGATTAATGGGTTACTTTCGAACACATGAGCCTTGAGGATAGGGGCCATCAGCACTTGAGCTGTATTTAACTCCACCCTCCACAGGGGGCAGGCTGCAGCTGACTAAATGCTGTGAGAAGGAGAAAAAAAAGCAAAGAATGCTACTCTGACTAGTGGATGGAAAATCATCATCACTGGTGGATGAAACATTATAATTATAAAACATTTTGATTATTTTTAAAAACTACATTAGGTTGGTAATTTTGTCCACATGGGGGTCGTGCAGCGTTATACACTGTATTAAGTTTATGGCTAACATGTTATTATTTCATGTCATGAGTCCTGTCTCCTGCCACCTAGTGAATTTAAGTCCAATATTCACTTTTGTTTTTGTTAACTACCAATTTGTACAGTAAAGCTGTAGGCCGTGAAACCAAAACAATGACCTCAAGATACTTAAATGCTCTCCATGACTGAGGAGAACTGCAGAGTCCAGTGATAGTTCATCGCTTCTTCACATTACACAGTCATATAACTAGGCTTGGGCGGTATCACAGTGACGGTGTTACAGTGTACCAAGGTATTTAGAAATCCAGATGATCATGATTTTCAATGCCACAGCATAGCACACAGCACCAGAGGTCAGTCTCTACTGTAAAATGTCATAAAGATAGGAGCCTACATTAAACCCACTGTTCATATAAAAATATTAATTACTGATATGTAAAAATGCCCTGAGTAGTTCGAAGACTAGAAAGGAGCTATGTACAAGTTAATTTACCATCCATACGGTTAAAAAAAAAGGGTTTAGATTAGTTGTGTAAGCCAACTAATTCATTTAAAATTATGAACCTAAAAATTCAACCAAATGTATTCTCATTTAGTTTTTTTCACTAATTCATATTCATAGCTCCAATATTGTTCTGATTGCTCATTTCATTTGTCGTGTGTGTCATTAAGTCCTTTAATTGAATCTTTAACTTGGCTATAACTGTCATGTATTGCATTATTTCTGCTTTATGAGATCGTAAAAAACATAAACATATACATAAATATAACAAACTCTCCTCCCCTCTCTCACGCATAACAATATGCAGGACATAATCACACAACAAAGCAGCTTTTAGGCTCCGGTGATCACAGGAGCGAGGCATCTATTGTGTCGTCTCGACACAGCGGAACCAGAGTCATTCATCATGCAGTGATTTCAGTGAATGAGGCCTCAAGTTGTTATTGAGTTATTGTGCCTGTTTATTCTTCCACATCGCATAGAATCCATCATCCCTGGTTAGCATTATCAAACAGGCAGGGGAAAAAAAGCACACACACACGCACGCACGCACGCACGCACACACACACACACACGCACTCACACACACACACACACACACACACACACACACACACACACACACACACACACACACACACACACACACACACACACACACACACACACACACACACTCTGCTGGATGACAGAAATGCCCTGTAATGGAAGGAGGAGGGACGGAGGGAAACAACAGAGCAGTTAGCTTGTGTGATTGTCTGCATTTCTGAGAAAGCCCTGACGACCCTCGGGGCTCTCTGGTTGGCACTGCATCTCCAGAGAGTGTACTTGCTGGGATGGAATAACAGAGCATTTGACTTTCCCTAGCCAGCCTTTTCACTTGGGTTTTGTGTGTGTGTGTGTGTGTGTGTGTGTGTGTGTGTGTGTGTGTGTGTGTGTGTGTGTGTGTGTGTGTGTGTGTGTGTGTGTGTGTGTGTGTGTGTGTGTGTGTGTGTGTGTGTGTGTGTTGCTTCTGCCACGGGCACGGCAGATCAAATAAAAACAAGGAAGGAGAGAGCCAGAAAAGAGAGCAACAAAAAGAAGTAAGATGAAGAGCCACGGGGAGAGGGGAGGGGGGCTGCAGACGACCTTTCGGAGACAAGCTTTCTGAAGTGCCATTCACTTTAAGACAGCAGAGATGAAGAGAGAAAATGTGGAGGATGACACAGACAAGAAAGAGAGAGTGGTGGAGAGGAGGGAGGCAACAAATGAGTGGGGATGTAAAGCCATGGAGGTGGAAGTGGTTGTTGTCATTGTCATCAAAGCCTGAAGGACAGATTAAAAGATTGTGGAGGGTAACAGGGTGAGAAGGATGGGTTCAAGTTTTCCAGCTTTTGAGAGGGCGTGGCCCAAAGACACAGAATCATTTAAAACATTTAAACATACATAAAATAATGTATGCATGGATTTGGCTCACGCACAGCCCAGAAGATATAAACTATGTGAGAGCTAAAACATAGATGACCTATTGGAAACATGTCTCTACTGCTTTTCAAGTTGAATAAAGTGTAACCTGGGTAATGTTTGCCGACACACCCACAGTTTTAGTTCTTTCCTCTTAGCAATGCACCACTGCCATTAAAAGCCCCTGTGTTTGTTTTAACCGCTTCTGGATGAGGATGAGGAGAGGAGCCTGGCACCGAGACAAGACTCATCCAATTAATCAAAGCAAGCAAGGCCACTCTAATCAGCTAAAGCCAGCACCCTGGGAGACGAGAGAGGAGGGGGGGGGGCTTACAAGCAGCAGGGTATAAGAATGATATAAGACGGTGAACAGACAGTAGAAAAGGAAAGGGGATGTGAGGTAAACAGGAGACTGGAGAGACAAGCAGAACTTGTGTGCAGTGAACAAATTCTACATAAAATATATATATACATTTTCTTATCCACAACCTGTAATGTCCCACCCCAAAATTCTGCTTCAAGTGGGCACAGAAAGGAAAAAAAAACATGAGAACGAGTGAGTGATGAACAGGAGGGAGGTAGAGAGTGGGTGCTGCAAGAGAGCTGGAGATGTATTTATGGTCAACAGTTTGTGCAGCCTCCGGCATATTGAGTGTCTTTTCTCTCTCAGCTGAATGAACCACTAAAAAACACCAATTTACTCCATTTTTTTTGAGGAGCCAAGAAGCACTCTTAATTGATTTAACACCTCCAGCTGTGCCTCAAAAAGCAGCATTCACTACAGCTCTCTTTATTTTCTGCTCGTTTCATCCTCCTAAAACCACAGCTGACATACTGGGTCTGACAGATGCTGCAGCAGATTCCTTATGTGCCTACTTTTCTTGTCTCTTCTTTTTTTTTGACAGAGACTCACCTGGTCCCATCTCTCTCTCTCTCTCTCTCTCTCTCTCTCTCTCTGCATTTGATGGATGGGTAGATACTTCTGGACTGTCACGCACCCTGATAAATATCAGGCCCAGAGGAGGCGTGTGGAGTGGGAGGGGAGGGGGGGCCTCGCTGTCCTCACACAAGAGACACAACACCAGGGAGCATGGACTGGGGAGCATTTTCACATTCAGATTAGATTATGGTTGTTGTGAAGCTTGGAGTTAGAAATGGCAGGAAGTCAGGTAGAATGCCTGTTAGTGTTGCAAATTTAAAGTTCGACATTTTGGGAAATATGTGTGTGGAGAGTTGGATGAGAATTTGGATATTTTATAGTGTACGGTAAATAGGGAGCTACAGAACCCAGATAGCTTAGCACAGGCTGAAAACAAAGGGCAAAATATCTTTTATCTTCGAATCTTGATAGCTTTGCTAGCTTCAGAGCTCGCTCCAGTGTTCCCAAATGATTCAGATTTATAGACCTTTTTACGGTAGACAGTTTGACTCATGGAAGCAGGAAAAACAAAAAGGTGTAACTAATGACAAACATTAATGAGAAAAAAAGGTCTAAATGCACATTTAGTTGCACTACACTACCAGAAATCCAATGACCAATAGGTCACGCTAAAAAGAAACCTGCAGAAGTAGAAGTCTTGTCTATTGATTATGAATAAATTGTAACATTGTTTTGTGAGACGGTGCTGCCTTCTGTATGAATTGTACTCACAGGCTGACCTCACTAAATCAATAGAAGTGGAAACTTGTCTTTAAATAATGGGTACCAAAGATTAAAATCTACCAATATGCTGCCAGTGGAGGCCCGAATAACAGCACGGACACCTCAAGAGCGGAAAGTGAAAGCAGTTTGAGAAAGAGAAGAAATTGAGTAATAAATGAACAGTAACAAAATAAAAGTGTCAAAATAAGTTAAATAACATTAAAAGAGTCCTCTGTCATTTAGCTTTGCACTCCTATAACAGTAAAAAAAAAAAATCAATGCAGAAGAAACCAGCGGTGTCTCTTTTTTTACACTTTATCATAATATGGTGTTCACATTCCCCACAATACAACTCTTATATAGTTGCTACTAATGCTACTATTGTAGCCACAATCAATCATTTCTCCTCAAACAGAGATTCAGGAGGAGGCTACAGAGGTCTGGAAAGCTCAAGGGATGCAACAATCCAAAAGAAACATGGCTTTGGGTACCGGCTAACGTGTACCAACCCAATACCAGTGTTAAATGAATAAGCTGTATGCCTTACAACATGGAAGTGACTGGGATCATTATTTTATGTCTAAGGCAACATCCGGCTTTCCTACATTCTAAAACAAAATTCAACAAATGCATCCATCTGTAAATGTAGTGAATTGTTATTTATTCTCAAAATAATAAATTTTGCACCAGCAAACTGGCAAAGATAAATGTCTAAATACAATAGAATTAATTTCCAACTACTTGATAGGACCGGTGCAGCCCTAGGGAGCTCACTTTCTAACCCCATACCCTGTGGAGTAGTGGTAGTTGATGAGGTTGGTGTACTACTGGGTAGATTGGTAGGTTACAGAGGTGGAAGTGAGTATACTCAGACCAGATTTTCTGCAGCTCCCTGTGGCCAAGGGTGCGGCCAGGAATTTCAGGCCCCTCAGGCTGTTTCCACACCATCAGAACCAAATCCAGCCCTTTTCATAGCTTTGAAGCTTGCAACTCTCTTGTAGTCAAAAACCTTATATACCTTTTTGTACCTGTAGAGTCTCTCCAAAATTGATGATAGGCAAATCTGAAAAAGTTGAAAGAAAATGCACCTAATGTTTTGGTATTTTTGGGCCACTGTGACTCCTGGGCATGGATTCATCCTTACTACTATTTTTGTTGCGATTTCTGTTGGATTTTTTTTCATGCTGAATTTATTAAACTGAGAACTTCGACATTCTGTCTACTTCAGGCCCCTCTAATCTGTGCCAGAACCAAACCACTGATCTCTTTAAGTGACATTGTGCTGATGTGATTGGATGCGTCAGAAGGTATCGAGGACAGACTGATGTGACCTCTGCTGAAGGATGTTAAGTTAGCACGGCAAGTTTCCTCAGAAAGGAGATGAAATAGAAAAGTAAAATGAGGAAAAAGAAATGAAAG
Source organism: Echiichthys vipera (assembly GCF_963691815.1). Lineage (NCBI taxonomy): Eukaryota > Metazoa > Chordata > Actinopteri > Perciformes > Trachinidae > Echiichthys > Echiichthys vipera. Next base: position 11,839,972 of record NC_139842.1, read on the forward strand.
CTGGCGTCAGGAGCATACTGAGCAGATGACTGTGAAAAGAGGAAAATGAAGAGCAAGTCGAGTAAGAAGCAAGTCGGCGAGGCATTAAAAGGGAGGGTGACAGCGGGAAGATGGATCGGGTGAGGCAGAGAGATTGAAGATGGGATGCACAGAAAGAGGGAGTGTTGATTGTCACTAACTGCCCGCATGCACGCATGCACGCACGCGCGCGCACGCACGCACACACACACGCACACACACACACGTACACACACACACACACACACACACACACACACACACACACACACACAAATCAGCTACTCGGTCACATGATGTGTGCAGTTGCCTGGATGTGTATGAACGCAAACAAATGTGACACAAAGGAAAGGAGAGCTGGGGGAGTCAGCAGAGAGCACCTAAAGCAGGTAGCGAGAGAGAGAAATAGAAAAAAGACACAAAGACTGAGGAGTGTTCTTTGTCTTCACATAACAGCAGAGAGCAGGTTAACATGCCACGCCAAGTCTTTTTTTTCAGGGGAGATTGGACCCTGTCATCACTAGCATCCATTCCGTACTGAACACTTCTATATACCGTATGTGGATGTACTGTACACATGTATTAAGGAAAGTGGAAAGAAATTAACTGGTTGTTTCCATTATTACTCTAAAAACATGGATTGGAGTTATGGCAGGTTCATCATCACATCATCAGACCGAACTACACCCTCTTTGACTTAACACAGAAGTCAAAGAAACTCCGACCCGACTGACTGAAACACAAGCAGCAGTTCTTAAAATAGCTGTCGAGGTGTTAGTCCCATTAAATCTGGCTGACCACTTAAAACATTGACTGATGGACAGAGAAATGGAGGAAGATAGGGTGTGTATGGAGAAAAGGGGAAGGAAGGGACAGAGTCTCAAGGGACTGACTTTCCAGGAAAAGATGAGAAAGTGATGCAAGCACAGTTTTATCCACAGATAAATGTACACAGCCCGTATACAGAAGCTGCTTTTAAACGAGCTGTCAGGACTTTGAATGGTTGTGATGTCACAACTCTACTATATATAGAAAGCTCCTACAGTGCCTTTACGTTTATTCCCTGACTAGGCTTTTTCGGGAGGGGGGCTTAAAAGACAGGTGCTAAAGTGAAGCATTTCAAACAGAGGGTGAATACAGGTTTATTCAGACAGACAGTATGAGAATTTTTTTTTTGATGTTGTTGTTTTTTACATTAAAGCACGTAAACATGTTCTCGTAGAAACCCAAAATACAAGTATAAATCAGAAAATTAGCACAATATGGGACCTTTAATTAATTAATCAGTTATTCTATAAAATGTCACAATGTAATGGTTTTTTCAGATTGCTTGTCCTTTGATCTGACCAACTATCCAAAAATATTTATATCTATACCAAATAATATTTACATGTCCTCCAGAGCATGTAAAAGAAATCCTGTGAAACAGCATGTATAGCATATTACTCAAATAATTGATCTCTAATGTTGAAGGCCTTTGACCTCTGATAAAGAATGACATAAAACATTCAAATTAAAGAATACAAAAATGGCAAAGAAATAGATTTTACCAGCAGACTTTACAGATTGTTTTGATGGAGCTGCTCTGGCGGGGCACCTCTATAATATTGACAGTGAACAGCACTGACACTATTAATGTGTGATGTGTCAATATGCCTGTTTGCGTAACAGCAACAGACATGCTCTCAAACATCCAAATGCACATATGAACGCACAAACTGTGCACGGAGATCTGCTCCAGGCTCTGAAAACATCGACCGGCAGAATTATGAGCTCCAGCAGCATCAGAGGACACACTAAGCAGAGATTTTGATGGAGGCGAGAGAATAAAACAACAGTAAAACAATAGCCAGGCAGATAAAGAGCACTCACGCAGCTGCGCCAGATCAAACCGGTTTTCTTCACCTCTCTCTCTCTCTCTCTCAGAATCCACCGTCAACACGTCAAACATCAAACCTTGCCATGCAGATCATCTGGTGGTTGCCATGCCAACAGTGAAGCATTCATCTTGTTCCACACTTATCCCCGCATCCTTTTGTTTGGCAGGGCAGCGACTCCTCACTGTATAACCCTGTCTCTTCGGAGTGTTTGTTAACATCACCAGTGAAGGGTTCCCTTTGTGTGTGTGTGTGTGTGTGTGTGTGTGTGTGTGTGTGTGTGTGTGTGTGTGTAGGCGCTAAACCAAAGCAGCAAAAAGAATGGAAAAAGCTTGGATCTGCTTCTCTGAAATAGTACATTATTTAGCTGAATCAGGGGAACACCTTCTCAAAGACAATTAATAACCTCTAATTCTGGTTGTCATCATCATCATCAATAAACACTCCTGACAACTTCAGCTGTTGAGCCTGATCTCCTCTTTAAACGCTGCAGTATAAATGTGCTCAAATTCACTTTGATAAATGACGTAATTGTATGGAATATCTATAATGCTGCCTAATCCGGTTCGACAGTTTAAAGATCAAAAGGTGGATGAACCCGCAGTCCTGACCAAACACACATAAACACACACCCGTCTGAATGTATTAAGATATTTATAATCTGTGTAAAAGCTGCCTGACAGCTGGCAAACAGTCAGAGGGTTTGATATTAGTCATAATCTAGCCAATTATAATCCATAATCCAGCCAATTACATGATGAATGGAGTGATGAGGGAGGGGGATGTAGAGGTGGAGAAAGGCAGAAAACATACAAGCGCCAGTGTTTTTACAAACATTAAGAAAAACATGAAGATTAATATTAGAAATGTTGTTATGCTTTTATCCTGTATGATGGCCAAGAATAACTGGGCCATGTTACAGAATTGAGACAGTGCACAGAATACAGTGTGTCTGATTAGTAATTGAAAGCGATAAAAAGAAGAAAGACTGTGAAAATGAGGACGGAGAGATAATAGCCTATAAGGAAGTAGAAGAGTCTTATATGTAATATTTGAAATTAGTATTCATGGATCAGCATTTGAAGTTGTTGCAAGCACTCTTGGTTTAGGCGAAAAAAACACCTCTTTCAATTATATTTACATTCATGTTCATACACTGTATTTACCCCAAAGTACCTCCTGCTGGACTTTCGAGAAGCAGCGCTGCCATCAGACCAACCTAATTAAAAGATTCTAGGACACTGAAAGCAGCTCAAAATATAAAAAACATCCATTTTCCCCCCATTTTTTGACAGTGATGTGCAACACAATAGAGGCATCGGCACATTCACCGAGCAGAATTAGCATATAAATTACATGAAATAACAAAGGGTGTATTTCTAACAGTGGATCTGCATAGGGAAACCTGTAATCTTTGATGTATCAAACTTTCTGTGTCTGTGATCTCACAAAGTCATCAATTACCGGCGGTAAGTGAGAGCTGGGCGACACTTCTGAATCGTAGGCCGCAGGAAAGCTCCTTTTTTCCATCTTAAGTGGAACACCCATGAAACAGTTATGAGACAGAAGCATCTGATAAGGCGGCACATGCAGAATCTCAGAAATCCACCTGTTAAAGGGGAAAATCCCCACTTACCTACTACAAAACTTATATAGATAGAACAGTGTTATGTTGACATACACCTCAGCTGTTAATAAACATACAACTGGAGATAAGTGACACTTTTCATACCTCAAGATCTGATTCATACCACTGGTTCAATGGGCAAGGCTGGCGTTATTCTATATTTTTGTTTATGTTTACAAATCCCATGAAGAGAGAAAAACAACCAACAATGTCACAGTCCAACTCTCCATACTTTCTGACCTTCCTATCCAGCAACCAGCTGCAAGCCCACTGGATCCTATTGAAGATGTCATTTGTTTGTTTATTTTGTTTTTAAAGACTCAGTTTTCCTTAAACAGCTGGGTACTGAAACTACCGTTTCTAGCTAGCGTTACTCAAACAAAGGAAAATCGTGCATTTATTGGAGACTATTTTCAGCCATGCATGAATACACATTTGGTGCTTTAGTGATATTTACAGTAGAAGTGTGGCGTATGTGTGATCAAATCAAAATAAGATACGGTGCCCTTGCACGTGGTAATAAAGGAACCTCTCACATAAACACCTGTGCAATAATGTGGCTCTATAAAGTCTTAACTGTTTTTGAACAATGATGGCACCCTAAATAGCGGAATAAGATTTATCAGGCTGTGGCTACCTACACTATAGGATGCTGAGGACAGCATGAACATAGTATGAATGAGTGAGTATTCAGTGTGTAGCACAGATCTTTGTGTGATCTAGTCAACAAATACTTCCTCCTTTCGAACGTTAACTTCCTGTTTGGCGAGATAGCTGCAATAAGAGGAAGCACCACCCATTACTCTCTCCCTTTAGAGCAAGCACAAACAGATGTATATCTCCACTGCTTATAACTGTGGAGTATGTGCTTCGTCAGTGTGCGTTTATTAAATTCATATCCTGGACAACACACACACACACACACACACACACACACACACACACACACACACACACACACACACACACACACACACACACACACACACACACACACACACACACACACACACACACACACACACACACACAAACACACACACAAGTGTCAGAAGCCATTAGCTGTGAAAACTTGTGGCTGCTCGTCACAGTGACAAGCGCCGATGGCTGCTCTGCTGGCTTTTTCATTTAAACAGCAAGGGTGTGGATAAGGTGCCGGTACAATACAGTACAATGTGTGAATGCATTTGTGCATGTGTATGTGTGTGTGTCCTTTCATGTCAAAATAGTGCTGTGTGTCAGTTATCTTGCAAACAAACCCATAAGCAACGTCCCGCTTCCTGCAGCACCTGACGCCGGCATCACGTTCACCATCGGTGTGGCTTTTTCAGATGACTTTTTCATTTTGACCACATACACAACATGGCCAAAAATATGTGGACCCCCATAAGGGATGGTAGAACATCTTTTCAGATCAACAAGTCTCGTTTCTTCTGCAAAGGCTTTACACAAGATTTTGAAATCTTTGAATTAACTCCTATTCAGCCACAAGAGCATCAATGAAGTTGTGCTCTGATGTTGGGTGGATGGCCTGGCTTCAAACTGAAGGTGTCGGTTGGAGTTACGGGCAGGGCTCTGTGCAGGTCAGTACATTTTACCACACCCAGCCACCATTTTTTTATGAATTTTGCTTTGTGCATGGGGGCATTGTCATGTTGAAACAGGGATGAACCTTCCAAGTTGCCTCAAAGTTGGAAGCACAGTGTTGACTAAAATATCACTATATGTTTTACCATTAAAATGTCCTTTTATTTAAAACTAGAAGGGCATACAGGGAGCCCAGACCTCCACCCAGGCATGCCCTATCTCACAATATTAATGACAATTTCATTTTTCTGATTATTCCGATACCATTTGAATGCAGCACAAATCTCAAAATGTTAACCATCCATTGATCTTTAACCGCTTGTCCCTGTTGGGGTCGCGGGGGGCTGGAGCCGAGCCCAGCTGACAGCGAGCGTGAGGCGGGGTACACCCTGGCACCCTGGACAGGACACTAGCCGATCGCAGGGCACATAGAGACAAACAGAGACAGACAACACTCACACTCACATCCACACCTACGGGCAATTTAGGGCGTACTCACACTGTCCTTCCGCACCGCGACCCGGGCTTTAGGGTACTTGTCCCCCCTCCCGGCCAATGCTTCTTGCTGTCCATACGCCATCACGCCGTAACAGTCACACGCATTGATCGCGTGTGTGTGGCTTTGTTTACAAATCTTTCCACAGACCTCGGAGTTTTTGTGCGTCTTGTCGACTGTTTTTGAATATTTTCATCCGACCAAATCTGCAGTAAACCCTCCACCTCCGCATCACATCAACGTGAACCTTTCACCGCCATTGTTGTTGTTGTTAAATGTCCGCGCATGGTCCGTCCTTCTATTTACATGTCCGAACAGGCGGACATAACGCTACTTCCGTAGGGCTCGTGCTCGTGCTCGTACACGTGCGCACGCTCGTGCACGTACATGTGCAAACGGCTCCGCTAAAGCCCACCTCTTTCACATGCGCCCACGGCCCGCTGTCCGCAGTTATGCGCGGAACGGGTGCACGCACACTGCTTAAAGTTACAAGGCTTTAGCTGAAAAAACGGTTTTGGCCCCGGCCAGAAGGACAGTGTGAGTGCGCCCTTAGAGTCATCAATCAACCTAACACGTGAATGCCTTTGGACTGTGGGAGGAAGCAGGAGAACCTGGAGAAAACCCACTAAGACACAGGGAGAACATGCAAACTCCACACAGAAGGGCCCAAGCTTGGATTTGAACCAGAAACCCTCTTGCTTTGAAAAATAATTTGTGTATCACTCTCTGCCCCATGGTTTGGATACACTCCAAAATGTAACAGGTTCATGCTACACCCTTCCAAATTGGGTCAGTAGGTTTTCCATAATCCTGCTGACAGACAAACAAACAAACCAAGCGGAAAACATAACCTCCTTAGTAGGTAAAGATGAGTTTACACATAAACAACATATCCTATTCTATCGTCTAATTCATCTTCTATTCTATCCTCCAGGGTTCTTCTCAGAGTTCGAGCATAAATTGTTTTCGGGAATAGGATGTCGACCACGAGCACCTTTCTCTTAAACATATTACCATACTGGATGTGTCACCAGTTTTTCTTAATTCCCTGCTGATGGAGAGTTTTTGTGTTTCTGAAGAGCAGTTAACAGATAAAACTCTAGACATTACCCAGCTGAGCTGAATTTGTCCAAATCGATCTGGTCAGACATTAAACAGACGTTACCCCGCCAGCTCCCTAGATTGAGCCTACGTGCGGGCGTGTTAATGATGTTTCTGTCATGTGGCTGGCACCAAACTGAAGGGGAGGGAGATGGCTGATTTACATGAAGACAGCAATGAAAATGTCTAACTGGAGACACAACAAGATGCCAAAAACTTCTGTCCGTTGTCTGACGCTGAAATTGCCGGACAATTTCGAGGAATGGCAAGAGACTAGCTTGTCATCATATTCCGAACCATCTACATGACCACGGTGCAATCCGCATCATATCATGCACCTGCTACACGCTCTACCCAAGCGCCAGCCTTCATCTAAACCAAACTGAATATTTCAAGAAGGTGATGATGCGTATGACTCAGACAATCTCCTCCTTTCATGATGTATGTGACAAAGGGCAACTCCGAACAATGTCTGGACCTGATTCATCAGACATGGTCTGGGGTTCATATGAAAACAGTTTCAGGATAATTATAATCCAGGTTTGAACTTTGAATGTCATATACAGTATCATTAAGTCATTATTATACAATAAGATTGTTGTACTACTGGTCTCACAACATGACATATGCACATACAACATGTATACTGCTCCGACCTTGACCTGCATTGTGTGCCATCAAGGTCCTTTTTATCCACAAACAATAGCTCATTCAGGCGGTCCAGCTGCCAACGCTTGCTTTTACCTTCACAGCAATTTGTCTAATTAAGCCTGAGAAAGAGTATTCCCTTTAGACCTGTTGACACAACCCCCACTTCATCTACAAACTCACCTCAGTGCAGGGCAGAAATGTTGGTATTAAAAAAAAGTCATAAATACAACATGTGAAAATGGACACAAACATAGGTCTTTGCATTCAGACAGAGCTGCGCGCATGTGTAACAATGTTAAGGATGTGAGTGAGGCTTGGGGTTGGGTAAGAGAAGGAGTTTAGATGAAGGAGACATAATTAAGGAGAGGAAAGTAAGGGAAAGGAAGAGAGGCCAGTCAAGGCCATGGATCAATTCCAACAGTACCACCTGTGTACACACACACACACACACACACACAAACACACCCACGCACACACACACACACACACACACAAACACACCCACGCACACACACACACACACACACACACACACACACACACACACAGACAAGGTCAAAGCCAGAGAAAAGTCTTACCTTGAGATTTTAGAGGCATTCAATCTCCTCTTGCAACACAGCCTGCACTTATGATGTTAACATTCCTAGACAAACAGACAGAGCGTTACAATGATCAGTTTCATGCCAAATCTTACAATTACTTCTCCATAATGAAGTGCAATATTATTCCATATGTGCCTTTATCAAAGCCACATTACAGCTCCTTAAGAAACCAGTTGACATCAGGATACTGGTGCGGAAACTCCCTCTAAATGATTTGAAAAGCAATATTGTAGAGGCCTTTAATAATCTATCCCTGGAATAAAGAGGGGGGTTTGGTGTAATTAGGTGACACAGGGATGAAAATAAGAAACTGATGTCTTGTGTCTTGTGATGTTGTGGGCTTGTTACTGGAAAAGGGACCAAGCAGAGAGCAGAAGAGCTCATGCACAGTTCACAGCAGGCTACATGGATAATGAGCCACAGCTTTCCCACAGATACACCAGCTAGACCTAGACAGTGCATTACCTAAACTATTAAGGAAGTACACCACAGTGCACTGACTGAGCCATATATTGTAGCATCCTGACAGCTTTATTTCATGTGTTTGCTGCTCAGGTTATTTTCTATAACCAACACTGATAATATAAAGTGTTCAAAGCGGCTCCTATGGCTCCATCCGCCCCTTTGTCCCCCCTCACATCCTGACTTTAGCTCTGCGCTGCTCTGTGCCGTAATACACCCATGGACCTATAAGAGCTGATGCTCAAATCAAACCACCACCACCAACAACAACAACAAAATCAAATAAAAAGCAAACGCACCTTTTATCTTACCGTAGTTATCGTATCTTTATGTGCAGGCCACTGGTTCGCTCTGCATCCAGGCTTTGAATCTGCGTAATATAGCGACGAGGATCCCTGCGAATGATGCTTCTTTTATTCGCAGCCCCGGAGCCTGCGGAGGGACGGAGTACGGCGGGGGTGCCGAGGGGGGCGGGCTGGCTGGCTGGCCTGTGTGCACCCAGCGAGAGTCCAGAGCAGACACAGGCAGTGATCAAACCTGATCCCCGACGCGGCGTTTTATGCACGAGCTCTGGGCGTGTATTGTTTTGGTGAATGGGTGACGGTCCGCGCCACACACAGACACAGACACATACACACACACACCCCTTTCCTCACCATTTAAGTGAGATTTAGGATGCACCTAAAGAAAGAAGCATCCCATCGTCGGCACTCTACTGATTCATATTTTCTTGTGTTGCAGCAGTTGAGTGGGAATTGCGTCACGGCGTTGCAGCATGCCCTTAAGAAGCGGATTCCCCTCCACAACTAACAATCCGGTGTCCCTTTAATAAAGGTGACTAGATGAGTGAGCAACACAGAAGATTACATTTCTAGATTATGTCATTTTAAATAAAACTACACAGTAAAAGCTGCAGACACAACCTACCACTGGATCAGACCCCACCGGGTGCACAGTGCTACTGGTGGCCAGTGGATCCATCCGAATTCCGACTCGTTTAATCTAATTAAATTGGCTTGAAGAGGCTGCCACCTACCGGGCTGAGGCGAGTATGCGCTGCATCCAGGTTTTTTTTTTGCCTGTATGTAACTCCTACCATGCCACCAGAAATCACAACTTAGTAGATTCTTGCCATTCATTCAAAAAGTACTGCACATGGAATAATTTACTGTTTTTACCTTCCTTGTGTGTTTGTCCTAAACAGCCAACAGTTGTATCAATGCTTACTGCTAACTGTTGCAGAGGCGGATTAATGCACAGGCTGGCCTAGGCTGCAGTTTCCGGGGCCCCGGATTGGCCAGACTATTTAAATTGTTTTTTAATTTACTACGCTGGAAAAAAAACTTGCCTCCTATTTGGGACCTTAGAAACATTTAAAAAATAGGTCACTGATTGGATAAATATGGGACACATTTACCCACCCAGCTGCCATCATGTGGCCGGGTTCATAAGGTCAATTTTGTTGTCAAATGATGCGTCACTCACTGTTACTAGACAGTAAAGCAGCAAAATGTCAGACAGGAAATGTGATAACTGAGCACGAAAAAGAAAAGCACAACAACTGAAAGAACAACGGGACCAAGATCTACTATAGGAAAATCTTAAATTGACAGGATTCATCAAGGTTGCGGACTCTTCTTCTGTCCTAGTGGGTTTTTTCTGATAAAGCATGATTAATACTGTGGGGGGCCCAAACAAACAGTAGCCTAAGTGCCCCTGACCACCCCCACTGTAAGTAGGCCTAAATCATCATTTTAAGGGTAATGTCCACACACCCCCAGTTCTTCTCACCCTCTTCCTTTACTCCCAGTGTGTGGGACTGCTTAATGCATGATTAATTGAAATGGATGAATTTCAAAATATGAAGCCTTTTTATAAAGCCTGCCGATCATCAGAAAATACCTGTTCATTTGTGTTGTAGTGGAGTCAGAATTATATTCAGTCAAATATTAAATATTATTTTTTCCACCATTTCAATCGTTTCTTTTTAGATGTGAATCTAAAATGTGAAGAATGTGAAGTCTGAAAATACATTTGTTCAATTTTGAATTATTGAAGATATTTTTTTTGGGGGGGAAGGGGGGGGGGTCGTGTTTTTCAGAAAGCACAGGAGCGTCTGCCTGCACAATCACCTGACACCACCTGTGCGTTATTATTAATCACAGATTCTCCTGATTGATCTACAAAGGTTTATGGATGCATCTGAGATGATTCTCAGCACCAACATGAGAGCAGAACTCCCATCTGATTGCTGAAGGGCTCCATCTAGTGGACACCGCTGGACACATTCATATTTGCCGACCAGAAATCAGGAACCCATTTCTCTTCTTCTTTTTTGTTTCTTTATTTCCTTCTTCTTCTTTACATAAACGAGTATAACGTTTAGGCCTATTATAAATAAAGCTGGCTTTGTTTTATTCCCCAACGGTATCTAGATTGTATTCAGAATGTTTCATATCAGTACCCTAAAATGCAGATGAATAGCAATGTTAAACAAAAAGCATTTCATCCATAAACTGTGTCCTGTTAGAGGCATTAAAGCCAGCTGTTTTTATTTACATATTTGAAAAAAAACATTTCAATTAGCATATATAAAACTAAGCAAGACACACTGTTCTGTTATGCAGACGTGAGGTTTTAGGAACCCGTGTATCACTGAAGGAAGGAAGCTTTCACCATTTGCTGTCTGTGTCTAATCTGTGTCAATCATCCACTGGTGCGCCGGTATGCTTTCCACCACTGTCCCTGCTGTGAACAAATATTTTTTTATCCTTTGTCACACCTTGTGAAAAAGCCATGATCTCGTTTAATAAAACTGGTCACAAAAATTATCTCCGGTAGAATTTATATATATTTTAAAGGGACATGTTGTGCTAATTTTCAGGTTTCGTACTTGGATTTTGGGTTTCTACTTGAGCATGTTTACATGCTTTAATATCCAATACTACTACTTTCACAGTATTCATGCAGCTCCCCAATCTGCTTTATACAAAAAACAAAACAGAATAACTTTTCAAAAAAAGGGACCTTTAAAGAAATGATTGACTATTGAAGTTGGATTTCAAATTTTCTGACCTTGGAAACGTTTTTTCTTTCAATTTCACAGAAACTGGGTCAACTCCTATGTTGTCCAAGGTCATCTCATATGATCAAACCCTAAATTAACCTTGTGTGGAGATTATCACAACTGTTGTCTCCAAGGTCAGAAATGTACTTTGAAGCTCAGCTTACAAACCAACACAGATGAAAAGTGGAAAATCCTAACTACTGATGAAGATCATGATTGAAAACTCCAGAAAAAAACCTGCAAAGTTGACAATTTTTGCAACTGTCATGTTGTATATTTTTATTTTTGAGAGAGATTTTTGAGATTTGATATAACAAGTCAAACTAAAATAAATATAAGAGGATGATAAGTATGTCTTCTAAATGGATTCATCTTTATTCATCAGAACTGTGTCAGTGTCTTTATTGCTGACATGTATTTGAGGTGACAGAAATAAAGAAAAATGAAACATGAAAGTGGGTCAATTATCACTTATATAACAGGGGCTTGGCCTTTTGTAAGGTTTCAGTAGCTCCCTGTACCACTTAAAAAGTTATTTAACAGTATGATTCACATCAAAGCACTCAGGACCCCTGCTGCTAAACTCAAAGGCCAGACGGCCCATCTCCACTCTGAAGCTTTATGAAGTTCATAAAACCCACTCCTCAGTAGATCACTGCAGATGGCGGGCCGGGCTAATAGCTGGAAAAGTAGCACAGACCGCCACCGTCGCTTGGACTCCTTTGAACTGAACCGTATGCAGAGTGAACAGGGGGGCGACAGTATGCATGTTTCTGTGTGTATTTGAAAAGACTCAATCTTTGTGTGTGTGTGTATATATAAAGTACGTGTACGTGTTTGTGTACATGTGTGTGTGTGTGTGTGTCCTCATCCTTATCCTGTCACAGCAGGGGAGAAACATGAAAGCGTTTCTACAGTGTTTGGTAATTGCAAAGACCTCCGTTCTGCCTAAACAGCACAAGAGAAGACAACCTCATCAAGACACGGTCAAATGCACATAATGTACAGATGTGCTCACACCTTTGGGGCAGTTGACCAATCAATAGTCTTCTTTGCTGTGTAAAAGTCCACACAAATGTATGTGTGTGTGTGAGTGTGCGTGTGTGTGTGTGTGTGTGTTTCCTTTCCACACAGGCCTTTCTTTGTTGTGTGTAACCTTTTGATCTAAATGAAAAAATGGGGCTTAGGTAGGCCAATGTGTTGGAGAGGGGTGGTTATGCTAAAAGGGTAGAGGGGGGTGAGTTGCCACCTTTTCATGTTACCTCTCCTCTGTTCAGCTTTCTAACAAATGTCAACGCTGATAACAAAGTCTCATTTGCATATCATAATCCCCATCTCTCGACCTTCTGATCAGGTGTACTTGGAAGCACGGCTGTGTTCTTTCAAAAAGAGAGAAAGATAGAGAGCAAGAGAGGAAAAAACTCAGTTCACTTTGAGAGCTGTTTGAAGTTCTCTGCCAGAGTTCAAATAACACTAAAACATGTGCATGGCATTGAGTGGCTGATTTGTATTAAAAAGAAGAAAGGCGGAGGGATGGAGGGATGAAAGGAGGTCAGAGAGGGGAGACTGAGGAAACTTTCTGGAGCTATAAGGCCAAAATCCTTTGGATCTAATGTCACTACACATACAGATGAGCGGGGCCCTTTTGTATTCGATCTTTGAACTTCGACGTGATGTGCTAATTACTCTAACCCTAACAAAATTATGTTTGTTTTCCCTCAAAGTTATCATGCTGTCTTAAATGTCCCATAATGTAAAAAGTAAGATTTCCATGTCTCTTTTGATTATAAAATACTTTGAGGGGCTATACAAATACTGTGAAAGTGTCAAAACACACAATCCACAGAGAAATGCATACAGCCCATATTCAGAAACTGTGTTTTTAAACAGTTGTGCCGTCACAACCATAATAAACAGTATATGCAGTTGTTAAGACATGACGTAACACCCTTTCAAAAAATGATTTCCGAGTCCAAGCCAGTCCAAGCCTTGTATTTCTACAACGCTACAGTGCCGTGTTCCCTGTTGTTTGAACAGATTTGAGTTTTTAAAAAAACAATGTAATTGTCATTTTACCTCTTTCATATCGATGAAAAAGGTGTCTAACTGACGAAAGAGGTGATCGTAATTGTTCACGTGTTCGGCCGTTGTTGTCTGTTTTGCTACAGTCAGTGCGTTTACATGCAGTTTAAAAACCTAACTATACCTGATTGCCGGTTAAGGCATGCTCTGGTTTCTCAAATGCCATGTCAACACCGTACAAAAATTGGAGTTTTCATACGCTGACAGACAGACCTAGATAACTCCTTCAGTACCCCAATTATTAGTGTATGTAAACAGCGTTCCCAGGTTATGATCAGGTTATACATCTGCGCATGTTCCATAAGGTAACAACTCCCCCTCCCCACTCCGTGGCAGTGGTCTCTGAACTCGAAATATGTTAAATCAGGAAACAACGGCACCGAAAAAATGTGAAAAAACAACAACACAAGTATTACCTTTAAACCAGGGGAGGACTTTGCCATGGAAAGTAACATCACAACCAAGAAGACCCATTTCTGTAGTAAATCTGAAAAGTCAGCCATTTTCCCCTCGCTTTCCAAGTTGTGATTTTGACAAAGGTAAACCGGAAGAAAAAGCCATATTCCGGCCACCTACAGTACTGGAGGTCAAGTAACTCCCGCCCATTACTGTACTGTTAAAGTCATTCACCAGCTGTAATGATAGTGCAGAGACGCCAAGAGTACAGATGCAAAAGAACCGTAAACACTGACCAATCAGAGGAGGCAGGTCTTTTTCAGGGAGCCAGCTTACAGAGACAGGCGCTAAAACAGAGCGTTTCAGACAGAAGGTGAATAGAGGTATATTCAGACAGACAATCTGAGAACAATAATGTGTTTTGAACATTAAAGCATGTGAACATGTTCTAGTAGAAACCCAAAATACAAGTGTGACCCTGAATATGAACATAATATGTACTCATTCAAAAGCATTGCTGAGTGAATTGGAAATTAAATGTTATCTTGATTGTCATCATCACCAAAGTAACTTCTTTTCCTCGTGTTCCAAATAGGCGTCACATGAAAAAATGGCTGAGCAAAACTCCTCCGCCAAGCTTCAGAGGAGCTGCTGCAGAGTGATAGCAGCGCGAGAGAGAAAGGGCCGTGGATTTGTTGCAATTCTTGCTGCAGACGTCAAGGTGTGTCTGTGAGTGAGTGTGTGTGTGTGTGTGTGTGTGTGTGTGTGTGTGTGTGTGTGTGTGTGTGTGTGTGTGTGTGTGTGTGTGTGTGTGCGTGTGTGTGCGTGTGTGTGCGTGTGCGTGTTTGTGTGTGTTATTAGCAACTCTGCATGTCATAGCAGCATATCCAAAGGTCACGGACCACCACAACTGTGTGTTCACACACTACATCATCTACCACCACTGATGATCAATAGTGCTTGGACTGTTCACCCGGGGCAGAGGGTTTGGATGGCTATCAATACACCATGTTTCTGCCTTCTCTCTGTCAGATACCACTTCTTGGCTTGAACACAATGTTCTCAGCAGCCTATGGTTTCTGAATCCCAGTTGTGAAGACCAGACGTCCTTTCCCATGAGTGAAGAGGGCCTCCAGCAGAGCTGCTACAGCTCCTCCACATTCTCCTAGTCCTCCGTTTGGCCAGAGTTGTAAAGCTGGGCCCTGGGAGTCGCCCGCCTCCACTCTGATCCACTCAGCCCAGCTCTGCAGCAGAGGCTGTCCTGCCAGCTCCTTTATCCCAGCTACTGCACACCCAGGGCGGGCAAAGCCAGACTGACAGTCCCCCGCTGCCTCCAGATCCTCCGTCTCATTTCCCCCTGTAGCCGCCCACCATCCCTCTCAGCTTTTCAATCTTCGAAGCAATTAGAAGGAGATCCCTTTCTTTTGTCGTCTATCCATGGAAAGAAGAAAAGCGAGAGAATGAGAAAAAAAAGGAGAAGGAGGGCCAAGTTGTTGGTGGTGGTGGAGCTCGGGCCTAGCTAGGAGCCACTTGTGAAGCCCTGGGTATTAGGACTCACATGGTTTGTTTGGAAAGGCTTCTCCAGGGGCCAAAGTGGGATTACGTTGCAGATTGCAAGTTCCCATGGAAGGGGCCTATACCAGCGAGGGCTTTGGTGGGTGGGTTTCAGGTTGGGGGCCATAGAAGAGGTCTTTATGAGTTTGGGGTCTGTCTGAATGGAAAGGGCCAACTCCCAGCATGCTAGCCCTCCATATTAGATGGACACAGAGAGGCTATTGAAGTTACCCAGACATCCCCCCTTTATTTCTTTCCTTTTCTCTCCCTCTCTCTCTGCTCTTGAAGGCTTAGCTGTTTGCCAGTCAAGAAAAGAGTGAAAGACTGTTCTGCAGGCTGAAATAAATCTTGTGTTCATTTTGTATGATGAAAATACCATCTGTGATTTTAAGCAAACATAATGTGATATGACTGTTAGACGCTTCAGTTAAGTTTAACCACAGTGCATTCACTTGAATTATGTCAGCTGAATTAACATGGGATTCATAGTCTCAAATCATCTTTTCATATTTCTAATGTGATTTTGGTTACTTTTCAAAAAAGGCAGTATTGGATGACAACATTTCAGCTTAAAGGACCCTAAGGAAATGAAATAAGAACAACAAATGAGAGAGAAAGAGAATGAGAGGGACCCGAGGGACTCTGGTGAGGCCTTTGAAGCTGCATTATAAGATAATTCTTTTTAATGTGTGATCAGATGCTGGAAAGCATAATTTAAAATTGTCAAGGAAATACCCCCAACCGATAACCATAACATGATCATTTTGTGTAGGGAAAAAAAACTTGATAACTCACTTGAGTTCTAGCTTCATGTTGAGAAATAAGAAAATGTCCAGGCTACGACTCAAATGTTTTTCCAACTTAAAATGCCCGAGCAATGTCTGGACACATATTCTGATTTGGTGGATTATATTTGTCGGTGTTTCAAGATATAACAAAACTCTCTTCGCTGTTGTTGTTATCGCTTTAATTTCTTACTTAAAACACAATAACTCAGAGACATAAAAGTGTCAAATGTAAAAATGTAAAATTGCATCACACCTAGCCCATCAGCTCTTCAAAATAAACATAAAACTGTTTATGTGAACTCACCAGTATGAGCACAGATACATACATCCCTCAAACATTTTAACACATCCACTCATATGTTTGTTTTGTTTATTTATAGTCAATCAATTAATCAAACTCTATAGCACCTTTCATAAAGGTTAGTACAAGTTAAGGTAAAAGATAATAATAAGGAACTACAACTATCTTAAATGACCATTTTTAACAGGAGGAAATGTCTTCTGTGGAGGGACCATAGACTACAGCCTATGGGAGGGACATAACTCTCCCCTCTAGTGTTGAGCTTGTGGTACTACACGGTATTTGCTTATCTGAGCTACAGTAACATGAATAGGGTTTTCTTTCAAATCAACAGCTCATGTTTCACTCAGAAGCAGCATTTTGTAGTCGAAACCTTTTAAGATGTGATGTGCAACTGAAATTACAGAAAACTAGAATGATTAATGAGTACAATCTAAGACCACAGGCTACAGTTTGCTGATCCAAGACGGTGATCTATCACACTGGTATTCCCTGATTCTGCTCATAATTTACTGCACTCCAGATATTAAGCGTGCTGAAAAACAGCTTCAGTATGAATTTTTTTTTAAATTATGATGATGAAATTTCACTTAATCTGACACAATACTCTAAGTTTTTTAAAGAAATGTAGTTAGTTGAGAATGTTTGTGCTTTTGTGGACGAATTAAAGCATCAACTTATGAATCAGCAGCACCATCGCTCTCCAGATGTCTCCATTCTCTCCATTCTCTCCTCTCCCTCCTGCCCTTCAATCTCTCCTGTCACCTACAGACCCCCCCCCCCCCAGTATCCCATCAGTCTCTGTCTACACACCAAACAGCCTTGCTCCCCTTTTACTCTCCCCCAACCCCCTCCAGCCATATCCCTTTGAGCTGTGCCGCTGCAATGCATAAATACATAAATCTGGTGTCAGTGTATGCATTAGCGTGTGTGTGTGTGTGTGGTGGGGGATGTCGACATATAGACGATGGGCCGGCAACCCCACGGGCAGACCCCTTTCATGTGTCATCAGATCACAGACGCTCAGTGTTTACACACCAGACCAATCCCCTCACTCCCCCCTATATGCCCCAGTCGTGTCCCCCAGAACCTGTCACCCTGACAGGGGAAGCTCGGGGACAAAGGCTGGGAGTCAACCTGGAGGTGGTGGTGCCAGACTGGCTCTCTGATCTGACCGACTGCCGCAGACCTAATGGGAGATACGGCTGGAGGTCAGAGGTCAAAGAAGCCATAAAAAAAGTCAGCTGACCCCCTAGTTTGGCTCCATCTCAGCTGCCCTTCCCCCCAAAAAACACACACTGGATTTAATTTGGTGGGCACAGCCATTTGAATGTTAGGTCACTGAACCTTACATGGTTACTGAGCTCAATCTGACAGAAGTCACGCCACCGAGAAGCATCATCATTCCACCGCCAGCGTGTGATTGCACGGGCGAGAGAGACATCTTTAACAAAACACTTTCCTGTCATTACCTTCTGCAAATTACAAACTCCTCCGAGCGCCACACACAAGAAAATGATAACGGATGAACGGAAGACTGTGAGCACAATGATGATGTGTGCAACGAGTTGTAGTCTCAAAGACACATCTGTCCATCACTGCCCTCACAAGTGATGACTGAGGAAAACAGGAAGAATACATTCAAATAAAAAGATCTTAAATCTCATTAGTGTGAAGACGACAGCTCCACAGAATCCATGAAACAGCTGAATTCAACTTAACGTTGTGCTGTAACAGCCGTGAATCATTTTCTTCCTTCCTGAAAGAAACAAACAAACAAACAAAAAGGTAAGAGGAAAGGAGACGAAAGGAAAAGAGCAGAAAAACAACAAAGCTAAAGGAAGCATTTTATCATGCTGTGTTAAATTGGGTGTGACTACGAACGATTCGAGGCCCCAAAAGGGATGAGAAAATACACACACACACACACACACACACACACACAACAAAAACAAATTAACATCTAAAATGCTCCGGTTCGTTTCAACCGTTCACTTCAAACCGTCATCAGGCCTCTAATGGGGGCCAAGTTCAAAGCTCCACTAGACTCCTGCTGCTTCGCTGAGATGGAGCAACAACACTTTCGACTCCCTCTCCCTCACTGTTTGTTTATCCTTTGCTTTGCTCTCCTTCCACCCTCTCTTCTCTTCCTGCCTCCATCCCCTCTCATTGCTTCCCTCCTTTATTTTTCATCCCCCTATCCTTTAAGAAGACCCCTCACTTTATTTAGCCTTTCGCTTCGACTTCTTTTCATACGCTTTTTCTTGTCTCTTCCTCTTATTTTATTTTCAATATTGGATTCTATAGTGTGCATTCTCTTCTCAGCAGCCCTTTTTTTGTTCTGGCATTCTCCCTTTTTGTATCTCAATACAGCTTTCATCACATACGCCAGTCTTTCAAGTATGACAGACATTGATCAGTACGCAGCAGCAGGGGATGCTGTCCTGGTGCAAGTTTGTTCAGAAAGCCCTAACAGAGCCTTGAACAGCACACTCTCAAAAGACAACCACTGGTCCAAGACAGACAGTTGCTCAGCACTGCCCTGCAGATATCTGCCAGGATCAAAACCCTTCTTGTACCCCCCCCACACACACACACACACACACACACACACACACACACACACACATACACGCACACGCACACGCACACGCACACCCCCAACCCTCTTTTTCTCTTTCGAAGATGGCACTTCCACAAATGTTTAACTCCAGCTATCTGCTCATTAAGAGGTCTTCAAAGCCTTCCACTGATGTAAAAGCATCCATTTGAATTTATAATCACTCTTTGCTGTACGGCTGCTGCGCTCAGCGTAATTTCCCCTGGATTTTCTGATAGCCAGCTCAAAGAGCTAACAACCCGTTTTCTCCTCCCTGAGTAGCCGCGGAGAGAGGAAAAAAAGGACTTTATCGAACTTTTGGAAGCAAGGAGGTGCGTATTTGTGAAGGCCTTAGGTTTGTTTATATATGCTGACAAAGAAAGTAAGAATATATAGAAATTCACTCTGCCGACAGCGCTCAAAAGAAGATAAGAGCGGTGAGAAAAACCCACTAGAGCTGGATAAGGTTTGTTTGAAGATTAAAGTTCGGTCGTCATCATAGGACAGGCTTTTTTCTTGAAAGTCACTGAAATTGGTTTGTCTATAGGGAGTGCCTTTAACAGATATTGCCTTTAATGGTAGGTAGGAAACTTAAAGGTGTATGAGGCTGTGTGAAAACACACTATGCCCACATGATGCATTTTCAGAGAATGCCAGGCAACAAATTCGGCAGCGACCTGCATGCATATTTAGCTCAAAGATCTTCTGTCACTCCATCACAGCAGCAAGACGAAGAAAACACTGAAAAAAGGGGCAGAAAAAGAAGAAGAAATCTGTCAGATGCTTGAGGCAGAAGAACATGCCTTTACATCTGGATTTCCTCACAGGAAGGAAG
The DNA here is from genome assembly GCF_963691815.1 of Echiichthys vipera. Taxonomy (NCBI): domain Eukaryota; kingdom Metazoa; phylum Chordata; class Actinopteri; order Perciformes; family Trachinidae; genus Echiichthys; species Echiichthys vipera. The sequence goes on from NC_139842.1 coordinate 11,860,015, forward strand.
TGTTTGAAATCTAATACATAAACATTATTCCCCCGACTCGCCAGTTTTCCCTTCACCTGCGGGAAAAAAAGCGGGCTCTTCTTCTGAGCCACTTTGGGGAACTTTTCCACAACGCAGTCCTCCTTCAGTAGGTTCAATAAGAGGGCTGACTGGGATTTGGCTCCTGCCATGTTTCATCAAACACACTTGTCTTCAGCCATCGCAGGCCTGTCTATCAGTCAAAGAACTCCTCATAAATAGCACTCTCCTCGGGTTTCCACTGCTGTCTACTGAAATATGTATATTAAATGAGGTCTGTACAAGTTATAATAATTTACTATTGCATTTTCAGGACTTAGAGCTAAAGACAACTGGGAACTATGGCTAACACCCAGCTAATGCTATTATAGAACCACTAATACGCAATTCTAAGTCCGCTTTAAACATCAATCACACTTTACGGGAGACTCCTGACAGACTGCTACGGCCTGCGAAATGATGTGAAGTGGCTAAGGAGATTTGCCGAGCTACCATGTTTCATAATGTTAATGTATTTTAAGAGTTTTTCTTTTTCTTTTAAAATGTTTCAATTTGGCTTATACATTTAAGTCTTATCTAATAATCGTGTACACATGTTAAGGCTAACAATCATTGGGATTGGGATTTCATGCTTATTTTAATAATTAAACACTAGTACTGAAACTTATGCTTATAATAATACATATTATTACTAAGCCAATGCTAATTCTTAGGCCTACACTGATGTTCTCTGTGTGTGTGTGTGTGTGTGTGTGTGTGTGTGTGTGTGTGTGTGTGTGTGTGTGTGTGTGTGTGTGTGTGTGTGTGTGTGTGTGTGTGTGTGTGTGAGAGAGAGAGAGAGAGAGAGAGAGAGAGAGAGAGATATGATGATTTTATTTTGTGTTAATATATAATATACTAATGTGTTGTGCTTTGGCAATATTGTTTATATAACATCCATGCCAATAAAACCAACTGAATTGAATTGAATTGAGAGAGAGAAGTGAACTGATGGCAGACATGTCACCAGGACCATTGACTCCAACCTAATACCATCCTGATGGCCTTTTCTTCAGGCGCAGATGGAGACTAGGAGCTCTTGACCTTTGACCTGCACCACTAAATCACATCACTCAATGGCTGTGAGGGCCACAGGGCCCCAGGACTCCACCAGGCAGATGGGCAGCTGCCTACACAAACACAGACACAGACACACACAGACACAGACACAGACACAGACACACACATACACCACACACACACACACACACACACACACACACACACACACACACACACACACACACACACACATTTGTGCACTACTCTGATCTGTTCACGGACACAACCAGACAAGTATACATATTCACAGAAGAAACCACACACATAGGTCAGCACACCTTTCTTACAGTCTTGCTTTCATTCTCTTGCAGTGACACACAGATCAATGCACACACACACACACACACACACGCACGCACGCACACACACACACACACACACAAACACACACGCGCACACACACACACACACACACACACACACACACACACACACACACACACACACACACACACACAGACACCACTAAATAATGTTCTTTTATATCTGTGTCTAAAGTATTCTCTGTCATCTGTGTCCTTTTACTTGGCCACATCACACACTCTCTCAAGCTCTCTCCTACACTTTGTTTTAAACTCTTCTTCTTCTTCTCTTTTCTTTCCCTGTGATGTGGCTTCTGTGTTTCTGCTGAATAAAACAAAGACTAGGAGAAAGAGAGAGACGAAAATAAATGTCAAAAGCTAAGAGAAAGAAAGACTGAGAAAGAGAGAGAGGTAGACAGTGAAAGAAACAGAGTAAGAAAAAGACTTCTTCTTTTAAGCGTCAAAATCTGTTTTCTACTTTTTCTTTGCCTCAACACAGCCCATCCCGCTGTTCTTTGTTACCAAAATATGTCTAAACTTTGGGCATGTTGTTTATGGGAAGTTTTGGTTCTAAATAGTATCTTTTCTGCAGTAAACCCGTTTATTTTACCACATGACATAAGCAAAGACTTCATTCTTTCTCAGGAGTTTCAAACTTGCTGTCACCTGTATGTTGAGGAGCCTTTGAACAACTGCTTTGCATGAGAAGCAGGCAAGCAGAGTCGAAATGTGGGCTGGGTTCCCTCACACCGACGTGCTGCTTGCCCACGCTGCGCTCCTACGGAGGTCCTCCTCACTTTGTTGTCCTCACAGCAGGCACCTGCATTCCTGGCATAGCTGTCTCCAAAGTTTCAAGAGCAGCTCACTATCTCTCTCTCTGTCTCTCTCTGCTCAGACCTCCATTGCCTTGTTGCCTAGAGACGAAAGCGAACAAGAATGGGGACAACTGAGAGAGAGGAAGAGGGGGGCCTTACCAGAGGAGGATGAAAGAGGAGAGATCAGAGGGGAGGACAGGCCGACAGGGGAGTGATGAAGTTTGTTTGGGATACTTTGGATTTTTACGGCCATTGTGTCGTGCCAGTGTCCCCTCTTTGCTACAGGAAAGGGGTCTTTGCAGGTGCTAGATTGCATTTTTCCACACACACAAAAGAAAATGCATGGTTTAGATTACTTCTGTAAAGAGTATGCTGCAGAGTATTGTTGACAGGTATCAGGTATTTCTAATTAGTAAGGTGTTGTTTGTGGTCGGATATATCAAGATCGTTAACACATGGGTGATAAACATGGAGGTTCTTTATCGACCTTGGGAACACATTTCTTGTGATCAGATAAATTATTCTAAACTCAAGGTTAAATAAAAACTAAATTTTAGGAGCTTTTAGTCATATCTCATGGCCTTCATGGCACTGGAGATCATCCTAAAGCAGTCTGTGGATAGCGTTGACTTGGAAAGTGTCAGAACAATCAAAACTATAAGGTTAGGTTTGGGAAAAGAAAATGGTTTGGGTTAAAATAAGTATGTCTGTTATGTAATTAAGTTTCTCTTTGACATGGGATGGGACATAAACCTGCGGTCTCTGGGGTGAAAGTCCGCTATGTGATTTATCCAACCATTAACCCTGACCTCCTCCCTAAGCAGAGATGGAGGGTTGCTATACTAAGTCATCCTCAAAGCAATTTCAGTCAAAAGCAACTGGACTGGTTATAACGATGGAGGATAACGATGACCTGGACGAATGAGAACATTCACATGATTATACTAAGTCATCTGACTTTCCAAACACTTGCTTTAAATGTGTAATAATTCTATACAAATAAATATAAAACATATTTTTTTTTACACTAGAGGCTGTTGAAAGCCTGATACGTCACACAGGCATAAAGGGATTGGCAAAAAATGTTTAATATCAACATTTCTACATATCAACATACAAACATTTTTTTCTGGTGACCAGGCTTTTTAGAACACCCGTCACTTCTCTATAATCGCATTCAGTGATTATGAGACAACATTATAAATATCCATGGACATTTTCTCTTGCTGTGCTTGTCATGTCACAAGGCATTCTGGGATTTGTCAGAAATAGGAGGGCATAATGATGGTTGAGGAAAATTCTATTTAAAGTAAGTAAAGTAGTAAATATCACACAATATCACCTGGAAACAAATGGACGGCTCTACAACATATATGGATATAGTTCATGGCTTAAGTTTAAGGATAACATCAGATAACCCAGCATTCCTGTGAAAGAAAGGCTACTCAGAGATATACCGTATGGCCGAATCTTTTGCTGTTAGCATAGTTTGTACACCAGCAGCAGACTAAGAGTCATGATATAAAACATACGCTCTCTACTGGCACGCAGCAATGGAAGGGAGTTGTTGTGAAAGCCTGTCATTTTGAAAACAAATCCATAACAAACTTCTAAAACTCATGTTCCATGGTTACAACACACACACACACACACAGTGAGAGAAAGACACACACAGATTTTCCTTTTGGAATCTCAACATTCCCATTTCCTCCTTGCCTCTCTTTGTGCAGCCATCCTGGCTTATTTATCTTTCCCTCCTATCCCAAACACAGGAACGCTCCCTGTGGCTCTGATCTCGCCTGCCACCCTGATGTGTGCACACACCGACCCCCGTGAACCCTCGTGCTCTCTGCATCCCACTGTTTTTCTCTCTCTTCCTCATTAAACCTCCTCAACCCTTTTTCTGCATCTTTGTTTTTCCTCTCCTTTTGTGCTCTGAGAAGCGCTCTGCGGCAGTACGAAGGTTTAGTTAAACGTCCTGTGCCTTCCGTAACGTCATCAGCTGTTGTTCTCTTTCACAGCGCCTGAGGTTTGCCTTTGAAGCCAAAGGCTGCTCGTGAAGACGCATCTGATGGCTTTTGCCCTCTCTTTCATTCGCTCGCTTTCATCCCACTGTGCAGCAACAGACATCAAGGGAGATTCCTAACAAGCATGTTATTTAGACAGTGATGTCATGACTATGGAGATGTTGTGTTATGTCTGAGGCCGAGCAGCACCAGGATCGAGAAAACACAGGATTGAGAGTGGTTAAACTAACGACAGTAGATGGTTATTTCATAGACTGCTCAGATATGCTTTTTTTTCTCCATCTTCTTTTTGCCTAATCTCTTGCCTTCTTGTCAGATAAAAGTTCTGGAGAAAACCAACCTGACAGCTGTGACACTCCTGCGATAATATCCCTATTTCGGCTGATGAGATCTTTGTTAGAGCTGCAAATAAAAGCAAAACATAATATGCTACTCTTACTGGAGTAAATCTAAGTAACTCTCAAAGGCACTGTGGTCTTTGCATGGCAGCCGCCCATGTCCAGATCACAGTCCATGATAGAGGGCCGGCTGGATCAGCAATGTGCCCACCCTGAATAAGGCCTCTATTGTTGGCTGCAGGTGTGTGTTTGTGCATATCAGTGGTACTTGGCAGAGGGGAAGGGAGCAAACTGAGGAGGGTAAGTGAACACCTTGAGTCAGCATGTGCAGGTGAGGGCTAAGGAGGGCAGCAATGGTTGGTTGGAGAAAAGCTTCAAAGAACAACTGGAGATGGGAAGGTGGAAGAATATTGCTGATGTGTAAAGATTAAACAAGCATGGAGGTTATAGGAAAACAGTGGAGCATTAATATAGAGAACTCGAGGAAAGTGGTCCACCATGGGTTGGGCACATTTGAGCATTGTTTCTATCAGGTATTAAAACATTGTACTACTCACTAAAGTACATGCCTGGGAGATCTCTGAACATGGTGACACTGTGAAAAAGAACCTTGATTGTTTAGATATACAAAGCAAGCACGATTATGTAAAATATTTTAAATTGAGGAAAAACTGAATGTAACCCACGCTATTTCCAATAATCTGTCGGCAAAACTGTGTGTGCACAACTATGGCAAGTATGATAGGTCAATGTTGATACTTTTTTGTGGATGCTCTTCATACCTTTCTGGTATTTTTACCCTTTTCTTTTGGAATCTTAAAATGCTCCTATAAGTGTATGGTACACTAAATGTAAAAGAAATCGACTAGATGTTAAAACACATTAATATTCAATTCTCATATATTTCTGATAAAAGTCTGACCAATCATTTTATTCGGTTCGAATAACATTATTTGCATAGTTTCCTGCCTGTCATCGTCGCTCCCTTTCAATTGCGCTGCTCATGCTGCGTTCAAGTGCCATGGGGGTCCGAAGTTTCGGACCTCCAACTAGGCAAAGTGCACTGGAATACCTGTCAAAGTGGAACCTCCTACTAGTACATTGGGGGTAGGTCGATCTCCCTTGAATTCACTAGAAGGAGTTTCCACATCGACAGGCATTACAGTGCACTCTTCCTTGTTGGAGGTCCGAAACTTTGGACTTTCCATGGCACTTGAACGCAGCATTTTCTCTCATTTGTCAGGGGAGGAGGGAGCGTCAGAGGTCAGGCAGGGGAAAGAGGATGCACTTTGGAGGGTAGTGCTGAATACTCTAACCCAAACATGCAAGAAAGGTAAGAATTGCTTTAAATCTTAGATTCAGAGTGTATCTGTGCAAAAGGTACACAGTGACAAGTGAGAGGAGTGCAAATGTTTTAGTCCACGGGGACAGAAGGACATATGGCATGGTGACCTAAAATTAATGCTGGCTTAAATGTTGGCTTTCTTTCTTCCAAACCTTAAACTTAACTGTTTTTTTAGTTGTCATAAGGAAAGTTGTTCCCCGACCTTTAAAAACAAATGTAGTGGTATTTAACTATAGAATGTTATTTTGGAGTGTTCCCTTGAAGAATGTGATTGTGATGTAATGTGTTGAAAAGCGTGCTGCTGAAACTTGGTATGGGCTGGCCCACAGGAGGAGGAGGAGGTGGTGGTTAGAAGAGGGGGGCGATTTTGAGAAGATGAGAAGTGACAGTTATCCTATCTGGCCAAACAGGTCTGGCACTGCTGCAGACACACCAACACATGCACACAGACATAAAGTGCAGGCACACACACAGGTAATTAAAGTGTTCGGTGACAGAGTATCGCTTCCTTTGGCATCTCAAAGTTGGAGCCGCCATCGGACACTCTCTCTGGTTTTGCTTGTCGTTTCAATTCTCTTTTTTCCTCGGCACAGTATCTGGTTTACTGGCTCTGCTGATGGGATGTTTGACTGACAGCCGGACTAAGTGTTTGTCTGGCTGCGTGACTGATCAGCCGACTGACTGACAAGCTGGTTGGCTCTTCTTTCTGTCTATCTGGCTGCCTGTTTTTTCTGCATCCACTGCAATGCTCGTCCTGTTCGCTCTTCTGAGCATCAGTCCGGATTATTACTGTGACCACTGTACACATACAATTTATCCATCTTACATCAAAAATTTAGAAAGCTGAGATCAGAACGTATGCTTCCTTAAAAGCTTAAGAATTTTGTAGATTTATTTTAATGGTGGAGGTTGTGCCAAGCCCTAACCTGAGCCAAGCCCTCGAGCCAGTGCATTCTCACATTTCAGCCACCAGGAATGGGCAAAGATGAGACAAGAGGTAGATTCACTACAAAGAGTTGTGTGTGTGTGCGTGTGTGTGTGTGCATACATTTGTGTGTGTTCAGTTTGTAATCCAACCCTGCCAGATAGCTCCAGGGAGAAGGACATTCTCTGTTGTTGTTTCCCTTTCCAGCATTCCTGCCTCCCCTTGACGTGTGGCACCAGAAAAGGCGAAGGAGGAAGAGGAGGAGGAGGAGGAGGAGGAGGAGGAGGAGGAGGAGGAAGGGATGTAACAGGTTGTTTCATGCCAAACTGATTGCCTCCGTGCTCCCTCCCAGAAACAAATCACATTAATTCCAGCAGGCACCTGCTCTCATCAAGACTGAAAAAAAACACACAGACGCATGCACACACACTTGGTCTGCATTGTCTCTTTTGAGCCACCTTCCAAACACACTGCTCCACTGTCAGGACTCAGAGCAAACACAAGTCTGCTCCGCTGTGAAGTGAGAGCAACACTCTATTTTTGAGTACAGTGGATGATGATGAGGCCACACAGAAGCTTTGTGCCAAGCGCTCAGGGCTGGGGAAGCCAAGAATATACCAAATAAAAGCAGAGCGTGACAGCAGGAAAAGAAGGTATGCTCAGGTATTGTTTGGAGTCGAGCCTACTGTGTATGTGCAGCGGATTCAGAAGTTTGTTACAAAGAGCAAAGTAACTCTGCTCCTGAGGGAAGCTCTACATCAGCCTGCCTGCACTGAATTCTAATATCAGCCACTTAAAGTATGTAAATACACTACATAAAACTGCAAATAGTATTCAAACTGTGCTGTGTAAAACTGTGCAGATACGATGCAACCCATGTGAGCAGATATGGGCTGTAGCCAGGGTTTAAAAAATACTGAGGTCATTAATCCCAAATGTAAGGCCAAAGAATCACGACAATTTAGAACACAAAAGCACCACTCGCAGGCAGACAGGTTAAAATAAAAGTTCAAGTTTACTTCAGTCAATGCAAGGGTTAAAACCAGGTAGACAGTCAGATCAGGTGAAGGCTGAATGAGGAATGAAGGCTGGAAAGCTAGGCGAATGCACCCTAGACAATCTGGACCCTAGACAAGCTGGCAATCTGGCAAGACAGAGTGGAGATGGCCCGCTATATTTGTTGAAGTTGCCATATATTTTCTAAATTATGGACAACTAAAAAAACATTATTATATTCTGCAATCTTAGGTAGAGGGTATGCCCTGACATCACGCCCCCTCAGTCGGACTGAGCGGAAAAACATCCTGCAACATGGCTGCCTTCAGTAGGGAACTGCGAAACCAGCAGTAAAACAAACAATCATCAAATTATCTGCGTAAATTAAAGGCAGTTGGACATCGATATGCGGCCAGGAAAAGCGTTTCCTTACATTTACCACTTACATTTCGAGACAAAGCAAATCCTGAAGGCATATAAAAGCCTTAACACTTATGTTAAGGCATACTTAAAAGTGGGATTTGTTGGCAAAATCAAAGTTACAGGAACACCAATGGTTGTATGTGGACAGGTTAAATGTTTTATTTTATTAATGTTCACTTTTTATTTGGGTATACTAATGTTCATCATCATGGATGTTATTTTTATAATTGCTGAAAGCTTTACACAGAATATAAATGAAAGATGATAAATTAGCTAGATAATGGGTAGTTAATACAGTACATAAGGTTTGATTTTACCAAAGAATCCAACCTTCCAAGTTTCAGTTGTTTTGTTAGAGCTGAATGCTAATGCTGTCACTCAGTGTATGTAAGTGCAGTGACTTCAATGTTGACATCATGTGCGTAGCCTCTATAGACAACAGGGTCAGTAGGTTTGAAGGTCGAAATGCTGTTTTGAAGATTTCTCTGCACTGCCAGGAAAATAGTTCCGGAGGAGAAGCGTTCTTTTTAATTCAACTCATTCAAAGCTAGTGCCTGGAAATAATATCAGAATCAACTTAGAACCTTACAATGTGACATTTAAATGTAGAATGTACGCTCCTCCTCAGATTGCCAAAATTTGCAAATTCCCAGAAATGTTAAGGACGTGACGTCAGTGTCCGCCAGCGGTAAATTTTCATGAGCAGGAACTGAAATCCTGAGATCTGAAATCAAATTAAATTTTTGGATCAAAATAAAGTTATTTTGCGACAGGATTCAAATGTAACGCTGCTCTTCAAGCAAGATGTTAGTGGGGGAGAGCAATGGCGGGTAGCCATCGCTTTGTGTTTTTGCCAGACGAGACCTTAGCATGCCTCCCAAACACACACACACACACACACACACACACACACACACACACACACACACACACACACACACACACACACACACACACACACACACACACACATATGATCACACCATCATCACTGCTCTTGCCCAGCCTTCCATCAAGGGTTCGGGCAAGCTTTGTTAACATGATGTCAAACTTCAAAACAACCACCATCATTCATGCTCTCTCTCTCTCTCTCTCTCTCTCTCTCTCTCTCTCTCTCTCACTCTCTCTCTCACACACACACACACAAACTCTCTCTCAAGCCTCATTGCTTTACTGTCAGAAGAAAAAAGTTATCATAAGCTTGCAAGAAGTAATCATGGCAAAGACTTCTCTCACACATTAATTTGCACATGCACACTATATAAATGTATGTTACAGTAATTAAGTCACACGCATTAGACAGTTTGAGAGATCCACAGCTCGATGCCTATCTGAAGCCACTTGAGAAGCAGGGAGATGTAATGTACACTCTTATGTTCACGTGTGTGTTTGTTTGTGTGTTTGTGTGTGTGTGTGTGTGTGTGTGTGTGTGTGTGTGTGTGTGTGTGTGTGTGTGTGTGTGTGTGTGTGTGTGTGTGTGTGTGTGTGTGTGTGTGTGTGTGTGTGTGTGTGTGTGTGTGTGCAGCACGCTCTTGTGTGCATCTCCTCCGTTGCAGGGGGTCAGCAGACCTGTGTGACACGTCCCTGACATGATTGATTGTGACTGTCAGGGTTCTCAGCTGGGCGTCCCCCTGCGTTGAGCCTGAATAAAGGATTACACAGGCCCTTGGTAACCTTGGCTGGCTTTGTGTGCCTGGGTCCCGCATCAAAGACCCGGCGGGAGACATTAGCATTTTTAATGAGCAGGCTGGGCCCCGTGCTGGTGCAGGATGCCTGATCATTTTCATCAGAACGACACAGAGCGGAGACGGGAGTGTGGCAAAAATGGAGGCCACTGCAAGAAACTATATACATGCAGGCAGCCAGACACATAAATATATTCTTAAATTGCATGTCACAATACATAAAGTTTTTTTTAATTGTGCACCAGCAACAGCATCTTTCATCTTCATCATCTTCAATGCAGAATCTTTTTCCCTTCCTGAAAGAGATGAACAAAGACATAAAGCTTCACATCTCTGTATGACTCAGTCCTCTCCCCCTTCTCTCTTCCATGGAAGCATGCTGTCAAAGCCCCTTCCGGCAGACCTACAAGCAGGGTCCATTTTGTTAAAGAAAGTGCTCCACGTTCAATTAAACGGAAATCTCTGTGGCCTTCAGAAAAGTTCTAATAAAATTCTGATCTGCACGGATTTAATTCTTTAACCCACTTTTTTAAGTGATAGAGTCTCTCTGAAACAAACACATGCCTCTCCTTTGGGAACAATAAGCACCAAACACGCTGGAGTTTAAGAAAAAAACATCAGAAAATAAAAAAAGTGAGAAAACTCGGCCGTGAAGAAGAAAAACGCAGAAGAGGAAAGAAGTGCCATATTGCCTTGAGAGTAGCACACACAAAAACAACCCTGAAACATTTCCAGCTTGATGCCTAACTATATTTGTTAATTTGCCTCTCACACCAGCACCAGAACCTCTAGGAAATGATGAATAAATGCATGCCTCCTATACCTTCTCTCTGGATGAATATTGAGAAAGCAATGGGGGCAAACATATGCCATTCGTACCGTGTGACAAGCGCATTAAATCTTCATCACAGGAAAAAGCCTCTTTATTGGCAGCTGTAGTTTAACCGCGATGCCAAGTAGAGCCAGAGGACAAAACAATGGAAGAAAATAAGAGAAGAAGTAAAGACTGATCATGCACAAAAGCCACAAAATGGATAATAAAGGCAGCAGCTACAAGGAAACAGGAATATGAATAATAGGAATAGTAGATCGAATTCAAATCCAGTTAGGTAACATCGTCAGTCTATCGGTCTTTGATGTTTCGTTTTTGCTCTCTGTGGTGTGCTATCATCACAGACTCCTTGCAAGCACATGACAGCTTGGAATAAACCCTAAAACGCAGAAACAGTTGCTCCAGTGCCTGAGATGCAAATTCGCCACAATAGCAAAGATAGTGGCTAAATCTCTGCCCGTGAATAGCCCGGCGAGAGACTTCCAAGACTTAATATCCCTTTAGAAGTCTATTATCTCTGCCTGGCAACTTGCATCTCGACAAAACACACAATCCCAAACACACAGAACTTTAAAGTAAACTGCAATCCTCGCATCTGGCACTTTTAAATAAGTAAACCTTATCAACAGCTCGACCCAGTAAAACAAAGAAGCATGTTTATATTTGTTCATGAGTTATTTTTCCTCTCTTTCTTATGGTGTATCTTCCACACACACACACACACCTCCCCCGGTTTTTCCTTTGAGGATGACGTTTAGATATGGACGTTGTTTGATGTGAGTCATCAAAGCAGCGATCGGGGTGTGACAGGAGCGTCTCCCGATGTTTCCCTCGCTCTCCCGCTGTCAGCCGAGCGGACACACAGTCAGGAGCCGGGAGGTGACCACTGGAAACTTTTTATTTGATCAACTGATAGGCACATACAGACCCTCTCTTCAGCTTAGTTCAAAACAGAAATCAAGGATATGGACGTTGCGGGATGCATATGCAGAGAAAGGTCCCCTGATGGGCTCCACTCTGTGAGTGGAACATGAAGGTGCAAAGGACACGAAGATGTGTCAAAGCTGTGTGTATGCAGTGGTCTTTTCGCAACATCTGCACTGGTCCACACTCTCTCATGAGAAAAGATAGAAAGAGATGAAATGTGAACAAACAATTGCAGGAGAAGAGAGGTAGCTCTCAGCAGTATCCTGCCTTTTGGACTTTAAAGAGCAGGAAAGAGACTGCTTGGCCTTTAGCTCCAACAGATAAGGAAAGACGCACCAAAAGCTACAAAACAAGAGTAAATAAACTGACAAGTCTGTGCAAGATGATAACAGCTAAAAACAGATCCATTAATCTGTCAAGAATCCATGATGGTAATTACCAGCAATGTTTGTGTTCAATCTGCGTAAGGAATCAAAGATGCTTTCCTGAACATTTTAACGAGACCAAAGGCCTTTTCACACCTTTTGTTAATCTTCTCTGGTCTGAAGCAGTTGATGAGTTTGTAAGCTTGGATTGTATTCACCTTAGTTTCTTTCAACACACACACACACACACACACACACACACACACACACACACACACACACACACACACACACACACACACACACACACACACACACACACACACACACACACACACACACACACGAAAATCCAAGCGAACCAAAATGCATCACTACAAGCTAAGTAAGAACATTCACTGGGCATACTGTATATGTCAGATGTTTCTTGGGAGGGAGCAAAAAAGTAAATACAGGAAGGTAAAAGTTACCGGTGTGTCTTTCTGACTATGGTCAAGCCATGTTTATAGTCAATCCAGGTCATTGCATTTAAATAATTTTCCAGCGAAGTTAATAGGTCTGCTCTGCTGGTTTGACCACAGACATGCATGTAACTGCTAGCTTGACTGCAGAGAAGAGTCCAAGAGTCTACAGCCATGCTAGCAGCTCTGTGAGACTGCAGGTAGGTCTGGAGTTAAATGCTAACACTAGCATGTTAACATGCTGACAATATGCTCATCTCAGAAGGTGCAATAGGTTAACATGGTAACATTTGCTAATTAACACTGAAAACAAAATACAGCTGAGGCTTATAGGAATATTGGGAATGTTAATAGTTTTGCAGGTATTTAGTCATAAACCGAAGAAACACGAAATAAAACAGATAAAAGGTTTAACCTGCTGGTGGCGCTAGAGGAAAAGTCAGGGGATCGCCAAAGTTATGATAATTGGTTCTGAGGGTAACATGAATCCAAATCAGGTTGGAGTCATCCTCTGGAGAACATGAAAATCTAAACCAAAGTCCATGGTGACAGTGAAACAACCAACAGACCTACCCTGCCATCCATAGCGCCATGCACATAGCATGACAAAAAAAGCTAATAGGATTTAAATGAATACCTTTCTTCAATTTGTTTGGGCAATTGTTTACTACATGCCAAACATTAGACCAACTGTCTTTCTCTGAAGGGAAAAAGTTGAGCTGTGTGATATCATGTTCAGACCAGTTGTCTGTTTTGCCACATCAAAGGCAAATGCCTGCTTTAATAGACTGTGCCATCGCCTTCGCCTGCTGATATGCAGTTAATGTGGCTGGTATGATGGTTCGTAATCGCAGCAGTGATAGGGTGACAGGCAGCGCAATGGCAACTTTAGCTAGTTGAGCTAAAGTGGTAAAATGACTGCACAGTCTACAGCTGCAGTTCAAAGCCTATCAGCGTTTGAATCTTAACAAGAAGGAAAAAAGGCCCCTGTGCATGGGAGAGAGGGCAGAGCATTGCTTAGATCTTCAACCTTTGCACGCGCACACACTCACACACACACACACACACACACACACACACACACACACACACACACACACACACACACACACACACACACACACACACACACACACACACAAAGTCATAGCTCAGGCTACCACATACACTGACATCAAAACACAAACATTAAAGGGCACACAGACAATCACATCAAGACACACAGCAAGAGCCACAAGAGTGCTGACACACAAATGTACAAAAAGCAGACAAGTTCATACGCACACATCAAGAAATGCCCCCTACCCACCCACCCGATACACACACACACACACACACACACACACACACACACACACACACACACACACACACACACACACACAAACATGCGGCATTAATCCTGTGTCCCTGGCTGGCCAGCTGTGGGAGGTCACACAGACATGACAGTTCTGCTATCAGGCCAGCATTAAGGCCTGCCGCTTTAAACACAGCCTTTTGAAGTCACACCAAAGTCATACACTAGGATCTCTCATCTCCCATCTCCCTTTTAACACTGCAGTGCCGACATTTCATTCTGCCCCCCTTTTCATGCTCCCGGCTTTGAATTCTGCCTTTTAAAGGACTAATTTTAACTTCTTCAAGGCTGGAATAACAGGCAAAGGCGTGTCGTTAAGACTCTTCCGCATGACATGCTTTTTTTTCAGCCAAGTAACAAGGGATCAAAGGTAGCCAGGGTCCACCAAAGTAGCACCGTGCTCCTGATGTTCAGTGTCAGCGGGCTGATGAATAGGACCTTTGACAGGTTTTGCACATCAGCTTTTATCTTGAGGGTATCACGATTAAATGACTGTTAAAAATGTTCATGAGAAATGACTTGCACGTCTAACAAATGTGAAACAGTGTATTATTTTAATGGATATTTAAAGGATCCCTTTTCTTCACCATTTGCTTCATCATTCTGATATGACTTTACAATCATCAAAACCTTGCAAAACATATCCGTGCAAAAAAGATGAATCCATTTTTTTCAACAACTGTCAAAACAAATGTATCTCTTGAATGACTGAACTGTATGGGTTTATGAATCACTTTCTGGTCTGAATGAGGCTTAAAACCTGCATGAAACAATTTTATCTTCATGGCTGTTGTTAAGAGATGAGACCACAGTGTATGGATGAGACTCAAATGCCTAAAGGCAGGGGGGAATGCATAAAACAGGCAAGTTCATACGACCACGTCTGAAGGTAAAACTTTCAAGCTGTTCAGACGCACTTGAAGGTGGGCTGGAAAGCTGGCCACAGCAGGGTTGATACAACGTGACATATACAAATGGGGATAATGGCACTAACTTTTGAACAGTCTCTCTTCAAAGGCATTTGTGGTTTTGGGGTCGTCTTTTCACATCAAAAGTGACGGAAGTAGTCATGTAAAAAACGGAAAGTTGTTGAACACAGCCCTGTCAATTCTGACATTTGGAAAAGTGTGTGGGAAGGGTATATTCCCCTTGATCTTCTCCTAAAGATTTAAAGTGGTATAAGAACATCCTACTACTTTTTGCTTTGCTACTGTAACAGAGGTTGTATTATACGAAGTTTGAACTGATGACTAATGCTGTTGTTTTTCTGGTGAGGACGGTCCCCCATAAACAGATTGCATGTAACAGAGGTTGTATTATACGATGTTTGAACTGATGACTAATGCTGTTGTTTTTCTGGTGAGGACGGTCCCCCATAAACAGATTGCAGGGGAAACATATATACTGTATTTACAGGAATCAGTTGAACTCATTCCCCCTGGTAGAATAATATCCTTGTCTAGTTCAGAAGCCCACTTTGGTGGAAGGCGCCGTTTCATCGAAACTCAAAATAAGCGTCGACAGGCACAGTTTGAGGTGCTGAAAAGTGGTCATAACAGACCATGGTGAGAACGATCCTACCGTTTGCTTTTGGGTTGGAACATCTAACTTGTTTTAGTGTGTATGTACTGTACTTCCCCCTCCTACCACACACACACACACACACATACCCCTCCACAGCCCTCCTCTGTAGCTGACCCAGTCTAATTTTTCTGTTTACTCCACTCAGTGTTTCAGAGTTGAACAGATCAAACGCGCTGCTAAGCTGTGGGTTTGTTTACTCCGGCTCTGACCCACACCCAACCAGGGACGCACAAGCACTGCAGCACTTTTTCCACATTTGGCATTTTTTTTTGCTTTTCATCTGGATCACAGCCTTCTCTTCCCTCCCTCCCTCATTCCAACTTCTGATGACTCCCCCTGCCCTCTTTGCCCCTGAAAAGTTTTGTTCAGAACACACCAAGGTTTTTGAACGTCACACCTAAAATGAATCTATCGATTTCCCCTTTCGCTTCTTCTCTCCTGCACCTGTGAAGCCTTCATTCATAGTCACACTCCGACTCTCTTGATATTCCCCTGCCTTCTCACACGTTCCCTGTTATCCTTTTCTAATTCTCTCCTTTGAAACAATCCTCCTCTCTTTGTGTGCTCTCCCAGTCACGCACACATATACGTACTCCCTTGCAAGCAAATTCACTCACATGCATGCTCACACGTATGCTGATGCTGGCTGTGTGATGTGAAGCCAGGTCCGTTTCTTTCCCAGGCAGACCAGCATGAGTGAGGACCCCCAGCCTACATCCACCTCCGTCTCAGCCTCTTTCTTTCTCCTTCCTCCCTTTCTTATTTCTTTTCAACAAGGTAAAGGCTGGGGACAGAGGGATGACATCATTCAGGGGGAGTCCAGAAGGACACAGAACTGTAAGAACCAGAAGTGATGATTGTGTAAGGCCATGTGGTAATCTAGTAATGATTTGACCACTGCCTTCACTGTCCTCCATCTTTGAAGCTTACCTGCATGGATCGTTTTCAACTGTAGTGTAATCCTTGGATACAGGTAAGACAGGTTTGTTCTTATGATTTCTATAGCTCAAGGTTGTTGTTGATTTACGTTTGACTATAAGGCATTGTAACTGCCTGTGTTTTTCTCATACTGTCTGTCTGAATATATCTGTATTCACTTTCCGTCTGAAACGTTTCCGTTTTGGCGCCTGACTCTTAAAGACCCCCGTCCCAGAAAAGCTCAAATCTTTTTGCTGCGTCTTCTGCATCAGCGCTCTTAGCATATTTACACCATCAGGGAATGACAGCATTGTAGCAGCACTTTGTACATATATATAATATAGTTGTGACGTCACAAACTTACAGAAATCCTGACGGCTCGTTTAAAGGCACAGGTTCTGGATAAGGGCTGTGTGTCTCTGTGGACTGAGCGTTTTGATACTTTCACAGTATTTATATGGTTCCCCAACTTGCTGTATAATAAAAAAAATACATGGAAATCTGACTTTTTACAATATCGGACCTTTGAAATGTTTTAGCTAGACTCATACTACTAATTAGGGAATTTTGGTTATTTACAACTTCAAATTATTAACCCATCTATCATTGTTCAAGTTTGTTTTATTCATTCTTTCCTTGTTCTATTTATGCTTCTTTTGTTCTTTTGTTGTTGTGTTGTTCATGTGCCATTGCTTTTGAGCACAATCTCACACCACCTTCATAAATTAATACAATAATGTAACAGGAAATTTCATTCTTGACCTTGAAAACGTTCATTTGACTACAGCTTATATAGTTCACGTATATGTGGTGGGGGAATGACAACTGAACTATACTCCAACAACAATCAACATAGACTGTGAGATGAAGTTGAGAGCTGCAGAAAAGGCTAGCAAGTGGACCGTGAGTTAAGATTTTTATATAATATATAGATTGTGATTGTTCCTTCTCCCTTTGCCTTCATCAACTTATTATTTTTTTATTATTTGCATATATTGAACAAAGACTTCACCCTATTTCCAATAGCACAATAAACAGAGAAAGCATCAGTCTGCTCATTGGGCAACAATTAAAGACGACATATAAAATGACAAATGCACCTGAGAAGAATATATTTACTGTGGATATTATACCAACCTATAGCCATAACTGGTAACGCTTTATTTTGCGGGCCAATCATTTCCTAAGAAGTTTCCTGGAAGGAACTAAATAATTTGTTAATAATTATAGAGAAATCTCCATTTAAACCAAAGTAAATATTTATTCATTTGTCATCTATTTTTAGAAGTTTTATTATTTACACTGAATCGTATTCTTGCCTCTGGACAAATTTAATTTCACTAAAAAGTTGCATTAGCTATTCATTAGATTACAATTAATTAGAAGTGTACAAGGTTACTGCTGTCTAAATTTTCAACATTATTTAATTATATATAGTTTTTTTTACTTTTTTAAGTATATCTATCCTGCTAAAATAATTGCTATGGATATTTTGCCAAAAGTTAGATCATTGCCCTTGCTTTGTGGCATTTTAGAATTTTAGGGGGTGTGCGTACATGTAAAACAGCTCATTACCCAGAGGGCTTTGGAGTTATGTGGGTGTTGCTTGTATCTAACAGATGAAGGGAGGCTGTGGTTGGTGTTCACGTGGTTCACAGTCTAACTTTACAACATACAGTCGTGAATTTGCAGAGCCCAGAGGCATCATGTTAATATGCTCCCACACAGCTACAACCAACGAGAAACCCGATATAGGACACTGGAGATATACTGTAGTCTATTACAAAGGAAATATGATAGAGTAATGTGAGAATGTGTCCTTGAATTCTATTTGTACTTCAGTGAAGGAAAATCTTGCCTTTCTGATTTGAAAATAAAGTGTGAAGCTGATTTGTTGTGATCCTGAAGTGCTTATCTGTTTCTGGTTCATGTGGAGGGGGCATGAGAGCATCCATATTGTTGAATAATCAGTAAGATGTTTAGATTGTAGATGCAGGTTGGAGCAAAGAGAAGCCAGACCCACCATCTCTGCATGCAGCGCCCCAAACAAGAACCACATGTCCCAGTCCTGGTTCTTTAATTCTCTTTCTCTCTCATACCCTACTTCCCTCTCTCCGCCCCATCCTCATGCTAACAGACTCTCCCCCAACCCCTCACCCTGGGAAACAACATGGAAGCTCAAAGAGTCAAAAACACATGTGGTTAGCCATAAAACTTCACATGCACTCTGTGTACTCTACCACCCCCCCACCCCCACCCCCGCAATCGCCGCCAACCACTCAGCCAACCGACACACACATTGACCTACAAGGAGGAGAAAAGTCATACATGTGAGGAGACGTGGAAACAATGGGATGAGAGGAAGCAACATCGGGCAACAATCTGAGCTGTCTGTGGTGGGGAGTAAAAACAAAGAAATTTTGGGGGGTTGGTGGTGGGACAATGGCAACAGTCAGAAAGAAGGTGACTGCAGGCTACCATTCCTGCGCAGGCCCTGAACAATGCCTATCCTGTGGCTCGGTGGGGCTGCGCTGTGCACTAGGTGAAATTTAAGACGAACGTAAACACCAAAGGAGGACAATGGTGCTCACTCTCTTTACAAAAGATGCTTTTCCTTCAGCTGCAGGGAGGATGCACGCAGAATCTCCTGGCGCGACCAGTCCAGATATCATACCTCACGTCCTCAGCGCCCTTTTAGCAGAGCA
The DNA here is from genome assembly GCF_963691815.1 of Echiichthys vipera. NCBI lineage: Eukaryota > Metazoa > Chordata > Actinopteri > Perciformes > Trachinidae > Echiichthys > Echiichthys vipera. The sequence continues at coordinate 11,879,139 of NC_139842.1, forward strand.
GCATCCGATGCCGTCGCGCCACTACGGTGGCAGATAGTGTTTCTGGCCCTCAACGTCAAACCCTTGTCTTCTTCATTTCCCAAAGCATTTGTGAGATACATAATCTCTTCAGATTCTTCCCATGTGATTAGGAAGGGAAATATGATGCCCTTTTTATTTCTGTCAGTCCATTTTAGGGGGGGGGGGGGGGGGGGGTCTACCTTGGAAGATTTGTTTCAGCCTTCAAATGTTTTGGTCACATATGTTGGTCATTAAATTACCAGGCGCTTGTCTTCTAAAAACAGGAGCGATGCAATGTATTGTTCCAAGCTTATAGACACAGGATATCTTCTCTACTGTATTACCTCACTCTCCTTTAATGCATGTCTAAATGATGCCTATATTCCACTCTTTCACTACATTTGAAAAGTCTGTAAGCTACAATAATAACCCTGTTAATTTCTTTTTGATGGATAGCTTCTTGGCCAAGCGGCTGTCATCAAAACATGTCAGCAAATTTTGCATTGATTGATACTCAAGGCCCGAGTCTGTCATTGGTTAGAACAGAGTATCAGGCAGTATAAAGTCACGTGATTGGTCACATGGTAGGGGGATCAGCTACCACAGTGGCGCCTGGCCAGGTTCCAGACGAGGCCCCCTGGTTGACCACAGTCCCATGGCTGTCTGGGTCGATGCCTGTGCGGAACAACTCACATGGCTGATCCAGGTTTCAAATGAAGGGGTTCTGGACCCAAAATTGGGGGTCTAACTCTCTCGTATCCGTCTATGGTGGAATGATTGGAGTGCATTTAAATGAGGTTGAGGTTCGCGGTGACAGACAGTGAGCAGAGATTTTTCCCATGGCCTCTTTGCTCAGCTCTGCCCTAGTTTGATGTTTTAGACGCCACATTGTGTTTTCATCCACATTGTCTTTTTTTGTGATAAAGTCTTTCATATTTAAGACTATTTGCACCTACTGATAAAGGAGTCTCCACTGCTTTGTGATTGATTCTCTTTGAAGGGGGTCAAGGTCAGGTCTTTTGTGCTATAACAACCCATTTTGGACTAGCACACTAATGACTGCATGTGGACGTCAAAGCCTTGCCTCCACCAATCAAAGCGCATCTGTGTGATCCAGGTTCCACTTCCTGTTTAGGTTCCTGTGCGCCGTTGTTCACAGTCAGAGCCTTTGATCTTGCCTCATGTGGGCGGGACAGGTAGCAGACGTTGGATATCATCAGGGCAAACAATAGCAGGCAGGGATTTGGACAGGAGGGTGGGGTGAGGGTGAAATGGCAGGTTGGCACAAAGTCATGCCAATTCATTAAAGTCCACAGCTGGTTTCTTAAAGTGGTGAACAGTCAGTGGCCCAGATAGCTGTCAGTTCTCGTTGTACAAGACGAGTACCTCCTGAGGGCAATACGAAGGTAACATAGAGCTAGAAAACATTATGTGATTATGGAGATGTTTGTGTGCTGAATCAGCCTGAAAGTCAGACTGAAACTCACTTTATTAACATTGCTCAGTTGGCATGAAATTCATTAATTTCTCATTACATCAGTGTGTAGCTGCCCCACGGCCCCAGACCTCCAGTGGTCCCAAAAAGCCAAGGGCCTTTCTTGTAGAAGGGTCCCATGGCAAAATCTAGTTCTTACTTCTTTATTATTATTATTATTATTATTATCAATAGGGCTGCAACTAACGATTACTTTCATTATTGATGAATCTGTCGATCATTTTCCAGTTTCATCAGTTGTTGGTTTATAAAATGTCAGAAAATGGTGATATCTGACAATTTAAACTTTTTTCTTTAAAAAATGCTCAAAAGGGTTAATTGATTATGAAAATAGATTAATTTAATAGTTGACAGCTGATCAAGTAAAGGTAACTGTTGGATGTGTTCCAAAGTTCTGGAAAAAATGGGGGAAAAAGTGGAAAAGTGGCTCTTGAGTTAAGGACGTTTGTCAGGCTAATGGGTTTTTTTTCCCTTTTCTTTTCACCAATGAAAAGCAGAAATGTGGCCAGTAAATCAGAAGCACAGATCACAGAACTTGCTAAATAATGTGATATCACCTTATGACCTAAGATTAAGGTCATACAAATATACACAATAAGCTCCTCTTTGTCAAAGCACTTTTTAGCAACCCTAAAATGCCTCAAAATCTTAATAAATCCAAATCTTAACAATAAAAGCACCTGCGTGTTTGAATAGCAGTCTCGAGTCTACCTAGCCCAGTGTACTCTTCTAAAAAGATGACCCCATCTAAAATAGCCCTCTATTCAAAGATGGGTTCACAAGGCCTCCTGACAGAGGAGCGCAGCTGAGTGAGAGCCTCTTAGTTCTAAAGAGTCCAAAGGGATGGCCTTCAAGTGTATGCACTGACCTTTGCTGATGAAAGGGCTGAAAATGGTATTTTAACAATATCATGATGCCCTTTCAATATGAAAGGCAGCATAAAAAACACTCTTAGCCAATGAAACTTTAAAGGGGAGAGGGTGGCAGAGAAGTGTGGTGTGCAAAGTGTGTGAAGCTATAAACTCTCACATATTTTAATTAAATAATGTACCTGGTGTACACTATGATCCTAGTTTTCTTTACATCTTTCTCAGCTGATACTTAACTGCAGCATCAGCTAGATTCATTTGGTAATGTGTTTGATATTAAATATGATGCTGGTTGTATCCCATTTTCCTCTACTGTCAACAAATCCAGCAAAAAGATCAGAACTAAAAGGGAACTGACCCCTACGCCTGGCACAGATGATTCATCTGTGCCATCAACATTGTTGTTCAAAAACAATTCATTAAGCCACTTTGCCTTTAAAACAAACATAACTTTATATTAGTGACCATTTTTTAAGGTTTACATCTCCAGTAGGAGCCTTTGACACACAGGGAAGTTAGCATTGAGAGATGAACTAACATTTTTTATTTTAGCCTTTTCATGAGATTTGTTAACAATAAGAAAAATGTAGGAAACACCTGGGGTACAAATGATCAATAATCTGAGAACAACAACCAAATGGCTGCATGTTTTGGTACTTTGTTACCATTAGTTACATTTCTGAGATAATGTCACATAAATGTAGCTTTTCATTAAACCTACAACACAGATTTGTACTGGTGGTGTGACCTTGTATGCATAGTTCCAGGTCAACATTATAAATAGTGTTGGGAAATTCGTTTTTTAAAACTAATTTCTCCTGTTCATATTGCACATTAAAAGACCCCTTCCAATTTTTATTTCTGAAACCATTATATAACATGTGTGTCCACCTTACCTTACAGATAACCTGACTATCGCCAGATGACTTTCGTTCCGCCTTGCTTCCGTCTTGTCTCAGCCTAGCTCCACTCAACCCTCTGGGATCGCTCCATAGGAAAGTGATTTCAGGTGGTAGGGCGGATTTAAGGGTGACAATACGAGAAGCGAATGTTCGACCGAGCACCTGAAACTGGGCCTTTCATCCGTAAATCCACATTACACATATGGCATGTATCCTTTTCCAATATGTTTACTTTCTAAACTTTGCCTGATGCTGTTAGTAGGTTCATCTGATTGGTTGATTTGGCTTGTATGTTGGTGATAGACAGATGGTTTATCCAATCAGCAACCAGTATTTTTGCCCCTTCCCAAAATATCTCCAAAGGAGAGTTACCAGATGGAGACGCTGAGCAAATGAGAATCATGCGAATCAATACATATGGTGGAGTCAGGTTAGTGAACCCGTCCTTGAAAGGCAGACTTTAATCTTAAAACATTATACTGCTCAAATTCCCTGATGAGCTTTACCTGTTACTACATGCAGCAGTCCATTTTCAGCCACCCTGTGAGTTATCATCTATTCACTGAGACCCTAATTGAGTCATTACACTCACACACAGTTCATGAAGGGCCACAGGAGGCCCACTGGTTAACCATGTAAACAGCTGGGTGAAATGTACTTATGGCACGCATTTGCAAAACGTCTCATTAACACACACTTAGATACTCTCCCTCTCTCTTCGTCTTGCACTAAAACACACACAGGCTCTGGTGGCCAAATTAATGCTGCATGTTTTAATTTCCAACAGGGAGTAAATTAAGAGCTGATAATGGATGCAAATCTGGCTGAGATTTCTCACTGGATCCAACGAGCTGCACTCTCCACAGCGGGGCGCACACACAAGCACACATACACGACACAAACAAAACCATAGGAAGCCATTTGCTAATTTGAAAAATAGAACATTTTAATAAAGGCTACATCTCTTCATAATTACAATAATTAAAGTACCGAGGCATCTTTTCAACTGAGCTCTATAGAACGCATAATTTACAGTTTACAAGTGGAACCAAGGAAGCCATGAAAAATATTATAAAACATAAACATGATGAAACGGATACTAAAAGGCATAAAAATATCTTTTCAACATAAGGCCCCTTGTAAAAACCAAGGGAATAATTCGACCCTGAAAATTGGGTAAAACACGGCAAGAATCCATGTAGGCACAGCTACTGTACTCAATTAAACCACTATGGACATAGTGTATATTACCACCGGCATTATCATCTGCAGCTCATAGTGCAGGTTTCAAATACACACAGAGTAACCCTACTCAAAAGCAACTCAGTCACACAATCACATAGCTAAGCACGTTGGGGAGCACTATATAGAGCTTCTTGTTGGTAAATATTAATATAGATGTAAACACATTTTGGGGACTCTAGGACCTGTTCAGGGCAGTTTCCTCTTAGTAAATACATAGGCTATTTGTGCGATGCCTGCGCCACTGAAACAAAGGCACTAAGACGCAACAGATCAAGGCTAGCTGGGCAGAGAGTCCCAGAGTTGAGAGTTAAACATTAATAGCATTTTTGTTCCTTTTTTTAGTACACTCAGAGCAGATGAGGACACAGCCACAAATCGCACTGCAGTAGTAAATATATTATCAAACTTTAAGTGATAGAGAGCCATTCTCAAAGCTTCAGCAGTAAGCTCTCCAGCCAAGAGATCAGAGATGATGTCCCGCTAAATCTCCAGGAACAGGAGTGGGTTTTTTGAAGAGGTATTTTTTTTTAAGTTTACAGTTCAATATGAGGGGCAGAAAATGAATAAAACCCATTTCCTTTGCTTGAGAACTGATGCTCAGAAGGGGTAAATAATATAAAATCACGGATGTGGAAAATTGGAGAAGTTTCTCCAACTCCAAGCAGCTTGTCCATGGAGGAATAATGGGGTTGGGGCAGGGAAATTTCCAATAAATAGCAATAGAAATCTTTACACAGCAATACAAGCATCACAATGCAATGTACATGTATATCTGCACATACATATTAGCGGTGTGCTAGCGAGTGCTAGCATGGGCAAGGTAGTCAGTCTCAGATTTGAACCCACCGGCCCGCTTCTTTGAGGAGTGGTCATTCACCTAGAGTCTCTTGAGTTTTCTCTTCTGGAAACACAGATTTGTTTCAGTCCAGCAACACACAGTCTTTTATTTTCTTCACTTCAAGGCGGGCTGTTCACATGATAGTCCTGTAATAGCAATAACTTGTCCTCTTTGCTGTTTCCTGTCCATCGTTTATCCAGTCCATCTGCCCAAACCTTGTCCACTTTCCTTCAACAACTCTCCAGTCTCCAGTCCTTCAGTCTTAGCTTAAAAGACGCGTACTTCGTGTGTGCGAGCACACGAAGGGAGTACATCCATAGAGGTGTGAAGCGTCCGTATAATCCACGACATGAGAATGTCTCACTCCATCCTCTCCACCTTGCCCAGGATCTTGCCCTCGTAGGTGGGCAGCAAGGAGCCGTCGTCTGACACCTCCTCAAACACCGCACCGCACTCAAACTCATCACTGGCCTTCTTGAAGTAGTACCTGCAGAAGAGACGAGAGATTTAACACCCAAAGACTTTTTCAGAAGCATGACTCAAGATACATTAAAAGCTTCAAAGATAAAAAGTCAAAAGAGAGATCCTAAAAGTCAAACTGCTTGCTGCCGCACCCTTTGACCTTTTTAACATCAAGGCTCATTTCTGTCGTCCATGAAAAGCCACTCGGTACACAATCAACCAAGCCTGCTGCGCTAAAGACCAACCTCCCCGGGACGGGGTGGTACCTGCTGCTAAAAGTCTAAAATAAGAGACTGGCTCTCTTCATCCCTCCCTTTGCTCCCTTTCCTTTTTCTCCATCCTGCTGTTGTGAGTTTTGCCCCGGCTAACAGGGGCCAATTAGGCCAGCGTGAAAATGAAGGGGTCCATTGACAAAGGCTTAAATTTTGGGTGCCTGCACGTCTGCCTGCACCCACTCGTGCACACGTTAGAGGACACACATGCACAGGCTTTCAATCTTTCCTCATCCTTGTTTCATTATTACAGGGACAAAGAAAAGAACAGAGACAAAGTGGAGGAGAAGAAAGAGCAAGCAGTACACTGTGTCCTTCCTTACCCCTGTTGATAGTATGAGGTCTCGCTGAGCTATAGGAAGGGCAGCTGACTGACAACTTTCTGTGTGTCGAAGAAAAAAAAACAAAAATTTAAAAAGGAGGGGCTTCTCGTCAGCCATGACTTCACTGGGCCATTAATGATGCAACCCCTCCCCATCCTCATTTTAGAGGAAGAGAAACCAGCATGGGGGGGGGGGGGGGGGTGGGGGGGGGGTCTCAGAATTCACTCATTAACTATGTAATGGAAAAATGCCTCGATTTGCTACATGTGCGAGGTGACTGGAATGTGGGTATGTTTGTGAGCATTTTCTTTTTAATGAGACAGGAGGCTGACAAAGTCAAACATATAATACTTGTAAAATGAGAGCTACAGTATAAAAATGCCTTGCAAAAGTGCACATGCGCCGATCAGCGTGAGGGTGGTCACTAATAAAAAACAGCTATATTTGAAATACAGGAAGGCTTCAACTAAACGGAATACAAGGTCTCTCTCTCTCTCTCTTTCTCTCTCTCTCTCTCAGGATAATAAAGTGAGTAAATAGTAAGACATGAATTAGAGCACAAGACACGCCTGATAATTGTATCCTCCTCTCCTTCTTTTCCTAAACCAAAAAAAAGGTGGAGCTGTCCTCTTAAAAAAAATCTTCAAAGAGCTATGATCCTTTTTGCTTAGAGAGACAGACAGAGAGAGCCTGAATTTCCACTGGAACATGTTTTATGTGGCTAGATCTGTTTTCCCCCCTTCTCTCTCTCCGTTTGCACTGACATCTGGCACCAATATCGTCTGGCAGGGCCCAGCAGTACTGTTCTTTGTTGAACCGCTGCCATGTTGAAATGACCCAACTCCACACATTCTCTGGCTGCTATTAAAGAGCCACGCAGCTCTCTCCAAAAAATGTGGACGGTATGACACAGGAACTGAGACAGCAAGCCAGTGAGAAAAGATGAGAGGATTGGGGGGGGGGGGGGGGGGGGGGGGGGTTAAGTACTTGTCACATTTGTTGATCCACAAACGCTGCACACATCTGGACTTCTCCCTGTCCAGATGTTATTTTAGAAGTTATTTTTCTTTTAGTCAAGAAATAGTTTGGTAACTGTAATTATTAACACAATACTCAGGCCATGCTTATTCTTATCCTGGAGACCATGGCAGCCTAAACAACAAATGTTAGATTGTTTCCCTCTAATGGAAAGGAGCAATCAAAGTAAAAATCTTGTTCTGCAAACACAACGAAGCTGTGCAGCACCAGTCAGGGCCCTGAAGTGCAGCAAACAAGCATATCTGGCATTTAACAATCTGCCTTTCAAAAATATCCATAAAATGATTACAACATGTGTAAACATTGTGCGTGTTCAACGCAAGAACATTCATGGGCTGAAAAAAGAGCCCCTGATAGCATCAGTGAAGAATTTGCACGCTGGCCATTTGTGTGAGTCTTTGTTGGTTGAAATCAAAGGGGCTGGGGCTTCAAAGCCATGTGTATTAAGTGTGCCTTAGCATGGAAATCAATACCAGATGGGACCCAAATCGCTGCAGTTCAAACTCTTCCACTAACCCCCGCAACACCCACCCTCCCTCCCTCTTGGCCTCTCCTCTCAACACACACAGTGGCCTGAATCTACGCACGCACACATGCATGCACGCGCACTAATAAATTAGGGGGAAATAGATTAGGTCCTTATGGTCACACAGGCATTGACCACAATTTAAAAATGTATGGATGTAGCCTTTCAGTTGGCTAACATTTGACATCCTCGCTTCAGTGTGTAGTGTCCTTTAGTCCTGCCCTGTTAGATTAACAAGGTCTTAAATGTCACCAGGTTATGACGAAAAAACACTAATGATCACAGATTGCAATTCAGCTATAAGTGACTCCTCTACCAATTTCAGACAGAGACCTGTTACGCTGTCTGCAAGAAGGTTTTGTTTATACAAAAGGCAACAGTTTGTTCTCAATTATTGTTTGACATAAAGTGCAATGAACTGATAGCGTTTTATTGCCGGTAATCACAATATGACAGAAGCACCAGTAGCAAAAGTTCACATGACATCGCTGTCGTTAAACTTTAACCGACATCTCAGTGTTTACAAATTTCCATCTACACACCTGTAGCTGCCCTTTTTGCGGAGCTGCTCCTTGAAGTGGCCCAGGGTGAGACTGTAGCTCTTCATGTTCCTGCGGTAGGGGATCTCCTCACCACAGAAGAAATACGTCACCACTGTCTCTCCTTCTGAACCCTTTTTACACTCCTTGATCCTGAAAGTAGACAAAAAGGGGAGAAGAAGAAGACTGTGTTAAAAGCAATGGACACACTCATGACACTTAATAAGATAATGATCAAAAAGAGAAATCAGAAACAGAGCAAAGCTTCTAAGGGACTATACCAGCAATCTACTTCAGTACTGAGCAGAGATACAGTAACAGAACCCTGACTGAAGGAAAACATGAGCGAGTGAGCGGCCTAGTGCCTTCCGTAAACGTGTACTTATGTGTTGTGTGTGCATGTGGAGAAGGGGCACAGTATTATCAATTCCCCTTCAGCTATGTCCAAGGCTTTGTAGGCCCACTTCAGAGGAGCTCTTTGCAAAGCTCTGCTCGCCCAAGCCGACAGCCAGCTCACTGAAGGACAGCCAATAAAAATGATACATATATATATATATATATTTATATAAAAAAGGGATTTCTCAGTCAGGTGGTGTAGTGACTACACACTCCCCACACGCAGCACAAATACACAAGATTCAAGCAAACGGAGGCAGAGCCCATATCTGTTTGCAAAGCTTAAAATAAGCTTTGCAAAGGGGGGTCACCTTCTCTTTTGAATGACTACATGTGGGTGTGTGCGTATGTCTGCTGTGTATGTTTGCACGTGAATGCATGTCTTTCTCCCTACATATGCAGTGAGCAATGCAGGTGACAAGCAGGAAGAGTTAAAAGGGTAGAAGTACACTGCAAGGTGGAGGTTATGGCTGAGAGGAGGAGGAGGAGGAGCAAGAGGAGCAGAGAGGAGGAGAGGAGAAGGAGGGCAGGACACTAGAGGCATCGTACTCTTCTGACTGGAGAATGGGGCTGGTTGTGAGGAGGCCAGCAGGGCTGGGATTGGCTAGAAACAGAAGCACAGACCCCTCACCCTGGACAGGCGCTTGGTGGCTCTTCTCCTGCTGGAGACTGGACGTCGAATGCCTGGGAAGAGATATGGCATAAACTTTAACACCAGGTTTAATAATACTCAGGGATATTTCCTGCAGTAAAAATCATCAATATATTTCAAAAACCAAATGTAGAAATCATAATAAGGCAGACCAGGGCTAAGAGCAATATTCAACAACTACTCTATCATTTCTGTGTACCTTTGCTTGGTGGTCTTGGTGGAGACCTCCTCCAGTCTACGGCAGGCTTCCTCCAGCTGGGCTAATGTGTTGGGAGGGGGCAGGGGAGGCATGGCTGGGTCCTGAATGAATGGCTGGGCTGGCTGGTGGCTACGTAGGTGGCCACAGCTTCCGCCACCACCCCATGTGTGTGTCTGCGTAGAGGAGCCGCCAAAGGACTTCTTGGTGCTCTGGTTACTGCAAGGGAGAATGGAAATAAGATAACATTTATTAACAACGGGCAATGATGGGACATAAGATTAGACTAAAATACAACCTAAAACTAAAAACCCTTGAGCTCCAGGTACCAGCTACTCCTTACCTGTGGGACTTGTGCCTGCTTTGTCGTTTACTTTCCAGGATCCACTGCAGCACATTTTGGGTGGGGTCTGTCGTGTCGCTGGGCAGCTGCAAGTCCTCCATACAGCTCTCTGCTACTCCATCCTCAACCCCTGAACGACACACACGCCTGGACAGAGAGCTGGAGCGCCTAAGAGGATAGGAGAGAGAGAGAAAACATTAGCATGGTTTATTTTTAAACAAATTAACACAAGAAACTTTAAAATAAATGAGACATAAACTCAAAAGCTGCTTGAAACTGACCCCACACTGTTGTCTACTGAGATGGCCCCACACATCTCTCTGCCCAAGCTGCGGCTGCGATGGTAAGGCTGGCAGGGCTGGCAGGGCTGGCACTCGGCACTGCTGGAGCACAAGCTGTGCACCCTGAGGGCTGCCTCCTTTTCAATCTGCTCCTTAGTCTTGGGACTGGCATGGTGGTGGATGTAGTGGTGGTGGATGTGTTTTGTGCTCTGCCTGCTTACAAGGGTCCTGCTGGGGCCCAAGGCTAGAGTGATAGCCCCTTGGTCAGGACAGGAGGGCCCTGTCCTAACCGGGCCCTTCATTCCAAAACCAGCTCGCGTGATGGGCCTGTGCTCTGGGGAGCTGGAGCGAGGTGAGTGGCGAATGACAGCAGGGGACTGGCAGCCGGGCGTCTTCAGAACGCGAGAAAGGTGCTCATCCAGAATCGCCTGGGGGTCCTCGTCGGAGGAACCAGGGAGGAGGGTCAAAGGGTGGGGAGAGAGCAGGGGAGCACTTCCCATCATCTCTGTGTCTTCCTTTTCCTCCTCCTGTTAACAAAGCGTTCAAAATTATTAATTGAGGAATTACTTAAAAAAACACCTTACAGTACAGTACTTTTCCATAAAACACAATCTCATACAAACCTCCTGAATCTTATGCAGCTTCTCCTCCAGAGAGTTGATGGTGTCCTGCTTTCTCTTTAGGTTCTCCAGACGGGAGATGAGCTGGGCTGCAAACTCTGATGGCTCCATTGGGACCATCTCCTTGGGAGGGCGGCGAGTACGCTTTGGGGAGAAGGAAATACATTAGACATTGGTTCATGTGTCATCCCTCGATGCTCAAGTCCTATCCCTCCCCAACTTCTACAAAGATCTGTCTACATGTATGCATTGTTCTCCACCAGCGGCTGCTCCACCATTGGTATTACTGATCAGGGAACTCTCATGGGCACCCAAGGCTACGGGTTGTTTCAAGGGGTGGTAGGCCTGGTGCATGGCCATGCTGGGCTAGGCCTCGGCTGGTACCCTCTGTCATCATCAGCAGGCCTCTTTTATGTCAGCTAACTTCAAAGGCTTCCTTGTCAAATATCAAACACTCAGTGGGGGGAGAATATGGTGGCAGAGGTTGGAATGGAGGGACAGATAGATGGGAAGCAGTGGCTTTACATCTAGGAATAAAAGCCACATATCGACAGGGGGTGGAAAAGAACTCCAGGGAGGAAAGGATGAGGGATTAAAAGAAATGGTAGAAGCTGAGATGCAGAGATGTGTGCTCGCAGGGGGGGAGAGAAAGAGAAAATGAAGAGAGGGAAGGATTGAAGGAGAGAGATAAAGATGCAAAAAAAGGATGGGAGATCAGAAAGGTTGACGTAATTTATTCCCCTCTTGTCACATACTGGGCACCTTTGAGGTACAGTATAGTGACAGTATGAGAATGTGTGCGTGCACCCACACATCTTAAATTACTAGCATTTTTACGCAGGGGCATTCTTGATTTCTCTTCCTCTTTTTTGTTTCTCCCATTCCTTTGTAGTGGGGATGAGGGGGAGAAAAGAATGAGAAAAAGAGGCGTTGTCTGATGGAGCCCGAGGCTGGTGCACCATGGGAATGGAAGCCATCGCCAAAAATCTGACGGGAAACCAAAACAAGAATAAAAGCAAAAATAAAGCAAAAGGGGGACAGGGAGAGAAGAAGAGTGGCGAGAACCAATCTGTGTTGACAAAATGAGGGGTACACCAAGTTTATTTCAGCAAGCTGCTTCTGTAACTACTACTTCGGCAAGATGCCGCCTGCCTGTTTTGGATCTCCTTTCCTGTTCTTCTCTCAACCTGAAGTTAGCCTCTCTAAGCCGTAAGCTACCAACTCCCCTCTGACCCGCTGAGAGCTCACATGACACGCTCAAACTCTTCCCTAAGATCCCTCACTTTTAGGGGAGGGGGCCTGGCTGTGTGTGTGTGTTTGTGTGCATGTATGTATGTCGGGGGGTGGGGGTACTGGAAAAAAGGGGGCAAGCTCTGTTGGAAGTTGTCACTTCCCTGTGCGTTTGCTCCATTCATCCTTGGATCAAAGCGCGGCGTGTGTGTGCATGTGTGTGAATGTGTGTGAATGTGTCGGAGTATCTTTGTGTTTTTGCTGGGAACTGGGCTGATTTCAGAGCCCTCGGGATAAAGCGGCAGAGATCTTCCTCATTTCTTCTTATTCTCCATATTTACAGCATCGGTTGGGGAAGAAAAACCCTGGTGTGTTCCGAGCTCTGCGGCGATAAACAGCTTAGAGACCCCCCTTGTCTCCCACAGACTTCAAGGAACCCTAATGGGGGTGTAGGTGACACCAAAGGTAGCGAGGAGGCTTGTGTTTGTATGTGTGTACTTGCGCTTATGCGAGTGTGTGTGAGAGTGGGAGGCTGGGTCTTTGACGTTACTCTTCAGATCTTTGCTGGTGATGTTGAATTGAGAATGCAGAATACAGTTTGTGCGGTACTATTCATAGAACCAAGAGACCCGAAACAGAGGGTGGTATGGAAATTACACTATGGGACCCAGGTTCAAAAAGACTTTGGAGCATGTGTACGTGTCGTGTGTGTGTGTGTGTGTGTGTGTGAGAGAGTGTGTCTGTGAGTGTGTGTGTGAGTGTGTGTGTGCTCGCTCATGTTTGTGTGTACTTACAGGGAAAGCAGGCAGAGAGACTTGACTGTTCATCCTCATGTTGCGCTGCATATCTCTCTGTAGCTGTTTCTTTGAGCCCAGTTTATACGGAGGGATGCCATCTCTGGGGGTGTACAGACAGATCACAAAAGGTCAATTACCCAATCAGATACATCATGTAAGACCAAACAGCCATTCAGGAAGAAGCTTATTAGCTAACTGGGTAGATCAAAAGCCTTTCAAGCTAGAATAAATCTAATCAATTAGTTCTCCCGTCCATTTTCTTTTTCATCTTTTAGACATAATAAAGAGAACAACGAAGACACTCAGAGTCAAGCAGTTCCGGTCATGTTTGTATGCCAGAGCAGACTGGGCTACATTGTTGTGATGAGTGTCGCAGTAGGTTTTGTTTGCCCCAGTAATTACACTAAATTTCATCTCTGGCTCCCGCACAGAACTGCACACCAGCATACACACAGACACACTCCGCAGTCAGTGTGCTCTACTGGCCAGAAGTAGGGTGAGCATTAGCATTCCCCTACTGAATTTTATGTTGCGCTGAGGACACTGTTAGCATTAGCAACTTGATATACTTATTCAAAGAGTTACTGCGGGACAGGACCCAAGGGGTTTAACCTGGTTAAATCTGAGGGACTGAATGGCTGACTGGGTAAAAATTAAATCAAACAACAAACAGCAAAGCTCAAGCTTCAAACTGGAACACTTGACAGTGTAAAACAGCGCATTTCCCCCATGCTAAACACCAGTTTCCTGGTGACCTAGCCTAACTGAGGAGCACTTTTCCATTTTTGCTTTGAAATGCCACAGTCATGCGCAAAAGCAAATCCCCCCCCCCCCATCTTCATTTGGCAAGCGCAGCCAGCCTCTGATCTCCGCACATCAAAAGGCTGGTTTGTAAGATAAGGTAATGTTTGAAGTCTGCGCAGCTGCATTCCCCAGCGTCCAAGCAAATCCATAAATAAGATATAAGCAAAAATCCCCCCTCCACCACTCTCTTTCTCTTCCCACCCAACCGCTCCCGCCCCCGCTGCTTTTTCCCTTTTCTATTCTTTTCTATATCTGTAAATGAGATTCAAATGTTTATGGGTCCTTTTAACTGACCTAAAGAGAGGCAGATATCCTGATCAAGGCCAGAGCGGGCAGGGACTGAGGTGTGGAGGTTTTGTGTCCCTGTGGCCAGGGCTTTGTCACTGCACTGGGCAAAGTACAGCAGAAAAGGTCTATATGGGCCGCGGCCTCTTTGAAGCAGGGCTGTCTAGAGATATGCCACAGCAGAGGACCCTGTTGTAAAACAAACTCTTTATAGCTTCCATATTTATGTGTAGCCCAGTCCACTGGTCTCACTGAACAAACGCACAAAAATATATTTAGCTTGGTCATGGCTTCTTCAGTGTCATCATCTGCGAAGGCCTTGACCTCCCATGTGAGATGAGGTAAAGAAGAACTTGGTCCAAGATTTTTCTGCTTTCTGTCCAAAAACCAGCAGACCTGAACGCTCATGGCCTTGAGCTGTGCACCTTGCAATGACTTCATAGTAACCTGTCACTTGAGAGACACGTGATTACGCCAAGTAATCCTTTTGAAGAACGAGGCCCTAGGCACGTACACAGATAAGCACAAACCACATGTGGACAGAGGTGTAACACTTGTGCACTATTTTTGTGTAGAAACGATAAGCCAACCCCTTGATTAGTCAACCCATAGGCAGTTAATCAACAACAGTTTTGATAACCAACCAAACATTTCACTAATTTTGCAAAACTGCCAATCTTCTCTTACTTCAGGTTATTAAAATTGGAAATACTGCTGGTTTTCTCTTCGGTTTTTGGTCAGACAGAGCTTGTGACAATATCTAGACTAAAGTATAAATCAGATATTGAAACTAACTATTAGTTGCAACTCTACACTACTTGACATCAAACTGATGACATAAAATCTAAAGCCTGTATAATACCCATGTGTCAACTTACAAAGTCTCTCTTCCTATACAGTATAATGTTTAAAAAAAAGTGGTTTTGTGGCACAATGATGGCACTGATTCATACCTTATCTTGTGTTAAATGTTTTAAATTAACACACGTACCCACTACAGCAAACCATTTGTCACACACACACACACACACTTAATATTCACTTACACACTGCTGTCAGTCACGGACATGGCATCATCGGTCAGGGCGTCACTGGACACCTCACTGTCGTTGGTGCTGCTGACGGGGGCGAAAGAGCCCACATGGCAGGGGTTGAGTGAGTCTCCTCTTTTGTACGATCTGGGGAGGTTACAACAACAGAAATGGTATTGATAACAATACGAACACTATGAAACAGTATCCCAACAGGTGGGTGACATTTCATTTGTATTTCACTTGTGTTGAGGATTAGGACAAGTGATCTTCTGAGGTTTTAATGACACTAAGAGGACGAAGTGATAAATGTGTGAATATGACCTTGTCTGCTACCAACAACAACTACACCATGTAATGAAAGAATGTGAACGGCTACTCTGGAGCCTGGAAACCTCGACCCTTACAAGTTCATCTGCACTGGGAAAGCTGTGGTTTTCTCCTTATGCCCCATTTATTCCTTCTTAAATAACCCACAACTTCTCTCTTTCCATTTCTCTCATTCACACTCACTCTTTCCTCAGCGTTCATCTCCCACTGTGCGTGCATTCTTGCCATGGTACAGGAGGAGGAGAAAAGGGGGGAGTGACCAAAAGAGGAAAAAAATAGTATAGACCGGAAGCATGAGAGTGTGTAAGAGAAGGAAAGAAGGGGGAAAAAAAGAGAGGGTCTTCATGAGGGAGCAGCAGGACTAAAGCTGTAGGCCCCCAGCTCCAGGCTGACCTTCAGAGAGGCTTGCAAAGAGTCAGGTATTTAACACAGCTGGCCTTGCATTCTTCCCTCCCTGCCTCTCTCCCTCACCCCCTCATTTATCCTTTCTCCTCACTACCTTTCTTTCATAAGATGCCCCCCCTCGCTGTCCTTCCTTTCCGCTCTCTTTCCCCACACTTTCGATCCAAAAGCATGCCTCTTAGTCCCCATCCCTGAGTTTTCAAAAGGAAAAAAAGATAAAAGTGGAGAAGGTGGGGGCAAGGCAGCAAAGGAGGGAAACAGAGGAATTGAAGCAAACAAGAAAAGAAGAGAGTGAGAGAGTTCGGGGTGGGGAGGTGGGTGTTGATTCTGTACTGTAGCTGCTGCCGTTCAAAGTTTGTTTTCAAAAAGTCAGATGAGAAGAGGAGAGGGAAGTGGAAAAGAGAGAAATGGGTTGCACATGTTTTGACTCTGTAAGGTGACAATGGCTGCATGCCCAAAGAGGTTTATTCTCTCACTTTGAGGAAAAAGCATCATACTGTAGAAAAGTCCCCACCACCGCCATCCTCACACACATGCTGTCAGTGTTGTCCATAGCAGGTAGCTGTCAGTTTACTTAGCCTGTCATACTCTTACAAATTATTGATTTTTGTGCAACTAGTAATTTAGTGTCCTATTTGCAACAGCAACATCAGAAGATGCCACAATGTTATGACTTAAAATGACAGACACTTGTACACTTGTCAGGAAGCATGAAGCAAGAAATTTGATTTTACTCTATTTTAGAGAGGCAGAGATGGAAAGGCTATAATAAGCATCAAAATAAAACTACAGAACATCCTTTCCAAAGTGCCATCTATAGATCTGTTATAGATTTATATCTCTGCCAAAGGCTTGAGGGCAGCGTTGTACAGGAGGAGACATAGCATAGCAATGTCATCATCTATTATTTGCCGGCTGGGGCCAGAGCCAGCCGTGCTCTGAACTTTTCCCGTGGAAGACGATCCCTCATTCTGCTTAACTATTTCAAAGCCCCGGAAATCCAGGCGAGCGCCAGCAGAGGGCTGCTGTTGGAGATGGTTAGAGGGGCCAGAGAGCCAGGGATTGAAAGACGTACAGAGATTTCTACAAACTTAAAAGTAACCCTGAAGTGATTTGGAAAAAAAGAAACATTTACGCACGCCATTTACGCCTGTAATGTGGATTATCACTTCTGTATAACATGTATTCTACCCTAAGTACTGTTTAAAATGTGTTGCAGACATACCTGTATCCCCTTTCCATCACCTCCACCGCCCTCATGGACACGGTGGCCCTCTGCGCTTTCGCCGACAATCCAACTAGCGCTTTGGCTTTGAAATCACAACTCCACTCCTCCTCTTCATTGAGCGTGGGCAGGTATCCACATACTACTTTCAGGTCGGCCAAGCCGTTCGAGTTAACGTGATTCGGGTTTTCTCCCCCAGTCCTCACGTACTCGAGGTAAATGTCAGAGGTCAGAAACATCTGGTACGCGTTCTCCTCCATGTTGGTTTGGATCTCCGTCTGCGCCTGGTCGAACATCGCAGAGTCTATGTGTTGCTTCTTGACATTATCCCGTATGAAGGTTTTAGTCGCGGGCTTAAGCTGTTTGGCGACAATGCTGTTGTTTTCGATGTAGCGCTTGTAAATTGCTTTGGCGACTCTCTGCGTTTTGGTATCCTTGAGGTCCATTTGCCTGAAGCCATTGCAGGCGAACCAAAAGTCTAAAGTATCGACACATTTCTCTCGCTCCAGGAATGTCCTAAAAAGAAGAGCACCGTCCTGGTCCCCGAGGAGAGAGTGCAATGACTTTGTCCACCGGGAAAGCGGTGAATCCGGGGAGGCACTCCCCTCCGGCTCCCCAAGACCATCCTCGTTCCTCCTCGCTGAGGATCCCGGAGAGCCAAGCAAAACCGATTTCGGAGGGACCAGGGGTTTCATCATTGCGAGTTTGCCGGGGTAGCAGGGCGCCTCGCCCTCCTCCCCCGGCACCGGGGGTCGAGGAGCATCTTCTCGGAAACTACTGGCGATATGGTCCATAAGCGCCCTGCTCATGGCTCCGAAAGTAGCAGGAGAGAGCCTGTGTGCTGTTCGCCTCCTCTGAGCTTCTACTGTAATTTCCTCACTCTCTTATGTCAGCGGGGAAGCTTCTCTCTGGCTGCCCGTCTTCTCTCTGAAACACAAAGTATTGATCTAATCAAAACCAGATCCGCCCAAACTTCAAAGGGGAGAGAGACACAGTAAGAGTCTTTTCAGACCCTCACTGACTTCTACAGAAGAAGACAGCCTAGTTCACAAAAAGAAAGAAAAAAAAAGAAATGTGAGAAAACGCCGCAGCAGCATTACATAAACAGCATTTCTTCATATCTCGACCTGGAATGTGATTTCCACCGAGGCGCTATTGGTTAAATTAACAAGAATTTAACAGGGATTTCGCACAGTCGAGCAGGAACCACCTGAGCGATGCCTCAAGTGAATCTACATCAGCTTCGTGTTCGGTTAACAACACGAGAAGTAGTCCTCACGCGTATGTCAAGCGGGGTTATGGACTGATCACCAATAATTAGACATTGATCCTTCAAATGGACACGGTTGCATTAACATTTCCGCATCCATCACGCCTGGTGTCAGAGTTGTAGACCTGGCTGCCTGCTGCAGAATGCAAGCACATGTCTTTCTACCATCCCTGCCACTTTCTCATTTCTACGTCTCAACATCTCATCACAGGCGACTAAATCACATAAAATTGAGCCTCTCCTGCGAGTACCTGTAGGACACCAATGTGGGACTAACTCGGAGAGATGGAAAAACGTGACCAAAATAGTTAACGGAGTGAACTGGCTGCAGCTGGCTGCTGTGTTTGGTGTAGTACTAACGTTAACTCCTGCAGCTGTAACATGCTCAAATGTTTCAAACACCCAGCTATATCTCGATCCGTTATCGCAGAGATTATGAGCAGTTTGTTACGTGTGATCGCGTCTGCACCGCAAAAGCATCGATGTTACAACGCACCAGCGGCTGATGTGCAACATTGCAGATGTCACTTTGTATCACTGACAAACGGCTACAATGCTTAAGTGTTAAACTTGTAAGAGACAGCAAGAGAAACAGCACCGGGACACAGACACAACTCTGAACAGTACTAGGGTACTCCTCGAAAAAAACAACAACTCTTCAAATTTAGTCTTTCAAAGTTACTTTAATGTTTCAGTCCAGGCGAGAAACAAGTCCAATCCCAAGCACACTAAAGTCTCAGATCTTGTGGGGGGAGGAATTCCACAAAAAAAGAAACGAGCTAACCTAAATCTTCTACTCTAACTTTAAATATGAAAACAAAACAATATCGCAGAGGAATTTGGGTGAATGATACAGAAACGATTCGACGCATTTTTGGGCTCGTGAAACGTAAGAAAAGCGGTTAATTTCCCCTTGAACATTACTTCAAAGGCGAGTCAACAGCACATCAAAGGGAACTCCAATGGGGGCAGTTTGAGGAGGCGCACACACACACTTCTAACTTACCATCGATCCACGAGTTCTCTCCTCAAATTAAACTCCAGTTGTTGGTTTTTTATCCACACAAAAAACGCTTATAATCCACAGTAATCGTCTCCGCGACGCGTCCACATACAGTCCGTTCAGGTTTGAGTCGGTTCACGGAGAGAAAAATGCACTCGAGAGGGAAAAAAATACCGCTTTCTCCCTCCTCCTTTTCTCCTCCCTATGGTTTCAGGCGTCCATGCCGCACGGTAGGTCTCTCCTGTAGGCGACTCCAACACCAACTGAGCCGACAGGCTGGAGCAGCGCACTTCAAAGTAAGGAACCGACTGCCGGGTCCCGACAGCTGCATAAAAAACAATTGCAGCTTGATGCCTCCGAAAAAATAAAAAGAAGTATCGGAGCTGCCCAGATACGTTGCAGTCACTCCGGATGAAACATGTTTTTAATGTTGCTGTTTTTTCCCCCTGACTAGTGAGCTTTGCGCCTCAGTTTGACAACCTTTTCCCAGATCACGAAGTTGCTTCTACATAGTGAGGACCTTATCAAAGACAAGCAATCTTGAGCCAACTCCCCGAGGCTTTGGAGCGTCAGAAGTAACTGATCTGCCGCCCCAATAGCATTATCGCTACAATCCCTCTGTTGCTACATCAACTTTAAAGACGCAGGGATCCTTTCTTTTCAAGACCCGCATAGTTTTTGAGATTAACCCATTGGAGACCTGGGGATGCACAAAACATGCTCCGGCGTGCATCAAATGGCACGTTATATACACTCGTGATTCTTTTGGGTCACGTTACAAGACAATAGTCAGGGAGAAACATTAAAGTAGTATTTTTAATCCCCATAAGACTTTATTTGGAAAGCATAGAGCCACAGGTATGTCCCTCCTGCACGACTCAAAAGACTTGCTGAAGAAAACTTCAGCAGGACAAAAATAAAAACCCAGGGATTTTAAATGTCACTTTAACCATTAGCAGGCATCATTCACATACATTTTGCAATCAAATCATAGTGTTGTTCATCACTCCACAGCTCCTACCAGTGGCAATAAGGGCACATGTGCATGCACGCCAGATTAAAACATATGTTCGGAGAGGATGAATTCCCTGCAAGATGCTATCATATCATTTAAGCAACAGAAGAATGACTCCTCTCTGCTTAGTGCTACCCCTTAACTACAGCAGACTACATGAAAAGGAGTGAAGAGACACATCGGACATTCAATATACATCCTTTCACCGGTCTGACTGAGCGGAGTTGTGTGGATACAGACGGTAGTGGACATTTCGGACGCTACATTTTCTTCATCTGTACTGGGCCTGCAGGCAATGGAGTTACTCGTGTTTATAGAACAGAGTCACTAGTGTTTTGGATAGGTCTTTAGTGTTCAAATGAGCCTCCCCAGGAGACCGGCTATATTCTTGAAAGGGAGACAGTAGGTGTCTGTGTGTCCTTGTTGTCTCAGTGGACAGACATTCAAAAAGTACCGTACAAAGACGGCAAACACTTTGATCAGCCTTTTTGCTAAAGGTGCTGTGAAACTTTCTCCCTTGATGCCTCGCTTCCCATCAAGGTTAATAAAAGAGGAAATTGCTCTTGAAGAGGCCATGATGACTAAGGGATTACTCATCATTCAAAGGCTACTTTATCGCCTTCAAACTCTGCATGCTCACATCCTTGCACAAAAACATGCCCAAAGCATCTCCATCAAACTTACTGTCCCACCAAAAGATGAATAGCAGGGGTACTTGTACCCTAGGGTGTACGTCTGCAGTTGCTTGCAGGTATGTGGAGGGATTGTGTAGTAGCAGAACATACAATTTAACTTAAAAATCCACTCACTGACTTTGTTGTTGTTCCATGTGTTAAGAGTGCATGAAAATGAATAAGCAAGCGAGCAGAGAAGTTGAAATCGTAAAAGTGAGGGATAAATAGTTGGGAAAAATTCATAAATGTAATGGATAAACAGTTCAAATAGTTACGTTCCAAGTTTTATTAGTCACATGTAGGTTAACACAGAGTCAACGGTAAAATAAAATGTATTTGACAAGAGAACGGGTCAGCTCAGCTATAAAAGCCCTCGTCATAAAATAAGAAAAAATAGCTAAAAGTAATGGGTAAAAGGCTGAAATAAATGTCGGAGTAGAATAAAGGAATACTAAGGTTGGGAACTGATGTACAGTATATCTGACATCTGGAACCATGCCAGATGTGAGACACTAATGACTCAGAGTTAAACAAGTCCACACAAACACAATATCTTATCTCATAAAGGCTCACCTACACAGTTTGAGGTTTTTCCTCTAGGTGTACAGGTCATCTAGCTAATATACAGACCCTGACAATGTCAGCCTTTGTTAACTTTGGAGGGCTGATGCTGACCTCTGACAGTAAACACACCAGGGTGGAAACCATCACCATGGCGATGGTGTGGACCCCCTGCCAGTACCAGGGGCCAGTTGGGCCTTCATGTCCTGCCTTGTCATGGGAGGTCCCTATAGGTCGTGTCTTCTCTGCTGCCCCTCAGGAGCTGACCCCAGGACTGTCACTGGCCTGAGACCAGGGGTGTCCTTGGCTCCGAGCCCTATAAAAAGACCCTTGAAAGAGGGCTTCGGGGGAGAGGTTATGGGGAGCAACTGTCTCTCTGTTTGGGAAGATATTATTACAGGGCCAGGTCAAATTCAGCCTGACTACAAAGAGCCCTATAAAAAGAGATGTAAAGGCAAGCATAAATCACTTGTTGGTCCAATCAATTCTTTAATGTGGACTTCTTCTTTTTTCCTCCCCTGTGCACAAAATACACAAAGCGGCGTAATTATCTATGGTATCTCAAGTCAGATTTGATGGAAAACAACTCCTATATAACTATTTTAAGAGGACGGGAGGTTTTTACAACTGTGTTATATGGTCTCCTGAGCAGCCTTGTCCTGTTGTAACTGCGACTGTCCACCTCAGTTGCAGTCATAAACAGTCAGTATGTGTGTCTCTACCGGTGCTGTCCTCTCTGTGCTGCAGCTCTGTGATCAGTAACTGCTCTCAATTACAGTATTGTGTGCTGTTCCTTTCGGCTTGGGGTTAAACTCTTTGCAGACCCCTTTGAAGTACTCATCCCTTTATCTCAAGCCAGAGCCAAGAATTTGGGGGAGGACAATGGAAAATGAAACCAAGAGGGAAGCTTATGGCAATTATCAACCAGGGCCATGAGGAGGAAGTCAGCTCACCCAGAGAGAGAGAGAGAGAGAGAGAGAGAGAGAGAGAGAGAGAGAGAGAGAGAGAGAGAGAGAGAGAGAGAGAGAGAGAGAGAGAGAGAGAGAGAGAGAGAGAGAGAGAGAGAGAGAGAGAGAGAGAGAGAGAGAGAGAGAGAGAGAGAGAGAGAGAGAGAGAGAGAGAGAGAGAGGACAGGGGGTTACTGTTTCAAGTTTGTTTGGTGTGTACACACCCCAGGCAACAACCGACTGCCGAGAGAGGAAATGGAGGCTACCTCTTCAAAGTAGGTGACAACAGGGGGACAATGGAATCTGAAGGGAGCAAGGAGCTGATGAGAGCAGCTGTGGTGGTGGTGGCGGTGGCGGTGGTGGTCGTGGGGGTCAAAACACAACACAACCGTCAAAAAAGGACGGGAGGAGAAAGATGGAGGAGAACGGAGGGAGAAGTGCTGTTGTCAGCAGAATCAAATGGCACGCAGAGAGCTGGGGAAGATACAATTAAAGTGTGGAGTTAAGACAGGCTTTGAAGTTAGACATGGTACATAATACCCTTAAAAGTTAAGGAAGGGCAACAATTCACCAGCCTGTTATGGGGATGTTTTTAAAGAGGAAGGGGAGAAAAAAAAAGAGTGCGGGTGGTAGGGGGGTTGTTTTTGAAAGGGTTCAGTTTGAGGGGAATGAAGTTGGATTCAAGCGCCAATTGGCCACAGAAGGATGTTTTTTTTTTCTCTTTTGCAAAACAGAGAAAGTGCGAATGGGAGTTGGCGCCTACCTGTGCATTTTGATGATTGGGATGAGTGTGTGAAGGATGGAGGAAGGGAAAGAGAGATGTGTCAAAGAGAGTGGAATAGGGAGCAAGACAGGTAGAAAAGACTATGGAGAGAAATAGGTAGGGGATTGGTAGGAAGGCAGAGAAGAAATAAAAGACAGGCAAGAAGAGAGGGGGGGCTGTTGAATGTTATTTATTGTTTTTTTCCCCTCGTTTTAATCCCATTTTGCGCTTGACTTTTAAGTTTACCAATGTATAGAAACAATGTCGGATGCACTGTCTAATCCCGTTTGGGCCGTGAAGCTCACTCTACACTGACAGTAATGACTTTCATTTCCTCTGCCGCTCCCACTGAAGCACCATGCAGACACTTCACAGGCCGGACGCCACTGTTCTGCCATGCTTGACAGGACAGCGATCCGTCTCTGAATCAGTGTTAACCTGAACCCTGGGCTCCCTCACTCATCCTTAATCCATCACTTTAACCCCACCTTCCTCTGTCCTGACTCCGGAGAGCAGAGGGTTCCCAGACTGGTAAGGTGATTAACTTGCTGGTCCATTCAATAGATGCCAGATTTTTATCTCCTTTCCCTGCTTCCTGTTCCTCCATTAGAGGGGTGTGACACATCAACAGGGTGAGCACCATGGCAACAGATATGTGCTCCGATGCACCATGTCCACAGAAATGCAGATGAATAGGAATATTTTCATGTCAGTCAATTGGCATAAAATACTGTATTATCAGGAGAAAAACAAATGAGAAAAATATGAATCTTCACACCTTTAGTTTACCGTAAATTTGAGAAAACATTGATTTAACAAAGGGGATTTCTCTGCCACGGTTGCAGGTGTCAGTGTACAGAAAGGTTGCAGACAGCATTTAGCCAATAATATGAGGAAAACACATCTAAAAAGGTTAAATGTATGAATAAATTGTGAAATCCCAAATGACTCCACTTCATAAAAGACTATAAAAAAGAGCCCAGCAGTTATTTATGTTCAGGCTTTATTTCCTATTCCTTTCCACAGAAAAACAACATTTTAAAATGATGCACTTTGGAGAATGTTGTTTGAAAGTTAACGACTGAAACGTCAAAAAAAAGAAGAAAAAAAACCTGATGCATTTCCAACTTTATCTGCATTTGTGTGGATGTGGCCATAGTGTACTTAATCATTACCAGTTCTGGAGCAAGAATATGTGACGCGTGAAATAAAAGAGGCTGAGAGAAAAATGCAAAGAGCGAGACAGATACCCAAACAGACACAGGGCAAGCGATACAGACAAACCTCCCACACTGTCTTAAGTGCATGGTCTTCTGTCTCTCTGCTCAACCCACACTATCAGTCCAGACGGCAAATTCATGCCACAATTACACAAACGTAGCCCCGCTGTGCTTTCTTTACTAAGACTGTATCACCTCTAACCCACTTGTTCTCAAATCACACAGCTGCATATCCTTTTCATAGCTCTTGTTGCGCTTGAGTGACAGTGCCGGGGGAAAAAAAAAAAGAAGGAAAAATCACTGCCATAAATACCGTATCAACAAAGAGAGAGTGATACAAGCAAGGGGAGACAAAGGCAGAAAACATGATGGAAGACATCAGTGTGTGAGAAGTGTTGGCGATAAACAGGTTTATTTATGCAAGCAGTGTACAGCAGCCAAACACAGGCCTCCTAGGGTCTGACTCAGAATACAGTGCTATAAAAAGCTCCAGTGACACGCTGCTCACGCAAACACACACGCACAATGACTTTGTCAATCACACGCCGATGTACAGTCAATCCCAGAGGCCTGTCACGAGTGCTCAGAATGAAAGCGCACACACAGATTGTCATGTGTAGATCTAGTAAATGACAGAGAAGTGGAGAATGACCTCAAATCACCCGAAACGACAGTGGATTAGAAATCACTGCTGTAAAAAAAAAAAAAATACATTCATGCCCTCAAATAATCCCTCCAACAATGAAACATTTAAATCTCTGGCTGAAGCAAACAAATGAGCGCCAGTAGTGAAGTGAGGATATGGTGGAAAACTTTGGGAGCTCCCCGACTGCCCCTTTACTGTTGTCACACAACAGTCCAGTGTCTGATGTGGAGATAACTGAGAGGAAGCGAGGGCTTTGATCCTTAATGGGACCATGTCGGCTGTGTTGAAATGACATTCATCGTTTGTATTTACACAAGCACAATTATGGTTATTTTGGTGGTAGAAAATCAATTAGAGTGAAATTATGTCAGAGTAATAACACAGATTAAAGGAGAGGTTATAGCTGGAGAATGTTTGGGTGTAAATGAGCAAAACAGCGACACACATTATCCTTTAGATCTACAGTAATGGCAGCTCCGTGTAAAGTTGTTATTAAGGACTCAGTATGCCTTAAATGAAGTGTTTGTCAGATCATCTAACCATATCTGAAATGTCCTTTCCGACAGTAGCATCGGGTGGGGCTGCGTCTGACCATTTTTGAATGAATGATGATTCGTACAGAAGGGGATGACGGCGTGCATTTCAAGCTGCCTCTCCTTGAAGGCATTCGATTGCAGTAGTTGTGTAATGAGAAGTCGTCCTGCTAACTTTTTTACCTCCACACACACGGCCACGCACTGCGTATGGTATGTATGATAGCAACCTGACCCCCAGCTCCTGTGGGGGGATCTTACAAGAACAAAATCAAGTGATGTGTCTGACAATTCTTGTAACTTTCAAAAACAGACAATCCGACAACCATGTCGCTACCTTGGCCAGTTGTGTGTTGGTTTAAAAGTAGGCAGGTTTAAAAGTAGGCAGAATTAAAGCTTCTTCCAAGCGGTGAACATGCACAGCAGTAACCCAAAAATGGGCTTTAATAATCAGATTATTGAAGTTCCCCCGTTTAAATGAGAAAATGACTGAAGTAACTCGACCTCCCGTACAGTAGGTGGTGTCCACCAACATACAACTTGTCGGAACAAGGCCTTTCTTCCGGTTCTCCTTTGTCAAAATTGCCAACTTTTTGACAGAATTACGACAGAAACTGGTCTTCTTGTTAGTTACTTGCATGGCAAAGTCCTCCCTCAGTTTGAAGGTAAAGCTTGTGGTAAAGCTTTTTTCACGTTGTTTTCACCGTCGTTGCTTCCTGATTTATTCTATTTCCAGGTCAAAAGCCACTGCCGCGGAGTGGATAAGGGCAGTTATATACCCACGGAGCATGCACAGACGCAAAACCCGATATTTATTCCTGGTAAGCTGTTTACATGCACGAATAGTCAGGGTACTGAAGGAGTTATCTAGGTCTGTTGACTGGGGTACGAAAACTACGTTATGGTGTTTACATTGCGTATTGCCTTAATCTGAATATAATCGAGTTTTTAAACTACATGTAAATGCACTGAAGGTGTTCCTGAATGCAACACCTTGAATGCCTTAGAGGAGAAGCTGTCCAAGAGTTTCCATTGTTTTTGCCATTTACCCCGGAGATCCCCCGAGATTGAGTGAAAAGTAGTTACTCCAAAAAAGGGCAGAGGCATACTTGTTTTGGTTAATATCAGGAGGAGGTAGAGGTGTAAGATGTATGCTGTCTATGAACACTCAAAGCTCTCAATGTCATTTCAATAACTTCAGCTCCTTAGAAACCTTTAGTTTAGGCCACAGCTGAAGGAAGGGCTTTCTGCCCACCTTCGAGTGTGACCATTCAGAAAAGGTTTTAAACATTTTGACTTCAGACACAATCAGTGTTGGGCTTAAGCATACTGAGGTCATCACTGACACATGAATGTAACCACACATAGAGTACATGCAAAATGACGCATATACTATACGTGCCCTTATGCACACAAGGGCACGTATGATGATATGCTGCAATGGTTCTGAATCCTCTGTGCACTTCTTCCAGAAACAACAGACTCTACAAAGGCTTTGTGCTGAAAGACTAAATTCCTGTTTCTCAGATGTCGGTCTGACAGTCCTCTCTCCTTTCGTCTCTCTTTGCCTGGGCAGCAGAATCAGAACATCAAATAAATACAGAGAGGGGTATAGTGTTTCGTTTGGAGACAGCAGAACAGGTCACGGACAATGGGAACACATGGAAATGCGTGAACTGCGGGTGTAAAAAGAAATCAATTCCAATGCAAATAAGTGCAGAGGCCTCTTTGAAATCAAATCTGATTTTGGAATTTAATAACGCCTCCAAATGGTTTTCCAGGGAAAAACTGGATACTTTTAAAATGATCAGTATTCAAACCCCTACATTCCTCACCTACCAGAGAGACAAAAAAAACAATGGATTGGAGCTCATTATGAAGCTCATCCTTGGTCCACCAAATGTTATTATCATCACAAAACCTCCAAACTTTGGAGACATTGGAGAAGACTTGGAGACATGACGGCCATTTCATGGACTCCAGCGTCTGAGTCATTCAGCTTGGGTTTGAGTGGAATCATTGGTAAAACACAAGTGGTGGCAGAGGCAGAAACACTGGACCCAAGGACTGTAGCGTTTGGCCTGAGGTTCAAACAATTGACTTGCAGCGCTCTTTATCTGAACCAACCACAAATCCCCAGCTACTCTTTACAGTTCAAATAGGGGGGTTGAGCAGAAAGGCGATGCTAAATAGTGATGGGGGAGATGGGAATTCAAGGTCTTGAAATTAAGTATAAAGTTTCAGAGCTAATCTTCCTAAACATGCATGTTGTGGTCATATAAAAACAAGAGCAACGGCATGACTTCCCCTAATTGAGGGACTAATTATGAGGTATTTGAAGAAGATGAAAAACATGCTCAGAATTAAAACAAAATCGCATGACAACAGAAAATTATGCAAAGTTTTTTTTTAATTTTTTCCTTTATTAAAAATGATGGATTTCAGTCAGGATATCAAATGCTTCTAATTTCAATAATATCAAGTTAATAATATAAAAAATATATATAATATAATGAAAATCTGACAAAGTTTAAATAGTTCATATGTTAATAAAACCATGAGAGACAACACATCAAACTTAGAGATGACTGGTTCAGTGACACAGTAGGTGTGTAAAACAATCAATAATGCTCACATCTGACTGGACGTCTTATCCTTCACATGTCGGCATGGGGTCAGGCTGTGGTTCTCCCATGGTTACCTGTACAGAAAGTTGGTTTATTCCAATATTAAATTATTAAACCAACATTATAATACATTGATAATAAAGAATACCATCATGGAATTTGATTGACTATACTGACTTTGAGATTTTAAACGTCTCTGTCACTTTAAGGTGTGAGGTAGAGTACAGCGAAATGACTGGCTATTTACTGTGATATGCGTGAGTGACAGTCCTAAGAGTTGTTGCTTTTCATAAAGACATAAATGGCTCTTACAGTATGATGGATAGGAGGCAAATCAAAGCCCTCAAGACCGGAGGCTGTCAGAGTCAAAGACAAGTCTTTGAATGTAACTGCACCATTAATAGTGCGTTTTCTGCGGATGAGTAATTTTGGATGTTCATACTTTACTATAGTCACAAACTTAGGTAAACTAGTGTAAAAATAAAGCACATACTACATGCATTGCTTCACATGAACTATGTACAGGCACGTATGCACATGTTTCTATACAATCTAAACAATCATGCTTACCTCCTGCTGCGGCAGGCATCCAGGTCTTCCTGTAGCAAAGAGGCTCTCTTCTGAAGGAAGTTAATCTGCAACACAAACAGACAATGCAAAAGTTGGCCCAGTTATCTTAAAAAAATTACTCTGATTAGTTGTTTTAGCAGAATGAGGGAAGTAGGAAACCAAAGCATCATATTATAGAAACTAGAAGTGGAGAAGGTATGATGGCTCTGGGTCAATTGTGCTTTTGGATAGAGGGGGTTTGCTAAGTGGAAGAAAGGCTTGGTTGTTGGAGTCCAGGGTCAGGACAGCAGGGGTTGGGGGTCAGAAGATTAGGGCAGTGGGGTTAAGGCACATGGGGACAGAGGGAAGATTATGAACCAGGTTAGTTGAGGTTAGGACGCTGCGAGAGGGAGGCAGCGCCATTCGTTTGTTTGGCTACAAAGTGTGAGTTTATTTATGAAGTGTCTTTGGCTGAAGTGAAAATAAACCCCATCTACATTTACACGGCATCTAGAGCCTGGCAGAATAATCACGTCTCCGAAAGAATCCGTATTGTTCTGGGACTACCGTACTGGAGCCGAGGGTACATTCCTTTCTGTGGGGGAGACCTCAGGAAAGTTCTAGCATTTCATTTGGCACTTCACAGTGGTGAAGTATTATGCAAAACCCCAACGAAATGTGGTCGGATGCCTCCAGAGACACAAAAACTCTCCCCCACCTTTTTTTTTCACCATGTAAAAATAATGCACTTTAATGTGCAAAGCCCAAGACGTCGTCAATGAGAGGGGAGACCACTCTGGTCATGAATTACATCTTATGAACGTATCCAATAACAGAGTTGTGGTCTGCCCACTGAAATGGGATCTTGGTAGACCTATTTGAACAAGGCAGGGGTTTATGATGAGCCCCTTTTACAAAAACATGTACTGCATGGTTCCATCATCATTACAGAAATCCCTCTTTTTAGTTAACAATGTAAAAGCTGAGGAAGTGAAAGCCCTTTATTTATATTCAGTGTCCAAGTGGGCCCAATGATATTAGTAGAAAACATGGCACAGAGGAAAAGTGTGCCTACATGAATGTGGTTATGCAAGGTGTGATCTGATGGATGATGGATCTTTATAAAATGGATTGGCAAGGTCCAAAGCGACAGCAATCATGACTAATCAAATGCATATTCATACAGGATGTGCGGGTAATGTTTGCAGCATGTTATGATAGCTCTGATTGATTACTAGTAAGGGAAAGTGAAAGACTAAGGATATACATCAACTTTAAAAGAGCCTGATGAACTTTACAATGGCAATATGTCCAATATACAGTATATTGTGTTTAAATGGGTATGGATTAATGAAAGAGGAATGTTTTACAGGTTGGAAATGAGAACCTGAGCACCCAGACAATATTTAACTTTTCTGAAACTAATGCAACCAGATTGAATATGTCAGCATGTTTGTTCCGGTCCTGCCTGTATCTGATCCATATCTGGCAAACAGTCAGCTCATACCTGAGCTTTGAGAGAAGTGATGGTGTCCTCCAGTTCCTGTCTGAGCTCTGCTGGCATCAATCCTTTGATCTTCTCCTCGTACTCCTGGCGCACTACAGTCACCTGAGACAACAGAGGCAGGGCAGCCAAACAGTGTCGGTTAACTTTGAAGGAAAGCCTGAACAAACAATGATTAGTGATGATAATTAGCTGTTAGTTATCGAATTATTAAATTAATACCTATGCATTATAGACACATACACGCACATAAGCAAAGGCAAAGACATTTAAGGTCCCATAAAAAAAAAAATGAGTCTAGCTAAAACATTTTAAAGATCCCATATTGTAAAAAGTGACATTTCCATGTCCATGTGAAAGTATCCAAACACAATCCACAGAGAAATGCACACAGCCCGTATTTACAGCCTACTCACACTGTCCTCCCGGACCACGACCCGGACTTTAGGGTACTTGTCCCCCCTCCCTCTCCCCCCCGCGCCCCAGCCCCGTTAGTACTCACACTGCCAGGGCCGGCCAATGCTTCTTGCTGTCCATACGCCATCACGCCGTAACACGTCACACGCATTGATCGCGTGTGTGTGGCTTTGTTTACAAATCTTTCCACAGACCTCGGAGTTTTTGTGCGTCTTGTCGACTGTTTTTGAATATTTTCATCCGACCGATCTGCAGTAAACACTCCACCTCCGCATCACACCAACGTCAACCTTTCACCGCCATTGTTGTTGTTGTTAAATGTCCGCGCATGGTCCGTCCTTCTATTTACATGTCCGAACAGGCGCACGTAACGCTACTGCCGTAGGGCTCGTGCTCGTACACGTGCGCACGCTCGTGCTCGTACATGTGCAAACGGCTCCGCTAAAGCCCACCTCTTTCAAGCGGGCCGTGGACGGTCCGCTGGCCGCAGTTGAGCGCGGAGCGGGTGCACTCACACTGCTTAAAGGTACTAGGCTTTAGCTGAAAAAACGGTTTTGGACGCGGTCAAAAGGACAGTGTGAGTAGGCCTTTAGAAACTGTGCCTTTAAATAAGCAGTGAGGACTTCTATGAGGTTGTGATGTCACAACTATACAATGTCTGAACCTGAACATGAGCATAATATGGGACAATAAATGTGTCGTCTTCATTTGTATTATTTCATTTTGTCAGTATATTTGGATAAAAAAAACATTGACACAATTAAAGACAAACACAACCAAATGAATAATAAGCGACTAAATCTGGCTGAATAAGTGCTTCTGCTACCCATTCATATAAACATGCCATTCACGCACTTCCAGACACAGTGCGCACACGCACACACACTTACAGACAGTGGGTATCCCCTCTTTATTCATAGTATTCCCTCGCTCTTCACAGCCCCTTCACATCTCCACAGGGGGTCCACCAACCGGCATGACTGGCTCTGCACAACACCCCCTACCGGCTGCTGATGACTATAGCCAGATCTGACACAATGCATTTATGGGCCTGACACAGCTGGGTTTGGAAGAGCACAGGGCCGTGGTGGAGGGCAGAACACATCAAACGCAGCAGCAGCTCAACAGCTAGCTAGCTAGCTCCACTGGGGAGGACTGGAGGAAGTCCGTCTGGGGCTAAATTACACTCCACTAAACCAGAGTCTGATTATAGAAGTTGAAAAGGGTTTGGTTAGCGCAACCCCCCCTTTTACCCACAAACACACATGAATGGACACACACATATGCACAAACACAGAGCTTTTACAGTTCTGTAAAAGCATTTACAGCGTTTTGAAAAGAGTTGCAGAATCAATTAATTCAGAGCTTGATGAATGGTTTAACAGAGCTGGAGGAATCAACGGGGGCTGTGAAAAGCAACAGTTTTCACCCACATATTTCAAGGTGTAACCAGGGGAGAGTCTGAGCATCCCATCGCTCCCTACCTCTCCTCTCATCAGTCCGGTCTTTCATGCGAGGAGAGCATGAATGAGGTGAGGGGGAGGAAAAAAGATTGGTTTTCCTAAAATAATTTTCCTGTTGTGGATTTAACTGATTGTTCTGGCTTTGGCTAATTAATCTTCCTGGGCACAATGAAAGGGATTGGGAAGCACTTCAAAGCAACCCCAGTATAAATGATCCCAACATGAAGCAGCTCACTTTGTCTCAGCACAGTGTGCAGTAGATTAGATTAGACTGCCACAACTTTGCCAATTTTTTCAGACTCCTTATGTCCTATTCATTTGAAGGTTTACAGAAATATGTATTTTTCTCTGTGTGAGAATGAAGTCAAGGATAATTTGAGAGTGACCTTTTAAAACAAGTGGCGAAAAGAAAACGGGTTTCAGAAGCTTTAATTTAAATGCCCGGGAGTTAAAAAATCAGCTGAAGCTACGGGAGTGCAGTCTATCTATCTATAGCAGATTCTGTAGTCATAACAAAATGGCAAGCCAAGACAAAACACACTCCACTACCTCAGACCAAAGCAATAAACAATGGTTGAATAAACACATCCCTTACCAACCACTCTGAATATAAGTCTAGATTCTTCAAAAGCCACGCTCCTTAGTTTTGCATTCTTGGTTCATGTATGGTACAGTCACCACAGCAATGAGAGATCCGCTCTGCCTAAATTACAAGCTCCTTTGTGGCAATGCTGTCTCCATTTTTCTTCCCATACATTAGAATGGGCAAGGCTACAACGGCGTATTCACTGGGACTCACAGGGAGCAACAGGGACGACTGTGTACTTGTGAGGTGTTGTGAATGTTTGTTTTTGTAGCAATGACAGAGGGAAGCCCTAAATAAAACTAATGTGATACAGAAATAACCCCTTTCCCACCAAAATGAGTGTGTATAAATATGTTTGGGACATTGGAAAACCTGCTGAAAAAATAGACGATAGACCCCTTACTCATTGCCATTTGACGAGTATGCCTTTATGTTTTTTTTTTCTTGTGGTGTAACACGTTCAATGTCACGAACACGCCAGAAAACAGTAGAAAACAGCATGCGCCAAAAATGAGCTTGTTTCCGTCACTGCCTATAGGAGGTAGAGCCGATAAATATCTGCGACTACTGCAGAGTCATTTGTTTGGGAGATGAATTCATATTGTAACCTTTTCCACTAAAGACAAAAGCCAGATGTTAGTAGGTGTGAAGTGGGTTTTTTGTCCAGTGGGAAAGAGGCTTAAGGTTTTATATCTGGCATCCATCGCAGTGACTTTGTGGTCAACTGCACCGAATGGCTGCTGTGGCTGTTGGTGGGAGACCAAAAACCTTGCTTATCATTATTTCTTTACACTTGTATTGAAAAGTTGTATTGCTCTTATAAAATAAGCATTACTTTTGTAATATTGCATCATATATACATACTGCATGTACATTTGCTGTGCATCTACGTTAACCCGAAGGTGGTACAGATTTCTGCTCTTGCTGCACAGTAGCAGACCAAAGCATTTGCAGTCACATCTTTCCACAGAATGTCTAGCTAAAGCTTAGCCATAGCTTACTATGCAATGTGTGTGGGTGGAGGCAGCAGCCTTTTTATAACAACATCTCTGTTGTGGAAACGTATTCTTGGCTTACAGATACAGAAAAAAGCAGACAAGGATAGGTAAAGTACTAATTCAAATTTCTGACTTAACTCTATCTCTCAATGGTGTTCAAATTCAAAACAGAAGAATTTCTCTCAAACTCCCCAAAGATGTCTGACTTGTTCCTTCAGCTTTGTATCCCCTCGCCTTTTCCAAAGTCCTTCCTCTCACATCTCGATTTTTCTTCACGCAAACACACATTTTTCTCCTCTTTCAACATCTTTTGAAAAGCAAAGGCATGTTTGTTTTTCTGACAGGTGGCAGGAGGCATGTGACGGAAAAAAGCCTCCTCACCATTAGGACAGATGCCTTTGAACAATACTGTTGATCAAACCATCTGTGAGGTTTTGGTCATTGATGGACTCTGGATGAGTGAGCAGTAAAGAAAGAGAGGAAGGAATACGGGAAAAGAGAAGCGTGCCACTATTTCCCAAAGCAATGAAAAGGGGCTTTGACTTTCAGGAGAAAAATCAGGTTTCATCTCTGCAGCGCTTTTAAAATGAGATTTTGTTTGTTCCTGATGAAGCGTGATTTTCTAGTTTTGAAGACTGCTAGGAGCAGCAGTCGTTTCCCCCCTCCCAGTCATCTTAAAATGACAACATTTCATCTATATATAGTCTTTATATTGTGGTTTTGACTTTCCCTTGCATTTGGTACCGTCGCATGGCGTGGTTTTTGACAGCTGCCAGCAGAACGAAACACGCCCTCAACACTTTCAACATTCAAATGAAGTTTGTCACATCATTCGGAAGCTTGATGTATGCTAATGAAGTAGGTGTGTGTGTGTGTGTGTGTGTGTGTGTAGGCTTGCGTGGGACAGGTTGGGGGGTGGGAGGGGGTGTTTAGCTGCTGGAAAGACATTTTTGATATACCCCCTTGTTCCAAAGTGACAAAAACCTTGTCAGGAACAAGGGGGTACAACAAAAATGACGCCACTCACAAAGTTTGCACCTCCACATCCACTGAGTTGGCACTCACAGTTCAACAAGGAGCGATTTGAATTCCAAAATGCTTTGCTGCGAGAGGGAAAAAAAGGAAACCGCTTCACAAAAGTGAAAAAGAGAGAAAAAGGCAGGAGTAGATTAAAAGTGGATACAGATCTTATTGAAGTTGTTCAAACTATGGAATGGATTGGTAGCTGCTGATGCAATGTGCCTCAACAAAAACAGCACACAGGAAAACGACTACACCTACAGAACTTAAGTTCAACTCCTGCATCAATGCTGAAAACAACTACAGAAATTATTTATTTTATATTTAACTGAGCTCCCAAGTTGCAGGAGAACACATCTCGAAAACTTGTACAGTTCACCGTGCCCACTCTATCATTATGTATTTATACAAAGAGCTGTACTTTTCAACATACTGCTCCTCTTCAAGGAGAATTGAACCACACAGAGAGCTGCTGATCCGCCATTTTAGATTGGGGGAGCCTTTGAGGGCCCTGCAAGTGTAAGGCAAGCAACATCTGTGTGAAGTCTGGGCTGAAAGGCTGTTTTTGAATGTAAGGGATCGGATTACAAAGACAAGTCTTGGCAGATAAACTAGGGCAACATCAGCATGAGGAGACTGAGAGTGGAGGTTTATTATTATCATCATACACAAGAAACAATGAAAGGGTGTGCACACAACATTGTGGGTGCACATATGATGCAACTAATGCAAACAGTCACACACAAACTAAATACAACATAAATACAGTAGAAAAGCCGTTTTCCTATTTACCTGCATCATGAACAATCAAACACACACACTTGACCTTAGCAGAGAGCAAAGTAGGACGCAAGAGTAACCCTACATTCCAATATCCATACTACCATACTATTTAGTATGCCAAAAAAAGATCAAGTATGTCCAAATGCATAGTATGTCAAATGCCATGTGCCCAAAATACCAGGATGTCCTACTGCATCCATCCACTGCATTTTGCAGTGGGCAAGCCAGCATGCTTTTCTTGCTATTCTTACCTACAATCTTTTGTGCTGCATATATGAGTGACAGGGTCCCAATTGTATGCATACTGCATGCAACAGCACCTATTCTGCAAGGGCAGCTGGTACATACCAAAAGTAAAAAGAACAATATACAATTTGGAACTCAGCCTAAATATATTATTCAGTCACAGACACACACACGGAACCGTTTCAATGGGAAAGAGTAACGCTGCAATGACAGGAGATGGAAAAGGGTGCTTTTTATATTAACTTATGCTTCCTCATGTGCACTCTCCTCCCATGACCTGGAAATCATTCCCCCCATCATGGAGGATCTT
This sequence comes from Echiichthys vipera, assembly GCF_963691815.1. Lineage (NCBI taxonomy): Eukaryota > Metazoa > Chordata > Actinopteri > Perciformes > Trachinidae > Echiichthys > Echiichthys vipera. Next base: position 11,915,375 of record NC_139842.1, read on the forward strand.
CCAATCCCTTAAATGCTCCTCAAGGACAAAAGTGGCGTGACGCATAAATGCTGCACCTCCACATCACAGACAAACAGCTAGGCAGCACGCCATAAGTAATTGATATTACTCAAGACTGATTCTATGGAACCAAGCATTTCTCTTTTGGCAGTTTTGGCTCCTCCATCCTTGCGTCTCTCTGTGGATGTGAACGAGGGAAGCAAGCAGCCACATCAGCATAATCAAAAGCAACCAATATTGGTAACTTTACTACAAGTGAGTTTTTTTGTGAGTAGATGTGCTTCTAAAACATCTATTACTGCAAAGAGCAAATTAAAAAAAGACCACCAATTGGAGTTCATTTCCCACATTCACATGGAGGACATGGATAATGAAAAGCGCTGGATAGAAAGGGCTCACTTTTCGAAGAAATTTGATGTAAGTAATGCCAAGAACTTGTCCATTCTTTGAGAGAGAGTGATAAGCTTGGCGCAGGCATATCAAATGTCTATATCGCCTTGTTACTCTGATAAATACATGTTTTACAATGAAACATTAGTTGCTGCACCTTAATAAAAGCTGTTATTATAAACTTCAGATCTCACCCTTCAGGAAATGCCACAGCTGTCGTATCTGTTGATGCATCGCTTTTAAGTTTGGCTAATGCGGGGAGATTCCTTCATTCTTATCCCACTGTGGCACACTTCCTGTTTGTGTATTTGCTGACAACTTTGTCACAGCAAAACAATCTGCGATAAATTAGTGCAATGTGTTTTTGTGGCAGAGAATTAAGAACCGTCAAGTACATAAAATTGGTACCAAACGCTTAATCACATTCACCCGTTCCTTGCTTTGACATATTGCCTGAGTTAAATCATAATGTTGCTCATTTTATATCAGGAAAATACATTTTTGGTATCAGTACCAAATCTGTGTTTCTTACTGGCGCCAGTATCAAAACAGACTAAGCTCTATAGATTACAAGCAATAAGTGGGTTTTGAGTGATTTAATGCAGTAAATAATAGCATAAATAATAAAATGAACTGAAAACATTAATAAAAATGGAATCCACAATTTTTTTGTTTTTAAACAACATGTTATGAAACTGCTCAGTTGAACACAGTGGAAATTAGATTATGTGTAAGCATCTTCAAAGCAATATTAATAAGATTCAATGTCTTCTACCTGAAGGATACTTTATGGTTAACCACTTTATATGTATTAAACACCTTCACTAATAACACAGGCAGCCACTGACTATGTGCAAGATGCTGAAAATGATCCCGAAAAATATTGTTTTCTCTGACTTTGTGTCACTTGCTTCATATCCACAAGTGGTTAACATATGTAAACAATATGCCATAGTTGTTGCTAGGGAACCTGACAATGCATTTGACTTTTAGAAACATGAAACGATTTACTCTTTACTCCATCATCACCTTGAGAAAGAAATGCCAGAGAGAGCAGGTTCTTTCCTTTTAACACTTCTGCTGTACAAAAACACATCAATTGTGTCTTCAGTGATGGATCACACAGTAAATAGCACTTCCAAAACACATAAATGCAAAGCTGAAAAACAGTAACCCTATCTCTTGTCCAGATAAAAATGATCTGACATTACAGCATGCAGGTTCAGGGGTCAGCTCCTCTTAAGTTATAGGAAACAACTTGCAGCGCCTCTGGGACTAGGTCACTGACCAACGGCTCCTAAAAACCACTGACCTCTTCTTGCAGATTTATGACGGCCAGACACTGAGGTGTGTGACGAGTGTGTGAAGTGTGTACAGGGGTCAGTGGGAGGATCAGAGGGGACACAAGAGGATGAATGCCTTTGGTGTACATACCAGGGTACAAAGAAGAGCCTCCTGTGTGAGTGTAGTCATTAGTGCTTTCTTCTGTGTGTGTGTCAAGGTCAAAACAGAGCCTGATTACAGGGCATTCTGGAGAGCAATGGGGAGTGTGTGTGTGCACACAGAGGCTTCCCTCTGAACACAGGCGGTGGTGGCATTCCTGGCCCTAGGCGCTGGCTCTTGGAGCCAAATCTCAAGGAATTTGGGAAATGTGCGAGGGGGCACATCCGCGGCTCTGAACAGGAGAACGAGATGGTAGAGTGATTAGGGGACGGCAGAAAGGAGGGAATCCATTTTTGTCTTTTGTGGCCCCCTGGAGGGTCTAGTAAGGATGGCAACGGAGGGGTGAGGGGCCAGGGACACCAGGTGATGGAGGTTGAAGGGGTCAGTAAAGAGATTCTATTCCAAAAAACAAAGCATGATTAATAAGAAGAAGTAAGAGAGAAGTTTTGCGCTGGCAAGAAACAAAAACAAGTATGACGAAAAGGCTGAGGGCAGTGAGAGTGACGCAAATGTAATGGTTAGGAGCAAATGAGTTTCAGTAAGAGACATATCGCTTCTCTTGTGAATGCCTGACGAGCACGAAAAAGAGATAGCGAGAGATGGAGAGAAATAGAGTGACTATTACCTTCTCTTCAGTCTCGATCTCTTTGCTGAGCAGCTTCTTCTCTGAGCAGTGCAGCTGCCTCTGTAGACTTTCCACCTTTTCCTGCAGAGCCTGGGGGAAGGGAGAGACCGTCAGTGTTGTCGTCTGACTGACGGAAAAAGAAAGGCAACTCCAGATCTGTGTGGTGTAATGTGTAACTGACGCAAAGTGATATACACTAATCTACAGTTACATTGGAACAGACATCTGAATGAGAGGCTGCAACTGAGAAAACAAGAGCGATCAAGACAGACAGAGCCAGAGAGAAGATTAGGGACAGAGAAAGGTAGATAGAAGGGAGGACAGAGGGACAGTGAGGAGATACAGCTAGTTATTCGTCTTTTTGTGTTAAAAGGCTAATAATCGAGTCATGACAATAATCACTGGCCTAATTAAGCCCAAAGTCTTTTCTAGACAAGGGCAGACAAAATGAGACCTGCTCATTAAGGGTGTTAGCTTGGCTAAGTTGCATTCCTTTAAGGATAATTATTTATTTGGCAGTAATAAGAGATGTACTGTATCATTTAGTGAATAAGAACCTCTCTCACATAGTATCCAAATACCTGAGTTTATCAAATTTCCCCATAAGGCGCCAATAAAGAATTTAATCTATTTTGCTTTCTAATATTCAGGCAAGAAGACAGAAAGAAAATGAATCGTATGTGTGTGCGCCCGTGTGTGTATGAGATACCCCCCCCCCTCTCTGCCTGTAAGTGATAGCAGTGGAAAGAAAGGCCAAGTTCCTGCATGCGACGCAGAACCAGATGTTTTGAGTGCACATGTGGACACTTCATCTTTGATTAGTCTGCATGAAAAGCAGAGAGAGAGAGGGAGCGATATGTGCACAAATGCATGCACACACCTGAATATAAAAGCACAGACTTGTATTCACACGCGCACGCGCACACACACACACACACACACACACACACACACACACACACACACACACACACACACACACACACACACACACACACACACACACACACACACACACACACACACACACACACACACACACACACACACACACACACACACACGCACACGCACACGCACACACACACACACACACACACACTCTCTCTCTCTCTCTCTCTCTCTCTCTCTCTCTCTCACTCTCACTCTCACTCTCACTCTCACTCTCACTCTCAAACAAGTGGACTGGCTAGCATCAATATCCTCAGTTTGTCTCCCCAGCGGAGTTGAGTTAGAGGGCCAGGTGTTGCCTTGTCGATTCTCAAAGCTGATGGAAACACAGTCCAGGTGATGGCATGACCGGGCTGATCTACAACCCACTACACTGACATAAATCATACATAGACTGTTAATGCTTCAGGGTCTGGTTGAACTTCTGGGTAGCAACTCTCTGAGAACTACTCACTATAAAGGAAGTTGAAACCTTTGTTGTGAGAATGTTAGATACAGTAGATCTCACAGTAGCTGAAACTGATGGAAAATACAACTTATATTTGAATTTCTTTGGCATTAAACCACTTTCTTTTGATAGGATTTTGTGAATTTGAATGTGTACCTGAACTGCATTGATGCAGGTAAGGCTCAATTCACTCACACTCACTTGACAAATTGCCGCAGGGTTGTCTGGTCGTGGGAGTGTCATTTAAATGGTCCGTTTGTTTACTTTAACCCCCTAATGTAGCACGAGTAGAGTTTTCATATCACAGTTATTGTCTTCCGTCAATATCGCCGTTATGATCTCAAATTTCTGACCTCACTTGAAGGCAGCTTTACTTCAAAGGAAAGAGAGAAAGAAAAGAGATGGAGGGACTGAGTTTTGTGCTGGAGCTTGTTGCAGGAAACAATCAGCTGTTACACATTATAAAGTCAGTTAAGGTGCTCAAACTCTCAGTCCACAGAGAAATGCACACAGCCTATATTCAGAAACTGTAGTTTAAACAAAAAATTACAAAATGTTCTAGTAGAAACCCAAAATACGTATTAACCTGAAAATGAGCATAATATGTCCCCTTTAAATCCCTGGCAGATGGATTTCTAGATCAACACGCATTACTAGACTATTATAATTCTTGAGCATGCTGAGGTCAGTTTTAGCTCTACAGCATGAAAGGCAGCTCGTTTTCCAGTGCGTTGATCCTATTAATCAGGGTATTTCTTAGCCAGTCACGATCCCATCACAGCCCACATCTCAATCCAGCGCAACCCCTTGCCTTCCATTTCATCATTTCATTTTGTTTATTGGTGAATCAAAAGGCTCTACGACACTAGAAAGGCATTTTTAGTGGCGTTGACGTCCATTTACACAAGCTTTCTTGTTCTAGTGACCAAGGCAGGTGAGTGGGAGGTTTCTTTCTTTTTCTTTTGCCTCATCTGAATCGAAGGTCAAAGGATATAGAGAGTCAGAATGGGTTGTACGGATTGTAAATTTCTAATTTGGGGGAAATTTGCATAAAAGTGATTGAGTAGTGTATTCATTACTGTATGTTAGTGTATTTTCTAAGAAGTCATTCTTACTCCGTCCTCCCTCCTACCTACTTCTGATTCCCTGCACTATGACACAGCATTCCTGGATCAGGTATTCTGGGAAGTAAGGCTGACTTTGCGGGCGTCACTGGTGACGTGTTCATCTCTTTCATGTGGGTTCTGTATCTGATGTGCTCAAAACAACTCTGAGGGTAGAAGTTCAACACTTGTCACTTCATTAAAAGAATCATATGGGATGATTCTGCTGATGAATAAAAGCACTTTGTGAGTCAGAAAGGGCCTTGGAAATATTTAGTCTTCATCGCTGTCAGACATCATGGTCTTAATATACTGTATCGAGCACTGTGTTGAGGTAAAGAGCAACAGATATTAAAGTAACTCCAGTAGCCAGCAGAAATATTCATTCAAGGAAAAGACTACTGAAAACAATGTAGAGTGGAGAATATAGACGCCTATGAACACCTGCACAGCCCTCCTCATGCAGTTTGCCTGGGGGGCAAACATCTCAGAATGATAATGAGTTTGTACATTTATATGGCTAATAATAACAGTGGTTTCTAAAAAAATGATTAGTGAATATGAGAGATGGCACTTGGACACACAATTCCACTAAACTCTGCAGTTGCTGCAGCTTTTGCCTTTTGCCTTTTGATTATTGATTCTGTCAGTCCTAAATCTGTACTGTATACATTGGAGATGAAAATTAGAGAACAAAGTATTAATACTTTATTTATTCTGAAATATTGTTAGTTTTTGTTGTTCAGAATTTGATAGAATATCAGTTGTGGCTATACCACTGCTGTAATAGGATGTTATTTTTAAATAACCAAGGAACTTCAACAAAAACCTCTTGTGAAAGTCTTGTGAAAAAAGACTGAGAAAAATTAGAGAACAGTCACCATTGTGTCAGAAGAGAAGATTAAAACAATGTTTTCTTAGGGCTATAGGATTAAAAAATGAATAGGAAGTGTAGAGGCCCTTGCTTTAAATGACTGCAGCACATCTGCGCCCACAGGACATCACTAGTTTCTCACTCTGCTCTGGTTTGAGCTTGGTCCATTCTTCTTGCAGTCTCTTCCACGCTTCAGTAACTGTAGTGGGTTTCTTTAACATCACTTTGTTGACAAGGGTTTTCCAGAGAGAGAGACGCACGCGCACACACACACACACACACACACACACACACACACACACACACACACACACACACACACACACACACACACACACACACACACACACACACACACACACACACACACACACACACACACACACACACACACACACACACACACACACACACACACACACACACACACACACACACACACACACACACACACACACACACACACACACACACACACACACAGATGCTGGCTGTCTCAATAGTATGTGGTGTGTGAATGACTGTGTGTAGAGGATCCTGCTAAAGTGTCTCCAGATGCTCAGGGCGATATGGTCTTTATCAGCCATGCAGACTGGGATCATTGTGAACATGCCAGGAAGATCGAGAAATTAGATTTCTTAAGGAGAGATGGAGGGGGGAAAATGAAAGAGAAAGATGCACAAACGAGAAAAAAAGCCAACAAAATGCAAAAGAGATAAGACGAGAGTAGGATATCAGAAGGAAAAAAGAGAAAGTTCAGACAGGTGAGAATAAGAGTCAGCAAGATACTGAGGAAGAGGGGAGGGACATGAAGGAGAAAAACACGTGGCCGGAGTGAAGAGATGGGGCTGCGGCATACCTCTGCTGCACAGTCCCAGAGTCGGGAGCTTCAAGGCCTCTCTCACCTCTCCATCAGCTTTGTGCCTCTGCCTTTCATTCCAAACTTTGGCTCAAAGGATTAGTGAGGCACACGCGCACGCAAGCACCAACAAACACACCGCTCAGAGCGATCCATGCAGGTATAGGCATGCATTAATATTAACAGCAAAAGTTCTAAAAATGTGAGGGCTGCACTCAGTCAAATGAGTGTGCAATTCCAGTGTTGTATGCACACAAACATACACACATAAGCTCACAGACACACCGATGCCTGAGTCATCTTTCCTGGGTGGTCCTCCTGCGCAGATAAGGCAAGCATGTTTCCCTAGGGTGAAGTAAAAGCAACAGAGGGCAGGGAAAAAAAGCAAAGAAGAAAGACAGGAGGGAATAGAGGGAGGAGGAAAAAAGGCCAGGGGCCTCTTTAAACTTGGTGTTTTGTTAGGAGCGGAGCTACTCTTCATGTGCGGCGGGGCCTTCTATTTGCAGCGTGCTGTCAGAAGTTTCTCCCAAAGTCTGGATTAAAGAGATCCTCTAATGACACTGAGGCTGGACGACTTCAGACAGCAGCGAAAACCTCACACTGCTCCGCCTCCAGCCAAGGACACACACACATGCACACACTCACACAGACAAGCAAAGGGGTAAGAACAGATACATACACAAGGGGAACGAAGCACAGACATACATAAGCAAAGACACAGTATGTGGACTGCGCCCACACACGCACACAAGCTTTAGTAGAACAAGGCGGTGTGTGTATATATGTCTACTGATCTAATAGTAAATAATAAAGAAGGTGCTAACCTCAAGGAGAGGTGGATGGCCAGAGAGATGAGCACAGACTCTCTTTTATCTGCACTTTTATCAAAGGATTGTGGGAAAGGTAAAGAAGTGAGTGTAAGAGAGAAGCTGGAGGAGGAGGAGAGAGGTCTCCCTCCTGAGGTGTTAGAAAAGTGAAACTTTTGCTTTGCTGTCTGTCTGTGTGTAGTAATAAAAAGATATGGTTTAGCAAGTCGACCAGGACAGCCCCTCTGAAACATATCACCGATATTGGTATGAATTGACTTGCCTTTAATGCTGATTTTCAAACTGAAGTGCAAAGATGCTGTGATGATGGCGGCAGCAGCAAACTCTCCTGAACAGCAAATACAACAGTTATTGCGTCTATTGCAATATGCACACATGTCGGCACAGTTATGGAGGCGCCTTTCCTAGTACTGATGAAAATAGTAAGACAATTGCCGTGGTAATGAAGACATGTTGCAACCGAGCTATGGCCACAGGGGGAACACACTGTTCTCTATCTTCCCGTCTCTGTCTCTTTCAGCTGCTGTGAGCTACAGTAGAAAGAGACTAGGAAACAACTCTGAAATATGCACCATATGCTCTGTGTGTGTGTGTATGTGTGGGCTCACATACATATATTCTGTTTATGAAATAGTATATAATTTAATGGATGTATAGTTTTGCAAAAACTTAAAAAAATAAAATAAAACAATGATCCTGGTTTTACTTCACGGTTGAATGTTCAGGTTATTACCAGAAAAAACGTCACTGATGCTACACAAGTTGCTACAGATATTAGCAGGCAACTGCATGTCTCGATATTACATCTAGCTGAGAGTATTTCACTAAATTAGCTGAAGCTAGTCTAAACTGTTGACTACTGTCTGCATTAAAGTGTAATTTACATCCCAAAAATCCTAAAGTGGTTAAGATATTTAAACCTGTGAATGTGAAAGAGTCACTTAAGCCCCTTTATCTAGACATTACCCAGCGGGGGGCTGTATGTGAGAACGCAAATTAAACAGACAAACAAATTAAAGGAACAGCAAGAGACTCTATTGTTTATGACCAAATTACGCACTGGCTCTGTCACTGCGGCGTAATCTGCATCATGTCCTCCCTCTTGCACGCCCTATCCAGGCACTACTTCTCGCCTAAATCAAACAGAGTATTTCCAGTAAGTGAGGACGTATTTGACACAGATAATCTCCTGTTTTGTGCTACATGTAGAGTAGTAAACTGTCAGATGGTGAGACGTAAGCCATAGCAACTTGATGAGACAATCGTACGTCAGGGTTATGTTTCCGTGAAATTGTGTTTTGAGTATTTCTGCCCACTGGTGATCATCAGGCTTTAACTACGAATCAGATGGCCGATGTTTGGGTTAATCACAGCTGTAAATTTTCACAACTGACCGACCTGATGAAAGTAATCTGTGTACAAAGGAAACGAAAGAGATATTAGAGATGGAGACTCGCCTAACAAAACACCATCACCAGGGGCCCCTGGTATGATCGTTGTCAGCAAGTCACTGAGATTGTGATAAGACATGAGGATTTAAAAATGATGGAGATCTAGCAAAGTAAAATTGATTTCATGTAGCAGAGACTTATGGTGTTTGTGGCAGAGTCCAAAAAAGACACCTAGCCATCTGTTAAAACTGGAATAAATAATGTTGAAAACTTCGACAGAGGAAAGTTTTGTATATTATAACCTTTATTTGAATGCCATTTGCTGACTTTATTTTCAACACATAACTGGTTCTACAGAATCCGCTGGACGGATTTCTTGGCAATTGCACTTCCGAAATCCTTTACATACACTAAAGTGTTATACAGGATTTTACAAGTGAGGTGCCAACGCAGTGATGGCGGCTTGTCTACTTCTGCCTACAGCCCGGATTCGTCTGTGCATAGGATTCTTCAAATGGGAAAGCACAAGACATTAGGCCGTCATGGAGTCTTTGTACTTAGCATTATTTATTTCAGTGGTGTAATGAGTAATTTCCTTTTGTTATCCGAGAACAGAGTATGGTCTCTATGAGCTGCTCTACTTCCCACGTTCCCTAGTTGCATCCTGGAATGTTATCTCTCTCATACTTCCACCTCCTCCGATATGTGGATCAAACACTGCCGGGAATCTGGCCACAGCCGGAAAAGTCATCAATCAGCCAACACCAGGCACACATGTAGAGTTGTGCACACACACTAACATATACAAAGACATAAAGGCTGATGGGTGCTTACACGGATACATAAAGAGAGTCAGAAAGTGATAGAGGGAACTGTGCCTTCATATAATAGATATACGGATCTAAAATGAGAGTTTTCTAGTGGACACCAATGGTAATATACAAGAACAAAACAGGCTTGAACTGGAGGTTGGACTTCAGCCTCACTGACAGCACTACAATCTCCTCACTTCTTTTTGGATTTAAGAGCACAATGGTCACATATATGAACTGTAGCCAGGATTCTACAAAAATAGTTAGAATTTTAGCTATAATTGAGCAAACACACTGGCTTTGTGAATTACAGTAGACTAGGCTGAAAAAAATATGAACAATGTGAAATAATCAACTTCTAAAGGCTTATATGCTGATGAATAATTGTTCACAATACATTCAGAAAAAATATAAACCTCTTTGCCTTGTTAATATCTTATGTTTTTACCAGTCAGTATTTTTGCTGGGTCTCTATTCTATTCCACAGGGGATAGTTAATGTGCAGTAACTGGGAGCAGAAATAGAATGAGAGTAGATTGGGCATTCCTATTCAAATCAACATAGCAGGATGGGCAAAACGGCAACCATTTTTATGTGCTGTTGCCATTGCACAGAACTGTGACCATTGTAGCGGGCTTACTCATTCTATGTCTATGGTCAGGGCACAGTGCTGCCATTTTCTATTCAACTAGTCAAATGATCACAGTTCAATGTCCATTCTACTCTTGTTTTATTTCTATAGTTAAGATAGTCAGCAAAGAGCAACAGACTTAAGTGTTGATTCTCGGTCAGTAATAGTGATAGTAATAGTAGTAATACCTTTCCATACAACAGGAAGTAATCTGATTTTAAGTTAATACTGGGGACTACTTAATATACTTTAAAGTAAAAACAAAAAATTGTCAAAGTAGTAATCACACGCACACACACACACACACACACACACAAAGTTGCAGAAAAACAGATGGCTTAAACTTCAACAAATGAAAAAAAAGTTTGAGGTTGACACCAAGAACATGGACATGTGTTGAAGGACGTGGACAGACTCACAGAGAAGACAAATGCACACACACAACGACTGAGACCAAAGCAGCTCTTTGCTTCTGCAACAGAGGGTATCCAGCACACCTGTTCTTGATCCACTGCTGCCATTCCTTCCCACAGGCAAAGTCATCCTTTCAACCCCCTCAGAAACTAATGCATATATAACTACAGAACTACAGACAAACTGCAGCTGCTTCAACTAGCCCCCTTGAATGTGTGCATGTTTGTGTGGCTCTCTCTGTGTGTGCAAGCACGCACAGGAGCCTTGTTCATCGTTACAGGTAGACAGGAATAAAAGTAAAAGCACCTATATCACATGGACTCCATCTATATTCACTCTTATCCTCAAACAGAGTGAGACAATGGTCACTGTTGCATTATGTAATGTGTCTGCTGTCACTGCTGTCACCCACAGGACACCACAACAGGACCTTCTCTTTGACTTGCACCAGAAGTTACTGCTGGATGGGCCTGGATCAAAAGTGTGTATTCCTGAGTGGGTGTGTGAAAACACTGAGCACATGTGGGTGTATGTAGAGAATCAAATCTATGTTTGTGTGCAAGTTTGAGGGACAGAAAAAAAAAGACTTAGTCAGGGGAAAATGGGAGAGATATAGTATATGCAGGCCCATGTATAAGAATGAGACACTAAGTTATGGGTGTGTGTGTGTGAGTGTGTGCACGCATGGCAGCATTCAGCAGGCAGAAAGACAGGAAGCACTGCTGTGGGGAGCAGGAACAGCGGTGCTGATCAAAGCCCAGGCGGGTGACACTATGGGCGGAGTGCCATTGTTTATTCACCAGCCACCTCTCCCTTTTGGCAGGGCGAGGTGAGCATGTGTGCTTGTGTATGTGTGTGTGTGGAGGATACAGAGAGACAGAGTTTGAGACAGAAAGAGTTTGAAGATACAGAGTTGGAAAGAGAGGGTGTGTGTCTGTGTGTGTGTGTGAGAGAGAGAGAGAGAGAGAGAGAGAGAGAGAGAGAGAGAGAGAGAGAGAGAGAAAGAGAGAAAGAGAGAAAGAGAAAAGACAAGGCCTGTGTGTGTGTGTCTTTGTACCTGTCTCTTGGCAGGCTAATGTGGGCTTGAGTTCTGTCAGATTTGGCAGCTGCACATTTCAGACACACAAACACACACACACTCTTGCACATACATGCAATCACTGGCAAAAACACCGCCTGTGCACACGGCCATACAAGCACACCTCGTGTACTCAAGTTATCCCAATAACCTCACTATTAAACTTCACATTGACCTCAACCCCCTGTGTCTGATGAAGGAGAAAATGGAGACACTTTATACCACATGTAGGGAAACCGATGACATCAGGAAGTGAATAATCCCCTGGCTATGTCCCAGTGCACTACACTGGCTTTCTCCATATTGGTTCCCATTCCCCTTACCTGATATGAATAGACTGGACAGATGAAAGCAAATACAACGCTTTCATCTTGCTTTCACCTTCCACAGTCCATTGACACCGGCCTAGTTCCAGTGCATTAAATCTGCCCACTCCTGCCTTGCCCAATGTTATGAGATAATTGGTAACCTAAATATAACTGACCACAACTCCATATGAGAGATAATTCATAGGAAACAAAGGCAGGAAGTGAGGTGATACACTGGAAGGGCATTTTACATAACCCCAGCTTCTCTTAATTTATTATCCAATGTGTGACACTGCATCTTCCCATTCAAGATGGACAGATGTGTTTATGTTTAGTCCACTAGCATAATGTTGAATCTTACAAGATTCCACAACAGCAAAACTACTTGGTGCCCAACAGTGTGTCTGCTCATTAATCTGGACAGGACTAACCAGCCTGTGCACTTCAAGTCTGCAACAGTTTGCAACACACACTTTGATATTTCCTATTCAAGCGGAGAAGGGTCAGCAATGCAAGTATCCCTGTCTGTGAAAACACGCTAAGCAGGCACACACTCAAGCGCTCATGCCTACATCTACACACACCACACAAAAATACTCCTCCACCTAAACGTCCCTTTTACAAAAAAACCCACAAACATATAATGAGCATACTTAACTGTACTACTGTTGATCTAAAAAAAGGGGTTTACAAGAAACAAAGTCTCTGCAGTTAACACCCACATTTAAGAAGTCACAAGTACAGTAGCGCCACAGAGGCAGCTAAATTCAGGCTAGAAACGGCGGAACGGGGCTGGCAAGAGGGGAAAAAGAAGGACATCTGATCCAGTACAGCATGCATTCAGAACAACTGTTTTGGGATTATCCCAATTCAAATGTGCGGCTAACTTTGATGTTATTTTCTTCCCCTCCTATTGTCTGAAGCCCCTCGCTCTCTTCATAATCCCAGCCCTTTGAAGTGAGCAGCATGGAAACAATGTCAGCAGGCGTCACACTCCCTCGATGGCCCACTGACAGCTCTCTGCTATTTCTTTCTTTTTTCCGCTCTCTCCCCCTTTCTTTCCTTGTCCTTCTGTTTGCTGTCTCAATCCCCACACTTCCGCCATCCTTTTGTTGGTTCGTCCTCTCTTTCTTCCCCTTCATTGTGTACCATCTCATCCATCTCCTCTCCATCTGCTTTCAGGTTTACACCAACTACTTATTTGATTTATTCATTTTCTGTCTCTTAATTTGCAGTTTAACCAATCTTACCTTCTTCTGCCTCATGATTCTTTGCTTCCCAAAATGTCTCGCCTTTAATAAGCAATTCAACCATTAATTGGAGTCTCATTAACGGGTGGTAAATACAGGAGGGATAGTAATAATGAGGACACAGATAATGGACACAGAAAGCCTTTGTCTACTCCAAACACAGATGCCAAGGCCTGTGTATCGTAACAGTCTACAACATGGGATACAATGTGTGTGTGTGTGTGTGTGTGTGTGTGTGTGTGTGTGTGTGTGTGTGTGTTGTCTCATGGTACAGTTAGCTTATAAGCAACAGAGCTACAATAGAGTGCTGCAGGAATGAGTCCTACAATGAGTTAGGATTTTTGCGCTTCCTCTCTGAGCTCAAAGTGTTTTTTTTCCTCCGTAAGTTACATAGAAAACGTTCATGAGATATTTTGCTCTACAACGTAAAATTAGCCAGTTAATCCTGCACTTGTGAATTTTGAAGTGTGTACATAGCTTAAAAAAAGGTGTTTGCTAACAAATGGCTAAATGAAACTATAGAGCTTGTCAAATACCATCACGCCAAACACACAAAAGTCATTGTCTTATAAGTCTCCTTAAAAGTGATGCTCAAGTCCCCTTGAAACACTATAACATAATAACAAAGATTTAATAGAAATTATGGTAATTTGGGATGAGTTATTGTGTAATGTGCATCTAAATTATATAAGTGCATCATAGAATAATGTTTCTGTAGTTTTTTTCCTCCATTTAGACAGCAAGCAAATATTGTGTCACTTCAATGAAGCAGGAATAAAACAATTTGTTATAAATTGTTTATGACTGAATATCAGCTGACACTACATTGTGTCATTTAAACATAAAGCAGCTGCAAACCACAAACAGACAAGGTTGTGTTTGGAAAAATATCCTGATCCCAGACACATCAACTCTTTATTTAGTGAGCCACACCCAATCAACTGCCACTGTGTTCCAGTCTTGTTGCTAGGCAAGAGGCAGAATATATATATATATATATATATATATATATATATATATATATATATATATTAGTTTTTAACTTAAAAATATACAGTTGTATTTACATTTAAAAGTGTCGCACTGTTTTATGGCTTACTTTAGTTCCTCTGAGCTACCTAAGGCATGTTAAATGACTGACCGCTTTCACTCATATAGTGTCTCAACTAGTAAGCAGTGACACATCAAAATAAAACATGACAAGAGACACTCTAATATCTAAATGTTATCAACTAATACACAACTGAGAATTAAAAAGGTTAAAGTGAAAAAAAAATGGGAAAAAGAATGACAGCAATGATATAGAGAGGCTCTGACTAAAGAAGTGGAGTGCATCAGACAGATTTATAAGGTTCAGCCAGACATAGCGCACACAAGCCACTTAAAGACACTATGGAGTTTGCAGCCAACCATAAAAATGACAGAGTGCACGCATACAAACGGTGACTGGGCTTTAACAAAAGAAGAGCGACCCGTGTCTACTCCATAAAAGTCAAATCCAGACAAGGCTTTTTTAAAGGCTGTAATTTACGGATGACCCCCTGTTCTCTAGGTGTAAAGGTTTGCCTCTGCAGATGAACACTACATGTAGTATGTAAAAGTAACATTCAGATTATGAACCTTACAAACAACTCATGTAAACTCAGGTTTTTAAGGGAGTTAGGTTGCAAACAATGCCTTTATCAATCCACTTAATCAAACTATATACATTATAGCCCTATAAACTATTGTAAGAAATGTGATGGACAATGCTGTTTTATAAGAGCAAAATAAGAGGCAGAGTCACAGACTCGCACAGAGGCACACTCACACTATCCTTCCGCACCGGGCCAAAACAGGTTTTTTCGGGTAAAGCCTAGTGCGTTTGACCAGTGTGAGTGCAACCGCTCCGCACCTAGCTGCGACCAGCTGGCCATCCACAGCCCGTTTGAGAGAGGTGGGCTTTTTTTAGAGCGTGTTTGCACATGTACGAGCACGAGCACGACGCCTACGGCGGCTCTCGCGTCATTTATGTGCGCCTGTTCGGACATAAAAAAACAACAAAAAGACGGACCATGCGTGGACATTTAACAACAACAATGGCGGCGAAAGGTTCACGTTGGTACGATACTAATTTTGTTTCTCATATCATCAATGTTAGGGACGAGTGTGAGTGATCGATTCCTTGAGTAGTCCTTGTTTCAAATTAACTCGATTGGTAAACAATGGCACTCAAGTTTTTTGTGCGTGTGTGTGCAACGCTTGCCTCTGCGCTTGACCCGAGACACAAACACCTTCGATTTTTGGAACCAGCGCTTCGCCTGACCATCCAAGAGAAGTTGTGTGACCTACATGACGGGGTTACTGTGCACTAGAAGCTTGTTTCAGTGAGCCATGCATTCTTCCTCAGAAAAACCCACTGAAGCAAAGCACCTGCTGATACCTGCCACCTCTGTGCCAGCGGAGCACATGTTCTCCACAGCAGGACTGATCATTAACAGAATGCAAGCACAAATTTTATTTTATTTTTGTAACGAAATAATGTTTTGAAGTTGTGGTTGTGAAACAAGAAATCCCTAAAGGGTAACTGTGACTGTTTTGATGGAGAATAAGCAATTAACTACTTATGCCCATCAATGTTGATAGATGCAATTATTAAGTGTGATTAAAAGGATACTTTCTGTATCAGGGCAGTGGAGGTATGCTGATATTTTGAACTCTCTGCATTTGCTGAATATCAGAGCTTGGTGGACTGCGGCCACAGAGGGAAGCCAAACACTGTTTACCTACACACATGGCCCACACTGCCATGACACAG
Organism: Echiichthys vipera; assembly: GCF_963691815.1. Lineage (NCBI taxonomy): Eukaryota > Metazoa > Chordata > Actinopteri > Perciformes > Trachinidae > Echiichthys > Echiichthys vipera. Next base: position 11,931,576 of record NC_139842.1, read on the forward strand.
AGCTGGATTGAAGTCAGCAAAATATCTATTTTATTGAGTAAGTGCCCAACACTGACCTTGTTGGCCCGATCAGCGTGGTGAGTTATTGTCTTCCTCTCCGCATCCCATCGAACATTGGACTCTTCCAACTGCTTCTCCATGGCCTGCTGCAGACGAACAACCTCCTCCTTTGAGTCACATATAGAGGTCTGTAGCTCTGCAATTAGCTACAGATGAAAAGAGGAGAGACAGGGAGAAAAATACATTTTAACTATCGATTGGACAGAAAACCACAGATGGACAACTGACCGCACAGTATATAATATAATATACCCACTGATCAGTGACTACATAAAAAGATAAGCTGAGATACTAGCAAATGTCCTTCCTGCTCTTGGGAAAGTTTTCCCAGTGGATAGATAAATTGTGAGTTATATGCATATTTGCTTTGCAATCGAAGTGCAGAGAAAACATGTTCCTAAAACAAAATGATGACTGTTTCATTTCACTGGTCTCCCAAAGTAGATGGAAAACACCTGTCACATGGACTTGGACGGCAGTAAGAATCACCTTGAAACACTGCTCCCCCCCCCACCACCACAGTCTCATGTCTTTTTTGAGACGAGACAGAAAACAGTGAGAAAGCACAAAAAGGGAAAGAGAAGAGGGATGTAAAAAACTAGACAGGAAGGAAAAAACAACTTCCTTTTTGAAGAGAGGAGTGACTTTGTGTTGGTGAACTTGCGGTGCACACCAAGATGAAACGGAACTGCCTCTGCTTTGAAATCCTCCAGTCAAAATTAACATTCTATTTAAGCCACTGTCAGGGTAAGGCAGAGGAAAGATGAGAGAGGGTAAAATAGAGGGGGAAAAGAAGGGAGAGAGGGGGTAAGAGAAAGAGAGAGAAAAGGGTGGTGGTGGTGGGTGGCTGTGCTGCTGCTAGTATAGGGCTAGACAGATAATTGTTTACCGTGTTCAAACTCTAGAAGACTAGCCCTACTGGAATCTGCACATTGTGTGGGAGTATGGGAGTTGTGCGTGTCGACCACAGAGAGAGAGAGTGAGAGTGAGAGACAGAGAGACAGAGAGAGAGACACAGAGAGAGAGAGAGAGAGAGAGAGAGAGAGAGAGAGAGAGAGAGAGAGATGAGAAGGAGATTAGGCTTATTTTGTCAGCAGGAAAGCCACATGAAAGCAACAAATGACACATTATTATGGGAACATCATTTCTTGGAGTAATACTTATTTTACAATATGGATTCCCTGCATCTGCTGGTCTTTAGCTCCAGGCGGTGGCGGCACTCTAAACTAGTGAACTCAGCTGTCAGTTATTCCTGTATATATATATATATATATATATATATATATATATACACACCAGAGCACCTTTTTCTGTCTGATAGCAAGCCAGGCCTTTTTAAGTCTGTAATTGGTCTGGTCTATTACCCCAGCCTGCTAGCATCTCTGTTCAGGGCTAAAGGCAGACTAATCTCCCGTGAACCTCAGGTAAAAAAGGTGGAGAAATGAGCAGGTCTGGTGTTAATAGGGGAATAACTAAGGCCATAAAACGATGGCCGCCATAGAAAAGGGGATGCTTTACGATGTGACACGAAGAGAAAAACACTTGTGAGTGTGAAAGTATGGTGGCTGACGTTCAAAAAGTGTAGCCTGGCTCAACACACAATAGATTTGCTAAGCAATTTTAAAAAAGTGAGTTGAGAACAACATGGCGAGTGACAGAAGAACGTTAATAGTCTTCAGGCATTATTGGCTATTTTCTGCATTGGCATGCACAGTGTGTGTGACACTCCAAAGTGTGTCATGCACAAGAAATGAGCTGAAATGATTATCCAATTAATCAATAAGTTAATCAACAGAAAACAAATCTGCAACTTCATTAAAGTAATTTTTTGCTATTTACAGATATTTTGTACTTGATTATTCAATTTGCATTGATAACATAAAACATTTAAACAAATCACTGTCACAGAAAATCACACTGTCAGGCAGAAACCGTAGGTTGTGATGTCAAGTATACTATATATAAGTAGAAAGTGCTGTTACAGTGCAGTTACAGTCATTCCTTGGCTGCAATAACAGCAAGAAACGCAGAGAGCAAGGATTTGGAAGATGCTAATCAATCAGAGCAGACTTTTCTCTTTTTAAAGAGACAGATGATAAAATGGAGAGATTCACACAGAGGGTGAATACTTGTATATTGAGACAGAATAATACAAAATAGAAGTATGAACCTGAAAATGAGCATATGTCACCTTTAACTCAATAACAGTGCATCTACACATGTATCTTTACATAGACCAGCATTAACTGATTTTTGGCCTTTTAGGAGCCACACAACAAGCTACAAACAGCACTGACATATCATCACGTTTTAACGTTTTAGCGCAACATTAGAGTCCATTTAGTTCAATATTAACTCTTCAACTCCTCAGGGAAATATCTGGTTCGTTGACTGCTAAATGCTCCACTAAGTCCACCAGCTGCCTAACCTGACTCCGCCAGATGTATTGATTCAGATGATTCACATTTGCTCAGCATATTCATCTGGTAACTCTCTTTTCGAGATCTTTTGGGAAGGGACAAAAATACTGGTTGCTGATTGGATAAACCATCTGTCTATCACCAACATACGGGTCAAATAAACAAAATAAGATGAAAGAAGCGTATGATGTACTAAAAGCATCGAGGCAAAGCTCAAAAAGTAAACAACATGCCGGTAAAGGATATTTGCCGTTTGTGTAACGTGAATTTACGGATAAAAGACACAATTACAGGTGCCCGGTCCATATTCCAACAGCAGGATCCAAGAGAAAAAAGCATCAGCGAGCGGCTTTCTCAATTGCTGCGCTCATCTCATCCGCGGAAGCCGCCATGTTGTTTACACTGAATAGTTGATTCTCGTTTCGCCACACTGATGGGTTCAGTCGCTTGACTTTCGTTTGGCAAATCTGCGAGTAAAATACAATGGAGCTCGCAAGATCCGGATGGTGTACGAGGCTACCAGCTGCCTGCTATGTCTGGAAACACCACTGATGAGAACAGTGAGTGAACCAAAACAGAAAAGTTGCAGGCTGTAATACCAAAGCACCGATGAACAGGAAAACAATGTAGAACTGTAGAGTCGGGTGATGAGTCTTTGAGGGTTCATGCGCACATTTGAATAAATACTGTAACACATCAGATTTGGTTAATACATGCCTAAGAGGTCACATGTGAACACTGTTTTTGTAACTAAACAACCAGTACTGTGCAGAAATAAATTAGGTATCTTTGCATACGGAGTGAACTTCAACCTCTTTCTTCCAAAAGATGGTATTTTTTATGCACTGTACCTCCCATGGCAAAATCCCTCCACCTCCTACCTACTCCCACAGTGAGATGGTCAGTGATAAAGTAATGATCTCCCACAAGTACCACAGCTACCACCCACGGTAGCCCGATCATTAAGTGGGGGAAGAGAGCACAGCCCTGTTCAGTTCAGAGGTCACCCGAGAGGACCATTCTGAGCGAGATAGTTAACACACAGGATTGGATTTGAGAGACACTAATTAGGAGAGTCTGTGTATGTGTGTGTGTGATTAAGAAAGGCAGAGAGACATAAGCAAAGACCTTTCGTGCAAAAGGAAGGGATTTGTGTGCGCATTGCACGTACATATGCCCTTATGTGCTGCGTCTCCAGTTCCCTCAGGATAATGTATGGCGTGGTATGTTTTTAATTGGGTTATTAGCCATGCAGTTGAGCTTAAGAGCGATGCCCCCTGTCAGACACTGAGGGGTTAACAACTGGGGTTAGCCTTTGAGGTTCAAAGGCCTCTTGTTTACATTTGACAGAGTTGCCCCAAGGGGTAGGCAACAACCCGCCGCTCCGTCCACCTTTACCTTTCAAAACAAAGCTGCCCAAGCCCACGACAAATAGCCTGCATTAATCACGCATATTAACGTGTTTGCACAAAACCCCACACCTTCAGCATAACCCTCTGTTTAACAACACACTTTAACAAGGGTGTTGAATTCTGCGCACAGAGACTTTAATGTGAGTGTTGTTTGTTAAACCTGTGCCAGCTTTGCGTCCCCAAAACAGAGGATTAATCACTTGTTGCTATGTCTGCGGCGGCATAGCGCACCGCCAAAGTGGCAAACATGGCTGAACTTTCGCACAGCATCCGACTTCTTTTGAAGTCGAGCATTGTGTAACCTAAGAAGCTACCGTTTTCTCACAACATCTGCTTGTCAACCCCACTTTCAACTCCTTGGCTTTGCCAGCCATCCCAAAATGGGGGGATTTAAAGAGAAGACGAAAGAAAGAAAAACACACCCCCCCCCACCACCCCTTTTGGATCTCCTCTTTGGTTAACGAGGTGCAATTATGTCCAAATGATTGTGATATTTTATCCTGCTACATAATCAAGGAGAAAACTCTTTTCTTTTGTAGTATAAACACTACTTAGGGTATTTTAAACTGGTGAGGAAAAAGCTGCCTGAACTTTAAGGGACATTTTGCTGAATGACAGAGTGTGTCCTGGCAAGTTATATTCCTGGTTGAACAGAAGAATTACCTCGGTTTTCAGGAGACAAGCAGACAATGCCATGACATGAGATAATAAAAAGATATAGAGTTAAGAGGTATTAGAGGCACAAGAGATATGTTGAAAGGGATGAGGATACTATTGTAAGTGAACAGGCAGGGGACAAATGTAACAGTTTAAGTGTGTAAAAGATAATAAGGGACTTATACAGATATTTTAAGGTTGATTGATACTTCTGCTTAAAGATGTTGCAGAGGCAGACCCCATAACTCCCATTTCCCCCTGACAAATGTAAAGCTATTTTCTCATATGAACTCTGGACATTGTCCGCAGTTGCCCTTTCTCTCATGTAGCACACAACCGAATGTCTGTCTCAGATGTGTCCTTACTTATTGGAAATACTCCGGTTGGTTTAGGTGAGTGGTGACACCTGGGTCGAGTGTGCAGAAGGCAGGACATGACACTGATTACATCGCGGTCACGTAGACTGTTTGCAGTTTGGTTCTAAAAATATAAACTTTGTCTGACGGCATGGTCCTTACAGACAGAAATTACAGAATTGTCATCTCGCAAAGACACTTCTTCTTCACCCTCTAATATTGATAAGTGCAGCGTTAAGGGCAAACGTTGATATCAAAACATCCAAAATATAAGGTTTGAGAACTGATACCCTGTCCTGACTTCACACAGGTCTGTTGGAGCTTTGACCTCTAACACTCCTGGATAGAGATGAGAGAGGGAACAGGAACAGAAAAACAGACAGCAGCAGTCTTCTGTGTATTATGCATAGATATATATTTGCCTGAGCTCTTCACAAACCTCACGCCACATATGATGTGTTTTTGTGTGTACACCTGTTTATTTGTGAATATGTGTGTGTGTGTTTTCATGTGCTTCCTTACCTCTTCCATCAGTACATTTGTCCAATCTTTCAAGCGGTCCAATGGAAAGAAGAGGAATATAAAATGAAAGAGGGGAAAAAAGAAGGGTAGAAGAAAAAAATGATTACCTGGGCAGACTTGGCGAGCTTCTGACTGTACTCCTTCTCAATCTGCTTCAACCTGCTGTTGGTCTGCAACAAGAAGGGAGAGGGGAGTGTGAGAAAGAGATATGCAGACAGATGGATAGAGAGACATAAAAGAGAGGGTTGTGAAATATAATCTTCTGTTAGGAAGTGCAAACGCTACCCTCCCAACCAACCCATGCTTGCTCACACACTCATGTTGACCTCTGCCTCTTGGCAGCATGTCCTTGCAGCTAAGGCCTCTGGCCCATTGGCACAGTGCCAGTCCCAACGCGTATGTGTGCCAGCAGGTAGTGACGGGTATGGTGCACACTGGGCACCACTCCCCTTTGATCCCATGCCAACAATTCATCACTTAACAAGAAGGGGGGCAGGAGGGGAATTAAACGCTGCTGCCAATTAGTTAAAGGAAGAAAAAAAGAGAGATGATCAGGAGAAGCTGTTAGACAACACTGTGGAGACAGAATAGGAGTGAATGGAGATCGTTGTTTGGAGTTTATTGAGCGGCGCTCGTCTCTTTGTTTTTGGTTGTTTCTCTGTGGGAAGCTAGCCAGCTGGAAGCAAAGACTGCAAGTGTCTAATACAAGATCTGCCTCCATTCAGCTAGCTGTGTTGTGATGCCAGAGTTTCCATGATAGGCTAAACAGTGGAGTGAGATAATTAGGCGTGAAGTGCTGGAATTCGACGGGGATGTCGATGGCTGCCTGTACGCATGGTGACAAGGTCTATACAAGTACTGAAGAGAAAGAGAGCTTGCATTAATGGGGGATACAGGCCATTATTTGAAAAGCAAGCAGGTCTTTTCAGGGGACGTGGATCCACTTAAACTCTGAAAACCTGCTCTCTATACGCCAGTATGAATCTTGCATTGCAATTGATGAGACAGTGATAAGAAACAAAATATAACAGCTATTATTTTTAATTCTTGAAAACTTCCTGTATATGTAGGAAATAAATAAATAAAAAATACCTAAAACATCACAAGCCATGCAGATATTTTAGAAAATGTTTTTAAAAATGCAGCAAACCTGATTTATATAATACACATATACAAGACCCATGAGGTACACACACACACACACGCTTAACTCTCTCATCCTGACAGTCACTGACAGACGGACAACTCACTAACAAACAGGGTTTCATTGAACGCACCCCTCAACACCTGAGCTGCGTTTGGACTCTGCACCCCATCCAAACACTTCCTGACAAACACCCCTGCCCTGCTCAGAGCGGACACACCTGTCACCGCGTAAACACAGAGCCATCACCAAGGATACAAGCTTGTCTTCCTGAGCCAGTACTCTTTGAGTGGCAGCCCGCTCATCCCTAGGGGCCCTATAGCAGCTGATGAGAGAGGGGGAGACAAAGAAGAGTGTAGAGAAGGCGAGAGAAAGAACTGTGTGTGGGAGAGGGGGCGCAAATGGAGTACTTCAATGTTTTTCTTTAAAGATGACACATTTGCTGTCCCCCTTTAATGCTGCTGGACTGCTCTATCTTGACTAAAGCTTAGCTGAAGTGACTTTGTGGTAGTTGGTATTAGATTTTTTTAACCATAACTCTCAAGCAGCCTACATTTGTTGAAACAAAAAAAATCAGCACAGAAACAGAAGCTATGCAATTTTTTTGAAAATGATAGGAAAGGATGAGGATAAAATGTGTCTCAGTAGTGAAAATGTTTACATGGAAGTTCTATATCAGCATCATCTTTGTAATTGACTGTGAGATAATGAGGTGTGTGTAGCTCTCTGTTCTATGACTGTGGGTTCACGTGAGTGTATTCATGGAAACATATGGCCATATTGACATGCAAACAGTCTCAGATGTTTCATAAAAACATAAAGAGCTAGCTACTAGCCTATTCCTTTTACCTACAGTCACTCAGGGGAATTTAGCAGGAAGCATTATACAACATCATACATTATACAGCAGAAACACCGAAACACACATTAAAAATGGCTGGAAATAGATGAAAAATAGCCCAACAGGACTATGACAAATACAAAGGGAAAATCACAGCTAAATTAAAAGCCCAGCCATATTTGTGTGTGTGTGTGTGTGTGTGTGAGAGAGAGAAAGTGTGTGTAAGTAAGCACTTTCAAAGAGACTACCTGTGCCCTGCCAAAGGCATTTTTGTGCTGAAGGCACTTTGAGGCTGTATCAGGCTCTTCAATCGCCTCTTAATCCTAGCTGTGTGGAGTGCGGCTCCTTTGAAGTGTGTGTGTGTGTGTGTGTGTATGTGTGTCTGTGTGTGTACAAGCACTTGTATCTGTATGTGTGTGTGTTTGTTAAAGAGAGTGGAAGTGGCTCTAAAAGCAAGGCATGCACTGCTTAACAGCACTTAATTAATAATCTGCAGTGGGAACCTGGCCAAACACACACACAAATAGACACAGACTGACGTGCACACTAAAAAAGGACTGACGGTAAACGGGTGACAACTTTCTCTCTCTCTCTTTCTATCTCTCTCACACAGACACTTAAAGATATGCATACAAGCCACTCATACTTATTCAAACACAGACAATGGGCAAACAGGATACATGAAGGCCAAACACGCATCCAGAGTTTGATCTATGGCTGTTTGGAAATGAAATTTGCTCAAGGTGTGCAGTCCTATTGTTTGGAATTGACCATTGTATTGTTGCCCAAGGAGGAAGAAACCAAACAAAGTAAACATTTCTCAATAGCAAAATCCTGCAAACACATAACGTCCGTGTCTTAAAGCCAGTGTGCCCGTTTCCAGTAATTTCATAATCTGTGCCGTCTATAGTCCTGGACAGGATATTGCCTCCATATGGCATTTCTGTCCGATATGTTTCCAATCATCTCACATTGCTAAAGAGCAATTATGGTTTTCAGCAAAGTCCTACAGCTGAACTCTGATAGAAGATATAAAACTGAAGTAAGGATGATGTCACTCCACATAAAGAAAGGATACAATAGCTGTGTTTCCATTGAATTCTCAAGCTAATTTTGAGCAATCTTTTGAAATGTTGAAAAAAAACATGCCATGTCAGGTAGTAATAGCTATTTGTCATGCTGTCCGGAGGACTGCCAATAGCTGAAAAGCTTTTCAGCCATGTCAGTTAAATGTACACTACATTACACCTCATTCAGCAAAGGCCTTTTCATTTCCTATTTTGGGAATCAACTATTTTCCGGCAAAAGGCAAAAATCCTCACAATCGAGCATAAATACCAGGCCCACAGTAATTGTACCAGGCTCTGAAGCCAATTTGACATAGCAGCCAAATGGTAGAATTGTAACCAGGTCTGTCATGTGATGCCCTCAGGACAAAAATAATTATTTCACTTAAATGGTGAAAGAGATTTGTGGTGGAAAAATTTGTGGATATAGTTTTTCGAGCATCACAACTCCCGTGAAAATTTGTATTAATATGAAAATTTGATCCTTTCAGTCTGATAACATTTTCAGAATCTAGAATAGCCCCATGATTAAATCATTTAATCCTCGAACTAGCCGTCTGGCGGAAGTCTCTGGTGCGCCTGCTCTATGGGCCACACAACGCGGAAGCAGAGCGGAAGTAGAGCCAATCATCCGGGTTTTTTAGACACGGCAGCTGAACTCTTTTGGTTTTATGCACCACTGAGCAGCTTTCATAGGAATGAACAGGACTCCACTTCGAACATTGTATCCACTACTCTGAATACATCCATGGTTAATACCTTTTCTGAGCAACTGAGGAACTCCATACAGCTTTTGAAATGCATACTGACAAATGTGCACGAAATATGTGGACATGGGTAATATGAAAACCGACTGACAAGGGATTGGGAAAAGAGCAGGGATATTTTTAAAGTGATGATGAGTCACAAAGCATGCTCTTTTTTTAAAAGTTTTTTTTTTGACAGTACAGTGCAAGATCGATAGGAAAGTGGGGAGAGAGGGGACGACATGGAGCAAAGGGCCAAGGGTTGAATCCAACTCTGCTGCAACTAGGACTCAGCCTTTGTATATGTGGTGGCTTGTAACGCTTGTAATAAGTTTTGCCCCGTACACAGCATGCAAGATATTGCACACTAGGGGGCTGATTTGTGAGGTTCATTTCTCAACAAAATGAAACCAAGACCATAATATCAAAGATAAGCTTTTTTTCCCCCACTGCTCCATGAAGCTTTTACTTTAAGTGGCAGCAGCATTTGAAAGCATTCGATGTGCTACTCTGTTCACTATGCATGTCTCTCATAACAATTTGAGTTCAATGTGCCAGCTAAAGAGAACTGGGAGATGTTATTTGCTCATTTGTCTGTAATAATTGCTGTCTTGCTGTGCTTGCCTGTGTATCTATGTGTATGTGTGAGTGAGAGAGTTGGTGCTGTAATGACAAGAGACTTTATTTCCATTTCACAGTTTAGCATCACTGCCTGTCAGTAGTGATTCTCTTAATCCCTGCTGCTCACTGTCAGTGCCGCATCACACGCAGTACAGAAATAATGCATCTCAGGCCCACACAGGCAGGCATACACAGATAAACATACATCAAACACATCAGACACAGAACATACCGAATGTGCAGTGAATACACACTCAACCAGCCAGTTCTTGGTATCAGAAAACCAATTACACCATTACTATCAGTGTGAGTGGGCTTACCATCTAACCCACATCATAGGGTAAGGAAAAACAAAACTTAGTTTGAGGTTGTGAATGCTCAATGGCTGGAGTCGCCTGTAGAATCACAGATTGCTTTAAAGTGGCAATGGACATGTTATTGGCTTAAAATTTTCATTATGAAGTAAATGTTGAATGCAGAATGTAATGGAATAATGACACCGTCAGTTTGAGGCCAGTGAGACTGACTAGAGCACCAGCCTGACTGAATCTATCTAATGTTACCTGTTCATATGGAAAAAAACGGATGGAAAATGTGTTATCACCTTCTCCGTTCATGGAGTTTGTTTGAAAAAATATGCAGTGTATGCTGTGTTATTGGCAACATAAGCTGTGAGGAAAAGGGAAAGATTTGTATCTGGTTGTCATTGGGACAGCGGTACCAACAATAATACCACATGGAAACGCTAGGGGGGTTTCCACTTCAACATAAGCAGGTGGACTGACTTAAAAACCAAGGAAAAAGTGTCTCATTCATGCTCTCTGTGCACCGATTTGTGTGAACTATTGAATAAATAAAGGTAACTTAAGGTGACTGATATGACTTTGCTAAATTTTCTTGGTCGTTGAACTTTAATAGAACTGTGCTGATATTTTTTCTGCCTAGGTAGACATCACTTCTTATCTATTTAGGCTGCCATCCCTACTTTGATCAATAAGTCTGCCTGATGTTCAGATGTAGCATGACTCTGAGTTGAATTAGGAACTTAACCCAAAAAAACAGAGCCCAATATCATGGTGTCCCACTTAAAACTCAACTTCAAACCAAAGTGTAATCTATAGCGTGCAACAAGATGGGAGCTGCCTGACGCCATGTTTTAATGCGATTGAGAAAGTGTGTCGCTTCCCTCCCTCCTCTTGGATGACTTCAAAAAGTGAGCAAGGGAGCTGTGTGATGTTTTTTGGGGACGGCAGAGCCTTTACTTTGACTCTTTCATCTGCTGGGTGACTCACTCTCTCTCTCTCTCTCTGCCGATGGGCCCGATGGTGCACTAAGGAAACGCGCAGCTCAGATAGGTCTGTACATACACACATGCACACAACATATGTTCATACACAAACCCTTTAATGTGTGTTTTTGAAGCAGCTATGATGTAAACATATACCAACAGCAGGCGAACAGATCCAATAATCTGAACGCCCTACACTAAACATCCTAAACCGTACCTTTTTCTCCCCTAAAATGAGATCTTACGCTCTGCCTCCCTCATCTCTTTGTCTCCCATCCCTCAGCCCATGTTTCTCTCCTCCTCGTCTTATCCATGACTGACTGAATAATGTGATTTGGTGTATCTCCAAATGGCACAAGACCAACCTAATAAATCAGCACTGACAGTGGGCAAGAGAGAGGATAAAGACGCGGCTATGACAACAACAATGACAACAACCTCGTACCACCATCTTCTGGCTGAGAGAGAGAACGGTACACTCACCGAGGCTTAAAGGACAAAAGGATCAAAGCTAGAGTGAATGGATGTTTTATTAAAATGTTAACGGGCGTACTAGAACATTGTGTTAACTGCCAGATCTCCCTGGTTTAACTTCCTGCATTCTGACTTTAATGTTAAGACTCCTCTGTATTTTTGGAGGGCATACAGGTTCAAGATCTAAGCTTTGTTGATACTGTATCATCACCGCTTGTTGACATTCTCCTTGTGTCAATGAAAACTGATGAAAACAAACACAACAATGATAGAGCCATTGCTGGTGGTACCTGATTACCTGAGTGGAGCTCCACACAAACACTGATCCAAAGAAAATAGAAGCACAAAGCAACCAAGACTGGCACAGTGTTCAGTGAAAATTCTGAACATTTTTTGCACTAAAAGCATCTTGGGTGGTCTTTTCACAAATGCACAGTTCTAAATACGGTTGGGAACGGAACAAGAACACATTGAAGACACATTAAGATCCAATCAGTCAAACCACATGTAAGGATGGTCAGGGGCATATGGGTCCACACATGGGAAATAGTGTGAAAGCAGATGCATCTCCAGCCACATGAAAATATCGCCACGTCAGCTCTGCACAACAAAAAAAAAGTTATATACAGATCATTGTCAAACAACTTAAATGAGGATTTGAAGTCTGTGCTCAAGCTGAGGTACCAAACTACTACTGCAACCCTCTTCTCATGATGCATCACTGATGACAAACACGTTTTGTTTTTTTCTTTTTAAGAAACGGCCAGTTTGTCACAGATGATGGGACAAAGGCTACGTTCAGACTGCAGGCACACAGCACAACAGTGTGCACAACACAAACCACATGTAATCTAATCTTTTCAATTTGGATTTTGGCCACTTTCATATGTGGAATTCATGCAATTTTTGCGTCGGGTGTCGCTCACATCACATTCCCACCGCTCCTATCCCTGACATGATTAAGGATTTGTATTTCTTTCTCCTCATCCTCGTTACCATCTGCTCACAAATTTGCTTGCTTCCACTGCACATCAACTTATAATTGAAACCGTAAATCCTGACTTCAGTGGCCTCCATGTTTGCTTCCGTATGACATCTTTCTGTGTGTGACGTCTTTTTTGTTCTTTTGTGCATGTGGGTCAATTCAGCTACTTCACCAGTTCATATTGGAATCTACAGATGTACAAAAGGCCAGCTTTTTGACCTTACCGAAACACACATGCGATTAGATGTATTGGCAGGGAACTAGTCGATGTGAAGGATTTTTTTTAGTTAATTTTGATTTAGTAGAAGCTGTTTGCAGTCAGTGATACCAGAGAGCATCAGCACCTGCAGTATCACTGCCTGTCAAACAAGCTGCGTAATGTCATCTCCTCTGAAAGCCCTTTACAACTGCAGTGTCATCTCATAATGAGTGGAGATACACAAAAGGCAGCTCCAGCTAGGGGACTATACGGACTACTAAACTAACTCATACACTGTGTGAGCCAACCTAACTTTTAAAAGGAATAACCTCTCAAGTTTTTGGATGTGTATAGACTTCCAATAATAATGACCTGTGGGGGGAAAAAGAGACTATTTGCAAAACACAGGAGTTCTTATTTAAGCTTTTAGCTAAGTATGTGTGTGTGTGTGTGTGTCCTGTGAGTGTCAGAGAAGAGTGTACACTTTCATGTCAAGGGAGTCACGTGGGACATGGCCAGAGGGACACTGGTGCTGTGACACAGGGAGCATGGATTGGCTACTGCATGCCCAAAAGCTGCTTTCTCATTGGCTGATGTTTGCCTCCAGGTGGTTTTGTCACACTTGATTAGTGTTTGATGAAATGTCCTGTCCCTTTGATCTGAAGTGAACACACACACACACACACACACACACACACACACACACACACACACACACACACACACACACACACACACACACACACACACACACACACACACACACACACACACACACACACACACACACACACACACACACACACACACACACACACACACACACACACACACACACACACACACACACACACACACACACACACCTTTTCAACTATTTGCCAGAGGAACTTTTTATGGTGACATTTACACCGGCAATTAAAAGCTGTAAAAATGAGGGCACTTAAAATAACAGTGTATGCAGTGCATGTGCAAGATGCAAACACACCAAGAACTGTTAAGTGTGTGCCCTCTCGCTTACACTCACACACACATACTCATACACAAACACCCTGGTCCACACAAACATATCAGGCAAAAAATTTGCAATCTAATCTCCGGCAGCAGTTCAAAATGCCATGCTCTCCAGACTAAGAGAAAATATGAATTCATGGTTCCAGACGTTATTCATTTCCTATCAAACCTGAGGCCTTCTGATCTTTTGTCACACAGTATCTCAGATCTCCAATGTTGACAAGCAGGGAGTGTGTACGATACAGCTGTGTAAGATGAAGAGGTCCAACACAAAGACCTTTTCTCCACTAACCAGACTTGAAACTCATAAGTACTGCATACTAAGCACAAATTGCAAATATAACCTGTGTCGTATATGCTAGGGATCATACAGAGGATTATGTGTGTGCGCATATGTATGTGTGGTAAGAAACATTATTCCCACACTTCCTCAAAGCCCAACCCTGATTTCTTGTAACTCTTTAAAAAAGCCTGAATGTTCTGTGCTTTGCCACAACTTGAAGGCAGGGGGGAGGATGCAGGGAAAGGCAGAGAGAGATGGATGGTGGAGGTGTGGAGGAGAATAAGAAAGTTAGATAAGGCGATGGTGTGGGTGAGAGGCAGAATTCACGCTCACTGTAGCCCAGAGATGAGGTGTCTTTATCAGGCACAGAGCAAGCTTCACAGGCCCCTCAGTGGAGAACGGGGATTGGGATGTTTGGGGTTGAGCGCTCACACACACACACACACACACACACACACACACACACACACACACACACACACACACACACACACACACACACACACACACACACACACACACACACACACACACACACACACACACACACACACACACACACACACACACACACACACACACACACACACACACACACACACACACACACACACACACACACACACACACACACACAGAGACTAACTCCCCCCCCCCCCCCCCCCCCCCCCACCTTCTACTCAGCCCACCTCCATCACTTTTCCTTCTCACCTCCTTTCTTTTTTGGTGCAGCTCAAATGTATGGAAGTATCTGAACGTCTGATCTTATCTCTTCTGATATTCTGTTTCTCATTATCTCATTCCAACAGCTTTGACTTTCTACTCCCAAAACATCCCCATCCCCTCTGTCTCTCCCTTAAACACATGCGTCTTTGATGGGAATCCATTCATGGATTTAATGGATTTCTCTGGCCTTTTTTCCAGGATCTGGGAGATGTGTTAAAAAAAAAAGGGGGGAAAAGCTGGCCTGCCCAGGCTCTGCTTCCGAGAGGATGGTGGACTGCAGAGGACAGCATTTCCGTCTGCATCAAAAGAATGAGAAATTTTCAGCTTACAAAACAGGGCGAACAAGGCAATATGGATCTGAGAGCTGGCTGACTTCAATCCAACATGAAAAAAAAAAGAAACAGGGTGCAAAGAAGCAGTGAAACGTTTCCCTGGCCACTACGAAGTCAAACTTGGAGACAGATTAGAAAGTATAAAAAGGGGGAAAAAGTAAGACGTCCAACCTTGTGAGTGAGTTTTTTTTAGAAGCACTTTCAGCTGACAAAAAAGGATGGAGAAATCATTAATCTCTTTCATAAAAAGTGAAACTAGCACATTTCTTTTAGTGTTATCTGGGTGAGTTCAACCCTCAGCATCACTGCTTTGAATCCACTCCAGATTCCCAGACAACTGAGGGTGAATTGAACTGAGCCAAAAAGATAAAATAACTTTAAGCTGCAAAACAGCCTTCACATATCCACAAAGTTTAAAAAAAAAAAAGAGGAACTGATAGGAAATGGCATGATTTCTTCAAATAAGGATTACCACGTTATATGAACTGTCTTTTCCCCGGATCTCTTTCCCATCATTACCCCTGGTTCTGTGTGCCATATGGAGCCAAAATGGCCGTCTGGGTGCTTTGGAGGTCCCTGCATTCCGGATCTAATGCTGCGCAGCTGGCGTGGGATGGTGTCTAATGAAAAATGCTCTCTTTGATGGGACCTGCCTAGGGATTAGGTTCTGATCAACACCACCTTAGGTCAGCTTCCTGCTAGACCAGCACAAGATTATGGGTGATTTCCCAGCCGTGGGTCCAGTTTCTGTAGTGGCAAGGGGAGAGAATATGAAACTGAAAGAGAGGGAACCTCAGAAGTTCTAATTGAAGTACTTCCTGGTTCACTAAGATAGCAAAAGGTAAAGCTGGTTAATGGAAACCGAAAAAAATGGTATAGCCCATGATGGTAAGAGGGTCGACCAAAAGACTTAATTTCTACAAATACTTAAGTACATTCAGTGTAGATGCTAACAGCACCATTACTTTATTCAACTTTCTAGGATGTAGTAAAATACTATAAAGTAATATGCTGGGTTTTATTTGGTGTTTCAGATGGAGTACCTCAATAAGGCTCTGTAGGTCTGTGGGTGCACCTGAGAGACCAGGACATATGGACAGGTTTAATCCTAGCTTGGATGTGAAACATTAAAATGTACTGATCTGTACAACTGCACCGACATGACAGCAGCAGACCTCTGCTAAAGTAGTGAACCCAAGCAAGCCTTCCTCCCCCGGGGGTGGGTGTGGCTCAGCAGGTAATGACAGTTTGATCCCCGGCTCCTCTTGTCCACATGTCTGATAAGACATTGCACCGCCACACACACACACACACACACACACACACACACGCACACGCACACGCACACACACTCCTCACTGTCAACACTGGTGAAAGATAATAGCATGATAAAGATAAGGATAAACATCTATTGAAAGAGACATACTCAGAGGCAAACATTCAGAGAGACAGTGGGAAATGCATAGAAAAGATAAAAATACTTGATTGCCACAATAAGACTATTTCGAAAATAATGTAAAAAATCCACCTAGATGTACTAGGTGCAACTACAGGCTGAAAGTCAACCACACCTCTATCAACATATTATCCTGTATGCAGAAGATGATACAGCCTCTCTACCTCTTTCTGTAATTTCCTCCCTAATTCAGTGTTTATTGGCATTTTCAGACATCAGTGTTCTCTCCCTTTTATGTTAGTTTCTGTTAGACGAATGAAGGTGTCATTTTTTAATGTAAAGTGACATGTATGTAAAGTAAAGTTAAACAGGCATTCATCCACACAGTGATGTAACACAAATCTATTGGCAAACTGACCATTTCCTATCTTTTCCCCTCCTGCCCTTTACCCACCTTCTCTTGAGCAGCATCCTTCTCCTGCTGATGGCTTCCCTCAAGGTCACCACGGATGCGCTCCATGTCAGAGCGGAGCCGGTCCAGGGATGCCTCTTTGTCCAGGAACGCCCTTTGTTTTTCCTCCTCCTGAAGTAATGCCATCTTAGCCAACTGTTGTTTGTGCTGTGCATGAGCTATCTGGAGTTCTTCATGTAGACTTGACAACTGGGCTTCCAATTCTGAAATCGTCTGGAAAGAGATAGATACAGAGATGTACAGTGGATTTAGGTAAGTGATGTTAACTGATGTCCTACATATATCATCCCGAATACATCACGTGTCTACTAGATGCTCTTGGGTTAAGATTTCATACCCCAGTTGTTAGAACAGATAGCAAACATTAAGTGGAAATTACTTTGTGTTACACTTGTATTGTATGACGTCAGCTGCCTTGACCATTTTAGCTAAGGTGAACCATACTTAGGATCTATTTTTGTTTATAATGTATCCTTCTAGATGGATTTATTTCTAAATGTGTTTATCTAATGTACCGATGAAGATATTATCAGATCATCCACCCATATTCCTCTGTGTACTCATGCATTTTAGCACTAACAAAAGGTTTATCAACGGATCTGGCTTGGATTACAGGCTGAAACGAATTTATGAGCAATAAAGAGAAACAGAAAATATATCTTGTGTCCTGTAGGGTTTAATATGGAAACAAATTTCTCCGAATGACGTCGTCATAACACTAATACATCAACACTGTATAATGATACCCTAAAAAGAAATGTGCGTAGAGATGTTGATACGCTGTATGAGTAAAGAGATGCTGCAGAGTGATTGAGTCACAGTATCCAAGTGTGAGGGAGTGCCTGTTCAGTTTAGCCAAGTGTAGGAAAGTTTCACAAACGGCTTCTTATTTTCTCTGTCTTTGTGTAGGGGGCTGCTATGGCATGACCCCTCTCTTGACCTCCCTGTGCTCAGCTTTGACTTTACCCAGGAGAGCAATTTTAATAGTGTTGCCAGTGAGCGTCAGCATTACATAGAAAGAATGCTAATAAGCCCAACCCCAGAGCCTTTGAAACACCAGAAATAAGACTCCTCTGACACAGACAATGAACCTACATCTCAAGAGTTTGGAAAATTCCAAAAGCAAAATCGGAGGCTTTCCGTTTTGAAAAAGCTGCATTCCTTAACTGGTATATAAATGGATATCTGACATGGGCCATCCAGTGTCAAAAATATCCATTTATCAATACGCAGACATTGAATATTTGAAATGTTTCAATAATCATTTAACCAATACTCACACACAGAGCTAAAGTGGCCACATAGCCACGCCTCCTCATTTTGTCCCTAGTCTCATTCACTCCACTGGAAAATAGCAAATTGCGGGTTTTGTTATGGTGTTAACTCATTAAAGATGGCAAGTACAGTGCTTCCACAACTTTTTCCACGTTTTTGGTCGACAAAAAAAACTGCAGGAGGGCTGTTTGTAAATAAATGCATTTGAGGCAAATGAAGACAAGGCAAAATAGACAAGAAAGCCCATATGTCCTTCCTGAGGTATCAATTTTATATTTGGGGAGTAAAGGAATACAAGTGATGGGATTTACTATACAAAATATTAGTAACTATTCTGTAACAGTTTCAATGGGTGGTATTTTGAATACAGTATGTAAATATAAGACCCAGACAAATGAGCACAGCCACTGATTTTGAAGTATTCCAAAAGTAATCCAAAGTATTAAGAATATGTTTCCTAATTTGAGTAATCTATTGGAATACGTTACAAATGATTTACGATAATCACAAGTTCACTATCCACAAATAGCCTATATGTAGTATATAACTGCACATTTTCCATTTATCAGTATATCTATGATCGTTCCCTAACAAGCAATGAGCAAAAAGGCATCATAGCGAAGTGTCAGTGCCTTTAAGATTGCAGTTGCTGTGTTGCACACTTCCCTACCTATATTGCACGTATTCCCCAGCTATTGCACATCCTCATTACTCTCCTCAGTTTACTTGGTTTATTTCTTACTTTGGTTCAAACTGTCTCCTGCCCCTCTCCCTCCCCTCAAAAGTCTGGGCATCCCAGGACAACGCCATGTTAAGGCAATCAGACAGAAAGTGTCTGAAGTCTGTTTTAGTGGGCACTGGGGAGAATCAAAGAGACTTCAAAGGAGTGTCACAAAAACAGACAGATGCTGTTGCTCTGTGTTATGCTCCCTCCACATGGTCATGGTCATGGTTACTGTCATACACATACAATGGCATGCAGCGCATTCAGAGAGAATCTGAGGTAAAAAAAAACAACAAAAAACTAACACACGCAATCCTCAATCTCTATGTCCCACTCTTCCTGTCTCTCAACATTACCCATCTCACGGTTCCACTTGTGCCTTCAAGGGCAAGCAGCTATTAGTTCTGAGCTCTGGAGTCTTTAATGTATAATTCTCTCTTTAAAAAATGTGGATGATCTGCCTTCCAAAAAATCTTTTAATAAGTTAGAGTATAATCTCCCAGAACAGAGGGATTGGCAATGGCACTTCAGAAACTTAATAGGCCAAAAGAGCATGTCTCCTTTGGAAGTATGTGAGCACAGCTGCTTCCAACAGGGCACATGTTAGCATGCTGATGTGGAGCTTTGTGATCAAGCAGCTCTGGGTGACAATAGGCGAGTGTCAGATGAAATATATTGGGTCAAATGGTGCCAGCTAAGAAGAGAAAATACTGGCCGTCCACGGCCCGTTTGGGAGAGGTGGGCTTTTGTAAAGCACGTTTGCACATGTACGAGCACGCGCACGTGTACTAGCACGAGCACGAGGCCTACGGCGGTTCTGACGTCATTTTATGTGCGCCTGTTCGGACAAAGAAAAAAAGGACGGATCATGCGCGGACATTTAAAACAATGGCGGCGAAAGGTTCACGTTGGTGTGATGCGGAGGTGGAGTGTTTACTGCAGATTAGGTCAGATGAAAATTTTCAAAAACAGTTGGACAAGACGCACAAAAACTCTGAGGTCGCATCGCGATGACGTCGATCAATAATGCGTGTGACGTGTTACGGCGTGATGACGTAAAGGCAGGCAAGAAGCATTCGCGCAAAGCCCAGGGAGTGTGAGTACAAACGGGCCTGGCCCACCGGGGGAGAGGGAGGGGGGGGACAAGTACCCTAAAGCACGGGGCACAGTAGGGATGGACAGTGTGAGTGCGCCCTAAAACATTAAAAACGCCATAAGTAGCTCCTCTGCCACAATAACTTGAAAGGGTACTTGGTAATGTGACTTGTTGCACAGACATGCTGGCATGATATTTTTACAAAAGCCTGACTAATATGGGATTTTTGAGACCGGTGAATTTTTCCACTCTAAAATTAGTTTTGATTACCGATATGGCGGCAGATATTGTGAGTTTGTTACCTTTAATGAAAATAGACCTCTTGATGCGGACAGATTTGCACTGATATGTCTATGTCATGGTTAATCAGTTCAGTACATAATTAATAATATTCATAATAGATTCATTATTGTTGCGGTATTCTAATTTGGGAAAATATTTGTGCATTACTGTCAGATATTAGATACGCAATAAATACATCGAGAGTGATATGTATTCCTATAAAAAAAAGCATTACATTAAGGTACACATAATTAAGTCAAAACCGTCTCACAGCGGATATTATAACTTGGAAAACACAGGTGTTACTAATAATTACATTTAGATTAGCTGTATTCCATCCAGACATGTCAGTGCCAATGCCCTGTTCTGTTCATGTTGGCTTTATGACATGGCTCACAGGCACACCTGAATGGAGCAGACCCATAATTAATCTCATTATAGTCGTTACACCTGTGCTTTTCCTGCTGTGACAACTCAAATAGTTTGCATTCGTGGGACAGGTGTAAAACTTTTAGCTTCAACTGTTCATCTGAGCTTTATACTTTACTTAGATCTAGACTTTTTTCTATTCTGAGAAGTTCTACATTTTAAAGAAATAGACATTTTGGGAAGTAGTTTTATGTTTTTATGCTAAGAGTTAGAAAGTAAGTTAGAAAATTAATACCATCCCCATGTCTGTGTAGTAACTATGGAGCTCAGTTAATAAAAGCTAATCAACTCCTACCTCTAGCTCCATAGTTAATGGCACATATGTAGAGATGAGAGTAGCATCTACCTTTTAATCTAACTCTTGGTGAAAGAGAATATGTGCATTCCCTTATTTCTTTAACATATTATTTCTTAATTTTCCGTTCACAAAACATTTCCTTAACATTATTTATATGGCCCTCACGCGGACCCTAATTTGACCATTTAATAGAAACAAATGCTATCATGGAAGTAAAACTATGTGCTGGAAAAGTGGGATATGCAGCCATGCAGTAAGTGAATCTTAAAGCACAGTGTGTATGATTGTATGAATTTATAGTAGATATATATTTGCATTATTGTTAGATATTTGACTGAACTAAACAAAGAATATGTAGGTAGGAGTGTTGTAATGAATGTTTCACAGACAGATAAGAATGTGTCTGGCTGAAATCCAAGATGTGATATATTATGCACATACCAAAATTCAAAATGCTTCATGGTTTGAAAGAGAGCATGTTGTATCACTCAACACATCACACAACATCTGTAGTCACTGATGACTACGCCCATGATCAATCGTTCAGAATGAAAAAAAAAAAATCAGCTAGGTTCTAAGATAAATACTGTAATGAAATCATTCAAAGAATGCCAAACACAGTCACAAGCCAGCTCAGTGGGATCCGTAACTAGATATCACTGAGACATTGACAAGACAAGATCCGTTTGACAATACCAGATCTCAGGGACCAATCATCTGGTAAATGACAATACACAGGCGCTGAGACAATCAATGTGCACGCTGGTCTAGCTGTCTGCCTTGTTCTCTTCATCAGACATCCTCTTAGGTTTGACTCTGTCTGTCATCACCCTCTTAATTTGACACATCTTAATCACGTACTCGGGATTGAAATGCTTTGAAAAATTGACAGCATCATTATTTAGTCCATCATGGCCCAGAAGAAAGACCTCACAAGACTCTTGCTCTCTCCCATGCTGTTTGAAGTCCAGATGGCGTGTACCTTCCTTTGGAAAAAGAGATAATTAATCTGAAAATAATACCTATAAAATGAGTTTTGAGGAGGAGCTGGTGGGAACAATATGAAGGATTGGTTTTGAATAGAACAAACAATTCTGTTGTTTGCAAAAAAAAAACCCCAAGGATTCAATGAATTTATAATGCTTGTCCTAGTTTGTGAAGTCAAACTCTTACTAATGTTTAACACTTGAAAAGCCTCACAGACACAAAAAAGAATATATTCAAAATAACAGCAACAGTGAAAAATATGAAATTGTTTTATCATAATATTATATGAATCTTTACATTCTCCAAAAATACCTAATAGGTCCTACAAAAGTTAAACATTTGTGGAACATTTCTTGTCTAGAGTGAAATCTAGTTTACCTATACTATGTTAAACATGTTTTTAACACTTCATGGGTGGATGATTTCATCACAATATCTGTAGAAGGGAGGTGAAAAAAGAAAGGCCACAACATCAAGTCTTGGGGCATGTTAGAGGGTGTACTGTTGATGGATCCCCAAAAACAGCCTTCAAAACTCTTTCGTCCTCTGGGGGGGGGGGGGGGGGGGGGGGGGGGGCAGTGATCATCTGACAGAACAACACAGAACTGGCTGCGAGCAACATGTTTTACCAGCAAGACATTTCATCATCCTGGACAGACAGCCAAAGGAAAGCTTCCTTTCATACTGGTATTTATATGTGTATAAAAAAAAAACCTAGTTTATTCTTTTAAAAGAACATTCAGGTCCACAAGGCTGAGAATTGTGAGTTAATCCCCTGAGTCGGTGGGATGCCAACCGCACACCAACAGCTTAATTTTCATTCTCTTATGAGGGATAACATAACGTCTAACATTTATGTCAATCTTTGAACCTATCGGCTTTCTGTCTGACGATGCATTTCCAGAAATGGATATCTGCATATGACTAAAAAATATTTTTTAAAAAGCAAATAAAAGTATAACCACCGTCAGACGATAGCTAATGGGTTCCATTACTGCATTTCGGTCAATACGTTTAGGCTGTTTTGCTTTGCACCTTGACTGTTTACCTGCATGCAACCAAAGCCTGCTCAAACGTGATTGGTCAATACTCCTCAGACTACAACTTGAAGCCAAAACGCTTCAATACCAAAATCTTGTCATTTTGCCAAGAGATTCCGCATTCATGCAGATATCTGTTTATAGAGATTAAGATAGCTTTAAGTGTGAATGTTGAAAAACATCATTGTCATTAAGCCTTTATAATGTGTAGCAGCTAAACGGCGGGTGAAGCCAGAGTTTCTTGTAGAGTTGTTCAGATACCAGTATTGTAAATTCTTCTGATACTGCCTAAAATGTAGGAATTTACGTAATTTTCAGTTATGACTGACTGTCAAACTAGATAATAGAAGAAAGTTCTATGGAACTCATTCTCTGTATGTATTTGTTTATGTTATACAAATTGGAGCCATGCCAAATGACGATAACAGCAATCATATTAAATCCATAATAACAAAATATATAATATCTACACACTGGTATCAGACCTGACTCATCAGCTCTCCTTCTCAAACACAAGGCAAGAGTCAGGAAGGTTATTTATTAGTGTCCCACCACATCAAGGGGATGAGTCGGTTTTTCTCATCCTATGAGTGTGTGACTGAGATTTGCTGTTCACCTGGCCAACTTCCGGGCTGCAACTGTCCTTCCACTAATTCCAGGAAGACTGAGAAGTGTGAGAAGGAGGCATTTGGGTAGCCTGTTACTGACATGTCTCTTTATGATTATATATTGTCTATCTGACCCATGTGGTGGAAGCGTGTTGTTTAAAAAGTCCTGAGCCTCCCAGAAGCACAAGAGAAATGAAAGCAGAAAAGAGGCTGTAGCATTTACAGGAAGTCCTCCATTTTCTGTGTGCATCAACAAAATGCTCTTTTTTGAAAATCAATTCATATTTTCACAACTTCACAAAAAGGCTGCCTGCGAGGGCCACATTGCTAGCGGTGTGACAGTACAGAGTTCTTAAGGCGTAAACAACTTTGGTAATGCAAAAGTGTTTAATAATAAGTAGCTTTGCTCAGTGAAAAAAAATAGCTCATCTTTAATACATGCCTGCTGCTGGTGTGTCAGCCTCTTGTCATTTAACAGCACATCCATGGAGCAGAGCTCACACAGGAAGTCAAACCAGCTCACATCCCCACCACTATAAGAAACCTCACAATCCTGTCCAAGGCTTGAGTGAAAATCTTGATTTATGTCGCTTCAACATCTGACATTAGGCGTGCGTCTGATCTCTACTCAAAACACTGCACAAGCAAACAGGAACTGAGAATATGAGATGAGCACTGGGGAAGTTTATTTTCTGTCACCTCCTAAGACACATGCCATTTTGACATGAGTAGGACAGCATGTTATCAGCTGAACTGTCCTGTTGTGACGGCATCTCCAAAAAACCAAAAAACACCCTACATGGGGCCACTGGAACTGTGAAAGACATTTTCTAAAAATATTAGACAAGGGAACATGAGAGTGGGAACGAAAATGAAATATAAAACTTTTCCTTCAAGTCATACAGTTTCTAGCTTTTTAAAAACAGTATAGTTGTATACTGGTATGGCGGTATAGATGGCTTCTAATGAATAAATATTTTGGCTAGCAACAGAAGGTCATTTTGAACCTTCTGGTTTCATTTTGAACACCTAAAATATAAACACTGACAAAAAATCAATTATTACAATTTGACAACTTGGGGAGTCATCAAATAATGGTGCATTTTTACCTTTTACCTTCAACGCAGTGTAAGTAAACACATTTTCATAGAAAAAAATAAAATTGTTGTTGTTAGTGGAAAATGTAATTGATCTCTTAAAAACCCTTTTTCCGTAAATTATTGTACTTAGTGATGGCAAAATATAACCTAAAATATTTTACGTAAAGTCATGCTTCTTTGCCAGTCATTTAGTGTGAGCACATTTTGTCCACAAATACAACATATGTCTGGCTGGACCCTATCTCCAGCTAATGGCCAATAAACAAAAATCTCTGCATGCTGACAATGTTAATTTCATCAGGAAGCCTGAGGAGTCAAACACATCCCCAGTTGGGGGCTGGTTTGTCCAATGGCTTCCCACAGAGCTCCAAGCTAACCCAGGATGGAGACAGGCAAAGACAGAGCAAAGGGTATCAGATGAAGACCTGCTGCTGGTTTGGCTAAATGGTGACAGAATAGCCTGTCAGTGTCAGGGATGTCCATTAATATAAACCCAAATCTCATTGTGGCCGTCAACGCTGATATAAGAGAATAACCAGTGTTTTCCGTCGGGAGATGGCTACATGCGGTGAGAGGAGAATGTCATGCAGAGATGCACTTTGGTGGGAGTACAGGGCGCTTGACGCTGGTCCAAAACCGTACAGCGGAAAATAAAAAGAGAAATCGGACCCACGGTTTTGGAATAAAAGCTTGGCGCTCAACTTAAAAGATTTTTTTCCTTCATCTGGCTACCTGTGGTTTCTGAATTTCAAGTCTTTACACTTCTATCACAAAACCCTGCTGCGATAAAGAAATATATAAACATTGGAACAATGTTAGAAGTCGGAAATGTGTGATTTGTTTGATTTGATTGTTACGCTTGTTCTTTTTCTTGTACTTTTTCTTATGCGCAATGTTGTTTTTACCCAAATGTATTTTATTCAAATAGCAATTTCTAAATTCTTCCATACCCTCGCACCAGATACACAGCAATCTATAAAATGATTCACATCCAATATCAAAATCTTTTTTGCTTCAAGAAAAAAAAAAAAAGTACCTTAACCCGCTGTGCTTTTGAAACCCCAGGAAAACGTCAATGGGCAAAATACAAAATGGTTGTCCACAGGAGAGCGGTGGGTCAGCGCGTGTGTGTGGAAACGTGGATCAATGGAGACCCCCTACCTGGGTATCGCGCTTCCTCCACTCCTGGGTATGCTGTTGGTGCTGTTGCAGGGCTGCCCTGGCCTGCCTCTCCAGGCTGCTCACCTCCCACTGGCGCTCCTGGACCAGGCTGTCCTTTTCCGCGCTGTGCTGCTGCTGTAGCCGCGTCCTCTCCTGTTCGTGCTGCATGCGCTGCTCAGCCATCTGATTGGACAAGCAGGCAAAGAGAGACTTCATCAGCCAACACACACTCTGAGCAATCTTGTCGTCATGACAACTTGTCCATCCACCGATCCATTCATCCTTTCATCGTCCTAGCCCTTAAACCCCTTCCCGCCACCTAGAACACCCATGTGCCCAACCAATTTGGCGAAATATGTCGGAATTTGGGAAAAAGGCGTAGAAAAGTTTCTCCGCTTCCTCACATTGTCAGAGGCGACATGATGTGATGTGTTTACATCTGGCTTGCTCCCCCGCCCTCCCACCTCTTCTGCCAATTGTACAGACCGGCCCTCAATGTCCCACTCCTCGCTCTCTTCAAATCTGGCCCCCTCGCCATCGGCATATAAAAGAGCAGCTAGTTTAGGCTATGCACGCAAGCTGGTAGGGGTTAGCCATCTGGCTGCTGTAACTACCCAATGCCCCATGCTAAGCTCCTGACAGCATGCGAAAATCGGCTTAGGCGATGACTAAAATTATAAACCCAAATCAGAAAAAAAAATGGAGGGAGGCGAGGACAGCAGAAACTATGAGGAAAACTGAGAAGATTCTTAACGATTCTTGATACTGCTTTTACTTGTAATTATATTCTCAAGATTCAATTAAGTAATTCAATTAATCAATCAACCACTATCACTACCAGTGGGGTTTATGCTGCTAATGAAGGATATATGTCGTCAAGGAGCTGTGTGCGCAAATCAACACGAAGGCTTGCTTACGGTATAAAAAACAGTGTCACTGGAGTTACAACCAGCTGCACACAATACAGTAGAGGAAAATAAAACATTTCTAATGGGACACAAAGCTCCAATTTTTCAGGGATTAATCATCCTGGCAGCTGAAGCAAGTCTGTATCCCACGCGACTGTGAGCGGAGTCACCTGCTGAGAGGTGAGCTTTGGCAGCACAGCTCCCAGCCCAAGCCTTTCCCAGGCCTGTTCCCTTCCCACTCCCCCATGGCGGGGGGACCAGTGACCCCCACACCATCCCGCCGTGCAGCCCCAGCCGGAGTCTTGAAAGGACAGCAGGGGCCTGGGGCCCATTCGCTTCCCTGCTTTGAAGCTAATCCCCTGCACATTGTGCTTGACGGCACCCTACCTGGTCTGCCAGAGAAGCGGAGATCCACAGCCTCTATGCCCGGTGCCTCTATCCACGGCCCTATCTTTGCACGTTGCGTGTTATTCAGAGCAGGTGATGAATGAGGGGCTATCTACAGGAAGCCGGATCCTGTCCCAAGCACTGAGAGGGAGGCCACAATAGACTTCATTTTGGCAGCCAAGAATTTACTCCTCAGGTTTTGAGAAAGCTTTGCTAAATGCCCTCTGAAAAGGCAATGGGAAGAATTATAGCTGGATAAAAATTGATTTTATCTATGTGGCTAAGTTAATGCAAATAACATTTGTCCAGTTCATAACAGAATGCAGAATGTGGGCAAAATCTTCCACATGTTGCCACTGGCAATGTCTACTGTGCACAAACAAACACATTTGCACTGCCTTCATTTTCCATAATAGACACAAATGAGATCCAAAGACACAATACAATGTCCCACAGAGATAGTCAAATTTAGCAGCACAAGTTACAGCTGACAGATAGGTAGGAAGGCGATGACTTTGAGAACTCCCCAGCAAGACATGGTGTAACACAAATTGGGGGATGTGGTGGTGGCTTACTGTTCGCTCCTGTTTAGAGTCTCAGGCCATGGGGGTTTCTGGAGGAAAGAGGGTATCTGAAGTGGAACGAGGATGAAGAACTTGGCAAGATAGATCCATTGTGAGAAAAACAGCTACAGAAAAAGACGGAGAGCAGACCCAGCAAGGAGCCTGGTTGCAACATCACGTAGCGCCAGCGTGCAGCGGAGAATGCTGGGTGCTGCGGTTCTTAAAGGGACCGGCGTGGCGTTTATGAGAGAAGGCTGTGTCGGTTAAAGCACAGCTTGGTGCCACCGATACTGAGTTGGCCGGGTCTTACTGCACAGCACGACTCCTGTCAGCCTGCCCAGACATGGGCTTGTGTGCATCGATCGCATTGAGACAGGACAGTGAGGTAATGAGCTTCTTTCAGCCCTGGGGGTGAAATCTTAAATGTTGGGGAAGGAGGAGGGTGTAAAGGAGAGTAGAACAGAAGCCCTGTCTGGTCTCAGCAGGGGGGACTGGGGTGACTGTGGGAGGGGAGGGAGAGATGGAAGAAAGACAAACCTCTTATTCCTCACTGTAGGGTTTGAACTGAAGATGGCCTGTGAGTGGCGCTGGATAGGAGTATATGTGTCCGTGTGTACAGTACGTGCAGACATTTGCATATCTATACACTGGACTCAACTAGACTTTATTATTTACTGACCCCATCTAAGGTTTCCCTCAACTCTCAAGGTCACGACTCCAAACCAGCCATTTGACCTCACTGCATCACTCCAACGTCAAGAGGCAAAGCTCTGTCAGGACACCATGACGTCTAGCTGCCAGGCGGGTCAGCTGGAAAACAACTCCTTCATACATAGTTCTCCTTTTAAAGTCTCATTGAAGTTGCCTTGAGGGAATGTTCTTTTGTGTGCATCTGAATGGGCAAACTTGACCCCTGCAATCTTGTGACACCAATCTCTCTGGAGTGGAGGCACAATGCGCACACACATGCAGATATGGGTGAACGGTTACACACAAAGTACTTGTGGTCACGCTTGTGTGCAAAACCACAAAATGCAGAATGCACACACAACATAAAACGATTGTGCTCACAGTAACTCATGAATAATCATGTCTTCATGTGTGTACGGATACATTTCTTCTCTTTCTTTCTCTACCCTTCAAACTGTGGAGCTGATGTCATCAGCACTCACATCGACATCATCAGAAAGACAGGCCCTTCTTTTTTATATGTTTTTATCTTCAAGACAAAAGCCTTCCTGATGTGCTGCTAACCCTGTGTAGCTAGCTTCAACTGTCAACTGCACCCCCACTCTCTGTTGCAGCAGATGATGATCGTCACTTCAGTATTTTCTGCAATGCTTTGATTACTTTCCTGTTTTTCCACATTAGATGGAAGCTGTGATTCCTCAGAACAATATGCTGTAGTTGGTACTGAAGACACCGATAAATTCTCACAGTTACTGGACCATTCTAGAGGCAGGAAAATGTCTTTTGGAGATACATACAAACTGTGTTACAGTTTAAGCAGCTCCACTGCTTTCTGTGGTTATATACTTGCAGCACGAATAAAAAAAACAACATTTCTCACTTTACCCAGTTAAACTGTTTTGGTGGATACATCATAAATCCTTGTTTCTTTAGACACTTTGGGTTCAATCTTTCCCCAGTCTGACACCAAACATAATGTTTGCCATCAGACCCAAAGGCAACATGCAATACCTTCACTGCAATTTTCTGTTAATCAGCTGCAATTTTCATGCAAGATCAAGCTCCTGCAAAATGGGTCACACAGTTTCTTGAAGCTAAGAATACTGAAACAATGAGATGGCCAGCCCAGAGTCTAGATATAAACCCCAAAGAGAATCTCTAGAAAACCCTTGGTAAAGTAATGTTTAAGAAACCCACTACAGTTACTGAACTGTGGAAGAGACTGCAAGAAGAATGGACCAAGCTCAAACCAGAGCAGTGTGAGAAACTAGTGATGTCCTGTGGGCGCAGATGTGCTGCAGTCATTTAAAGCAAGGGCCTCTACACTTCCCATTCATTTTTGAATCCTATAGCCCTAAGAAAACATTGTTTTAATCTTCTCTTCTGACACAATGATTACTGTTTGCTCACAGTTTTTCCCCCATAAAACAAAGGTTTTTGTTGAAGTGTCTTGGTTATTTAAAAATGACATGCTTTTACAGCAGTGGTATAGCCACAGCTGATATTCTATCAAATTCTGAACATTAAAAACTAATAGCATTTCAGAATGAATCAAGTATTTATAATTTGTTCTCTAATTTTGATCTCTAGTGTATATCACGATATAGCCTGTTTTCTGGTCTATATGAAATAACCACATGGCAAGTCTATTTTATATACTCCTGTTTGAATTCAATACATGGCAAATGAAAAGAAATATTCATTTTCTCATTTTATTAAGAACTTATCTGATTACATATGTGAAATCATGGGCTATGTTATTTAGCTGATGTTCATGTTGAACTGTGTTGTTTGATTATAAAACCAAAACTGCACTTTTCAAATGATGATATTCCCTCAGGTATTTCAGATAGTATTTTCTGAGAAATCTCAGTTAATTTGCTTGTTATTGTCAATTTAGACAACGAAACTGTGTATCACAAAATCTCAAAAAATGTTTTTTTCAAGATCATCCACTGAAAGACCATAAATTATCATATTTATTATTACCCAGGCCTAATATGAATTTCCTATGACATGGTGCAATTAGTTGCTGTGCAGGGCTGCAAAATTATGACTGAAATAACAATCCTGATCATTTTTTCCTGATGCTGCACTTACGATTCTTTATCACAACAAGTACACCTGGTTTGCCATATTTTGTATGTTGTATACATATATTGTGATATGAACTTAGGAACGAGTGAGCAAAACATTTCTTTGAGCATTTCTCCACTAGAGTTGCACACAGGTTACACAAATAAAGAAATACTAAAAGGTAACTGAAGGTAAGAGGCAAAATTAGAGTTTAGGCTTTTTATGGCTAAAATAATCAATTGCATTGTTAAAGTATACAGCCAGAGATAAACATCCCACAAGCAGGCTTGTGTGGTTAAAGTAAAATGTAAGTAATAGTACTATGCTCCCTACTGAGACTGGCTACCTCCGATAATATCCATTTCTGTGGTTTAATTAAATCTGATGCTCTATAAGAGATGTCCTCCTATCAGCAAGCTGGATTTCAATGAGTCGTGAAAATGGTTTCCAGACTCCTAATCGAAGAAAAGTGACAGAGATGCGATGATGTGAGGACCAAGCATCTGCTGTGCAGATTGCATTAGTCTTGAATTGGCAACATTTAAGATATTTACTGAGCCGCAATCCAAGCTTAATCCAAAGCATGTCCCTTATCATGAGAAATTAATCAGGTGGAACAGATGGGGAGGAATAACAAGACTATTCAAAATGTATGCCAGTCACCCTGGCTGCCCAAGTGTTCACCGATAATAGAGAAAAGATAACAATTTGGCGATGATGATGAGGGAAACAAGAGGAGAATTCTTTCCCCTTGCTTCATCATAATAGAGAAACAAGGAAACTATTCACACGTGCATTCTACAGATAGACAAACACACTGTAAACAGATGGACAGAAAGTTACAGACTCATACAGACCTGCTGCTCATATTTCTGTCTGAGTGCATCAAGTTGCTGGGAGAACTCTTTGGCCTGGTTTTCCCTGAGCAACTTGGAGCGGATCAGGTCCTCTTCGACCTTCTCCATCTGGAGGCATGCGGAAAGAGAAAAAGTTAAAGCCGGAAAATAATTCCACATTCAATTACATTAATAATAAAATATTTGTGTAAAACATTTAGACTGAGTTCATGATCTGACATAGATTCATGTTGCTGAAAACCACACATGGATATGAAATGAAACATCTCATATTTCAGAAGATTGGACATACATTTTTGTTCAAAATTCTGCTCAATAGTTTTTTTCAGGTTTCTAGTTGATGCACCCATAACCACAGTTTAAGTAAAAAACATATGCAGAACTTGCAAATCACCACCACCACACATCTGCTGCAGAGTAATGTCGCTGTAACATTTTTCTTTTGATTTGAAATTAATGAATTGCCATCGGGAAGAAATCTATTCATTACATTACGTGTGATCTTATCCTAATGACATCACTTTAACAGCACATCAATATATTAACCTACTCATCAAAGTATGATATTATAATAAACACTAAATATGTAATGACAGTAGTTCAAATCAAAATGTACATATTCACAGGTGAATAAAAAATGACTGCCACTCAAAGACTTAAGTAAAAGAGATGCAATTAGAAAGTTGCATGCTTCTGTCTTTTTGAGGACTTCGTGTTTTTCTGGAAAAAGAGATTTGACGATATTTATTCTATTTATCTTAAATTCCTTGCAGCCTACAACTTTCATATATTCTGTTCAGGTGATGATAATCAAAACAATTGGAAATGTAATTTACTGAAACGCCTCTGCATCTGAGCTATGCCGTGTGTAACGCTCAGGAAATGCTAAAATGTGTTTTGATTAATCCATTTAAAATGCTAAAGCCTCCTTTGAACTACGCACGCAACAGAGATCTGATCCTGTGTGTTTCTTCTTTTTTCCCTAAACCAAAATAGGGCACACTTTCCTTTAAGTGCAGTGTAAAAGTGACGGGCTGATTTTAAAATGACAGAAAGGCAGAGAGAAGAAGTGAGTGATACAGATAATCCATTTAGATACAACACTGTCTGCAGATGGAGAGAGGGAGAAGATTGTGAGAGGAAAGATGGAAGGATGAAAAGAGAGAATAAAAAAACTTGTATAACATTAAAGCCTTTGCAGGAGAACGTGATGGAGCGATGCATAAGTGGGGTGGGGGAGAGGGAGAGAGGATGACAGGGATGCAGAAGAGACTGCTCCTCTCCTGGCTTTGATGTGGGCTGAGGATAAAGTCAGATTGGAGATTGGGATGCCAGGGGCTCGATGTGAAAAGAGGGAACAAGCATGAGGTGGAAGGCTGAGAACAGGAGAAAAAGAGCAGGAGGAAGAATAAGAGGGAAAATACAGCAATACAGACATTTTATCACTTCCCACCCTAGAAAAAAAACACACTGAGCCTTGTATTCAAGAAGCAGGAACAACCAACAAGGCAAACCAAAGTTTTTTCTGTCAGTAGCACTTTTCAGTGAGTGTGAATTTTTTTCCTAAGGGGTCTTGAATACATGTGTGTTTTCATTTGAATGGAGAGGAGATCTCATTTTGCCTTCTTTTGATCGAAAGCAAGCAGCACAATTAATCTGTTATCAATAAGATAAACGTTAAGAATTCACTCTGGGGAAATAAAGGTTGCTCGGTGTGCCCGCAAACATGGGCATGTATAAATTTGACTCCCACACTTTCTTGTTCTTTCTTACAAAATACCGATTTGCCCAAAAACTTAATGAGCAACTAAAACTTACAAGTCTTCCCAACGCGCAGGCAGCCCTTTAAAACATTCCGCACACACACACACACACACACACACACACACACACACACACACACACACACACACACACACACACACACACACACACACACACACACACACACACACACACACACACACACACACACACACACACACACACACACACACACACACACACACACACACACACACACACACACACACACACACACACACACACACACACACACACACACACACACACACACACACACACACACACACACAGTCTTGTAAGACAGCATCACAAGTTTACAGCTGAGCGCGTATCGATTTGAAGAACTCTCCCAATAAGCAGCAGCCCACGCGGTGCGGAGTGCTGATCGTGAGGCTGGCCTTACGTA
The DNA here is from genome assembly GCF_963691815.1 of Echiichthys vipera. Taxonomy (NCBI): domain Eukaryota; kingdom Metazoa; phylum Chordata; class Actinopteri; order Perciformes; family Trachinidae; genus Echiichthys; species Echiichthys vipera. Next base: position 11,965,284 of record NC_139842.1, read on the forward strand.
CTAATTAGTCTGGCTTCTTAATGCAAGTGAACCGTTCTCCATCGAAACCTGGCCCTCCCACGTCACGCCCACTAACAAGAAGTGAGGTCAACGTGTGATAGCAGAGAAAGGAATGCACCTGCTTAATAAGCAGGATTATAAATCATGTCATTCATTTGGGATGACTAAATGAGTCATAATGGCCTGTGGATGAAAAAGTTCTTTTTTGTTTTTTCAGTATAGGAGCAGTTGACGGGTAAAGTGAAGGGGAGGGATAGAGAAGTGCAAACAGTATGGCGCCCTGTTGCATCTGTGGTCAGGCTGCGTCTCTGAAACTACAAAATGTGTTTGCATTGTCTTGGTTACTGATTGTGAGGCAGCTTACTCTTTGTGGCAAAACAAACATGAAAGAGAGGAGGAGAAAGGTGCATCTGTAATTGACACACAGCAGGAAACAAAACATTTTTACTAATGTGCGTAAATATTAGAGGCTGACTGGATGTACAGCACGCATAATAGAAAACAAGTGTTCATACCATGGATGACGTCTAGTGTTAACTAATATACTTTGTGCATACAATGTGAAGTGTTTTTTATGCTTTTGTGTGTTTATGTATGGTATGTGTATCAGACCTGGAGTTTCATGTCAGCGTAAGTCTTCTCAGAGCTGAGCTCAACCTGTTTCTTGAACTGCTCCAGTGCTGTATCTGCATGCTGGATCTGCTGCCTTTGGCTCTCCCTGGCTCTGTCCAGCTGGTTCTCCATCTCCCTTTGGACCAAACACACATAGACACACAGATATGAATATAAATATATAACAGTAGAAACCAAGTGCTTTCAAGAACTAAGAAATGAAAGAGAGTAACTAGAAAGATGGATGAAGAAACCTTTATCGAAATGACCAATATGACCACTTGTCATTCTTATTTTATTAGAAAGAATAGTGTGAAAAGTGTAAAGTGATAGGAAAGTCTTTCAGCATACAAGTCTTCAGTATCTATCAACTCAAATACCTTGGTGCATGTGTGTGTGTGTGTGTGTGTCTTCCATGCTGGTACACTGCTGCTGGCAAATGTCAGGTCATACAGTTGCAGGCTGAATGGATTGACAGGCATACTGAGAGGGACAGCCTCATACTGAGAGCTGTCAGCGCCCAGTCAAGAGGCCCAGCAACGACATCATATAGAGCAATACCAAGAAGCTGTCAAGCTTAGCCTAACTCAAGGAGGGTGTGTGAGGACAGGAGAGTGTGTCGGGGTGGATGGAAAATGGGTAGACAGAATGACAGGAATAGAAGTGAAAGGAGAGTATGATGGTGTTATTTTTGTAAACCTGAGAATTTACACGTTGAAATATACAGTCATAAAGCAGGCAAGAATTAATGTCCTAACTTTAATTACATATGTGTATGTAAAAAATAAGACATAAAAAAAGATTTGAGATCCAACTACCTCATTTACTAACATGGTTTTTAGCTTATAAAAAGTACACATATATGTCTACACTATAACACTCACATCTGTCACTAAGTTTTTGCAATATGATATTCATATTGGAGTTTGAAAGTTAGAAGTTGGCAGACTCCTAAATAATTACATTACCGTTCTTAAAGAGAATGTTTACTGTATATTGTTAAGTGCTGTCTTATTAATACATTTTCGACTATACATACATATATTTACAAAAAATATATGCCTTAAAGATATAGAACATTACCTTAGACATTGGATAAATACTTATATACTAATTTACTTTTAATGTGCCCATACATATAGTCTGGATAAATAGAATTTCGTACAATCGATAGTTGTATGTTCTCTCCAAGAGCACAGACCAGCATGGTATATACTTAAAGAAGAGTTAAAATGCCTCGTCAGAAGCTACATTGAGGACAACTGTATGAACTGGGGTGGTTTGACAAAAACTGTATAAACAGGCTGTTTTATACTGCTCTTAATCACAAAGTCAAACAGACAAAACTTTTAGCACTCCCATCCCTGCTATTCATGTGAAGTATGTGGTATTGTTTTATAAAACAGAGTGAAGCAATTTTTCTAGGCAGCAAAGACATAACTGCTCTGCAGCTTCTGGATCGCTGTGGCATCTACTGAAACCTTCCAAGACACTTTTTCTGATTAATGCATAAGTATAACAATTTTGTCTTTTTGTACAGTATGTGCATGTATGAGTGCGCTTGTCTGCTGCTCCCTTGTAAATTAAGACTCATTGTATGGATAATAATTCCCTGTGGACAGACAAGCAGGAGGATGAGATATTAAACCAATTAAAAGAATTACGCCGAAATTACAAAAGGCACCCAATGAGTGGTGGGAGGTGGGGACTTCTGTATTTCAAAAAACAGGACTGTGTCAGGTGTGTTCAAATCCATAAAAGCACATGGTCCATTAACAGTAATGATAGCATAGCAAGTAGCACGGTGAACACACAACTGTGTCACACATACATAGGCCTACAAAACAAACTACGTCTGCAGAGAAAACTATGGTCGTTGCCTTTTTGTTAAGTGATTAATCACTTTCCATAATCAAAGCAACAACTTTATAAAGATAGAACACTGAATGGAACCAGGGAAAGACAGAGGAGATAAAAACAGCTAAATGAAAAAAAAGGCACAGAACAGAAGCGGAAGATTGAAAAAGGAATGTGCAAGCTTTCTCTCCTCTTTATAGTGTTCTGTCTCTTTGTAATTTTGGTCTCTCTCATGTCGGACATCAAACGACAAAGACATTTTTTTTTTTTCTCTCCAAATTTTGTGTACTCTGTAATTATTAATCAGTCTCGTTGCATGACTGCCTTCCGGGCTCAGACAGACACAAAGGATATGTGGAGAGACTAAGATGGAAAAAGAAAGAACAAGGAAAGAGAGAGGAAGATGGAAAAGAGGATGTCACAGAAATAGCAAGTTTTTTAAACTTCCAAGGCAGAGCAGAAATGAATTGGGTGTGTGTCTCGCTTGAGAGATGACGGCGCTTGTGTGTGCGTGTGTGTGTGTATGTGGCTTTGTTCATGAGCTCTGTGTGACTGACAACTCTGCTCAAGGAATACACTATGACTAAGTTGGAGCGGGCTGCTGGGCCTATACCTCAGAGGATACACCGAAAAATTCACTGCAGCTAACTTCAAGTATGTGACACATTGAAACGTGTTATGCTCTCAAGCCGGAGAGAGCAGGTGAACACATGGCACCTTCAGTGATTCCTCTGAGAATAACTGTGTGTTTCCCCGTGTGTGGTCACTAGAGTGGTAGACAGCGTGTCACCATCAATAACAGAGCATGAGGGAGAGATGAGAGGACAGAGAAAAAGAGTCGGGGAGGCCTGGCAGGGAGAAACAGAGAGGGTAAGGAAGGAGAGGGGTGCCAGCACCAGGGCGGCCCGTTGGCTTTAAATGGATCTCTGGTCAGAAAAGTGGAAGGAGAGGAGGCTCAAATTAAAGATGTGCCTTCTCTAAAGAGGAAGTCCTCTCATCCCTCAATCCTAAACGGCTGTTTAAAGGGGAGGAAGAGAGGGAGGCGAGGAGAGAGGAGTGTTTGTGCTAGAAAGGGTGAAAGAGCTTCCGCCATCCAGCCGCCTGGCAGACAGGAGGGGTGCAGGGATGCCGGCGTTTTCCGAACTGCCCTAACCACACCATGCCACGTGCCACCTGTGAGTGTGTGTGCACACCACGTGCTGGATATACAAGGACAAGGAACTTATTGTATGTAAACATTTACATACAAGTACAGTTAATACAAGAGTACACATTAAAGGCAATGCACACAGAAGCAACTCTAATTTCCTATGCAAATATTCTTTTCATGTAAGCAGAGTATTTAAGAGTTGTATAGGCTGTGATGTGGGTGGAGCGGCGCATGGAAAAGACCGACAAACAGACTAGAATGCACGCTTGCATGCCGATGCCTCTGGTCTCCAGTATAAAAAGACAGAGAGTGAGAGTGTGTGTGTACACGTGGTGTGTGTGTGTGCGCAAGTGCATGCGAGCGCCCGCGCATCTGCGTCTGTGAGCTCATCCAAACGGAATGATAACGAATCCACAGACACATCAAAGGGGCCTGGAAAAAAGAGGGAGCACATAAAAAGAGAGAAAATGCAAAACTGAAATATTCAGCGCCCTCTAAAGAAAAAGTAAAACAGGCTTAGTTTTCATCCCTAGAGAAAGAGAAAGGGAGAGAAAAAAATGCAGAAACAGACAGAATAAGAGACAGACCACAAATAAGTGAACACCAAAGAGACACAGCACAAGGGCAAGAAAATATTAAAGACAGAGAGAGTAGAGAGGAGAAAACAGTCATTCATTGAGCTTGATGGCTTTAAAACTGCCTACAAATGCAGCTTGTTTATAAACAGTGTTTAATAACAAGATATGAAACAAAATGGCCACATTCGTAGAAAGAATGAGGCATCATTATTAATATCCGTCTCCCACAGTGGCACCATGTGGGTGCTTGCAGTTTCCTCACTAGTATTGCTATCAGCCTCTCTTAAAATAAGTCCCCTTAACACTTTAACATTTAAATGATATTCCAGGCTTGGTGCTACTTTTATACCAGTCAAAATGATATACAACTGAAACTATTAGTTGATTGACAGAAAAGTTATTGTCAATATTTTTGATAATCAAATAACAGCTTGTTAATTTTTTACGCAAAAATGCCAAATTCTGATATAACTGTAAACTGACTATTTAGAAATTTTAACTGTTGGTCAGGCAAAAAAGACAAATGAAGATGTCACCTTGAACTCTGGGTAAGTGAGATGGACGCTTTTCAATATTTTATGATATTTTTTTGGATCAAAATAATCGAGAAAATAATTTGTTACAGCCCCACACAGATATATTTCAAAGAGAGATCATGGAAAGAGTTAGATCACTGGCCGTTGCAGAAGGAAAGGTGCTTACTACCATGCTGAAGCGGTGGTGGACATGACAGATGACATTTCAATTCATCTATACAAACAGTCTCCTATGACGCTCATAGCTCATGCTCTCCCAGCAACATTGGAAGATGAAAGCAGTGACTTTCCCTTGCGCTACTTTGTGTGTCAAAGCCAACTAAACACCCTAAGGAGAGAGCGGGATGAAGAGGAATCTGGCCAAGCCCTGGCTGAAAGTACCACGATGTGGGTGGATAAACATGTGGGTAGGACAGAAGAATAAGACATAATACATGTCTGTTTTATACTTGAAAAACGCTCTGAAGTTCATTTAGTTTCACCAAAGAAAAATTTAAAGGTCCTATATTATGTTCATTTTCAGGTTGATACTTGTATTTTAGGTTTGCACTAGAACACGTTTACACCACATACAGTCTATGGCTTACATTCTTTAATTGAAAACAAAACATATTTTCATAGTGTACCTGTCTAAATATACTTTTATTCCCCCTCCCAAAACAGTCCAGTCTTCTCTGATTGGTAAGTATTACGGGTCTTCTGTTTCAGCGTCCGAGGCGTCTTGGTACGATCATTGCAGCCGGGGATTGACTGACATCATTTTCTAGTAGGAAAGTAGGTCGCTAAGTCTTGTCCACTAATCAGCCCTTTTGATTAGATGACTAAGATTTCTTTAGTTGATTAATCATTTTTTATGCTTTTTTCATGCTGAATGACTCATTCCAAAAATCATATTAGCATATCTCTGGTAAACACAAGATTAAAAGTGGCGCTTTTGTATGATTCTTTATGGAGAAACTCAGTTTTCTGTTGACAAAATTAACCAATCAAGGACAGCCCTACCCTACTTTCTAGCTACAGTATATATAGTCCAGTTGTTACATCATCATCATCATGGTAGTCCTGACAGCTCGTGTAAAGGCACTGTTTCTGAATACGGGCTGTGTGCATTTCTCTGTGGATTGAGTGTTTTGATATTTTCACAATATTTAGGAGGAGAGGAGAGATAATCTAACTCATGACCTGGAACAGGGATTTTCTTCCCTTCACTGTGCATTTAGATGCTATTTGGCTTCATGAATTATGCAAACTACAGCATAATATGCTAAATCAACTAGGCACGAGTCCCTAAAGTAAACATACTTTATTTACATATCTCAAACATAATACAATGGAAAATGAAGTTGGAAATTTTTTTATTGAAACAATGAAAACCCTAAAGACAATATGTCCAGATTGAGTTGTTTCAGCGCATGAATTAATTTCAATCATTCATACTGTCAGGGCATATTTGTAAGTAAGCTAGGGTAATGCAAAAATGTCAAATCTAGTTGTATGTGATAATCACGTAGGCATGGTGAGGCATTTAACGTCATTACACCACGATATGGAAATGTCACAATGTCAATCAGGCACACATATTAAATGATACAACACACTGTGATGAACAGATATAAAAAATTATAGCCGAATAACTAAATGCCAGGATAACTACTCTGTAACTTATTTTCTGCGGTGGAAACTTATTATCTTACTCATTATCTATCAATTTAATTGAATAACTCACAAAGACTCAAGAAACACCGCCTAGACTTGCTCCATTACCATTCCTGCAATGATAGCAGATAATAAGCTAAGCACGACACCCCTATTCACTCTGAGCCAACAAACTGCTTTAATTGTTGATATCTTAGTTCCTTGTTTTGGGGGGGGATTTAATTTAACTTCACATAAGTTCATTTAATATAAAACAAGCAACAGTATCTGAGGATGAACTGTCCTTATCTCTGAAATCCTTGGCTATAGGACCCAGTTAAAGAGCTCTAGAAAATTTTCTTTTTGTCAGGGCTGTGGCATCGAACTGGCGCTTAACCCATCTCAATTCTTCCCTTTCAATGCAGTTGCCATGGGAGTAAATATTGAGCCCCGGTGAAGCATTTCAATATTCAGGATCAATACCTCCACCTGCTTCTGCACCTCAATACTAACTGGGGTTTCAGGCTGAACAGCCTCAGCTACCTTTGGTCCCTCTCTGGACCAACAACACCACTACCACTCCTGCTTCCCTCCATCTCTCCTGTCATGGGAGAGGAATGCTGAGCAAGATAAGACCACTTCAAGAGACACACACAGATGTATGGTATGCATGTGTACACACACAAAATAACATGAAAGAGCATAGTGTGCGCATCCTACACCTTTAAGAGAAGAGGGGGCACTATCTCAGGCAAGCATGTTTGTGGGCGTGCATGCAGAAAGAATGACACATAGATCAAGACAGACACGAACACACAATTAATACCGTCCCAAAGTAAGAGAGCTGATTACTATATCAGACAACAGCTTGGTGGCGGGGTTTATGTACACAAAAGTCATTAAATTGAAACAATAGTAGAAAAACAAGAAACTTTAAATAGGGATGAATTGGATTATGACTGAAAGAAAAAGAGTTGCTGTGAATTCTACACACCATTTCACATCCCATCCATGACAGCATGAGTGTATGCACAGGTCTGAACAGCCAGTGTGTAGCCTCTCATAAAGGCGAGCATGCTTTCCCTACATTGCCTTAAAGTAGATGCTGCCTCTGCCACTCAAGACTGTAAATGATCAAACTGAGCAGAAGTTGCTGCTGAGAGACAGCCAGAGTTGCTACAGCCCTGCACCACACCTTAGCAGGCACATGGTTTTGATAAAGCCAGTTGGGTGCCAAGCAGCAGGAAGGTGGACTGGAATGGTATGAGGGAGAGCATGATCTAGAAATAAACCACCTGTTTATCTTTTCTACTTAAGACATTCTGGTGATTTTATATTTTCAAATTGTGATTTGGAGGTCACTGTTGCAAAAGCAGGCAAGCTGTTCCCCAGATGAGCTCCCTCTCCTCCTTTTTTCCCACCTCTGTGGCGCATCTCTCCATATCTATGCTAATGCCCTGTAATGATCTGAGGCACATTGGGATGAAAGAAGAGGAGAGAAACTTGTTCTCTGCACAGCTTTGTAATGCTTTTCTGTTGTTGTTGCTATAGTAACACAGACCTGGAACTCAACTTGACGCAGCAATGCTTATTTGCATGGCAGGACAGGGTGATTTTTCCTTTTTATACTAGAAAGTAAGTGTGGGTGTAAACCAATGAGAGGGAATGTGCATAACAACTTTATATGATACATACGGACAACAATTATCACAACTGCAAACACATTTATCATCAACTGTTGAAGAAATAAAATATCAAAATGGTTATTAATAGGTATATGCTGATGTGCTTTTAACAGAAGATTGTGTGAAACAAACACATAACACAGTGCACATACCACACAGTATCTGGTACATTAAAAGCATGTTGAGCAGTTCTTCTTGTATAATTTCATCATCTATCCTCCCATCCTCACACACACACACACACACAACCCTACGTGCGGTCTTGCTTTTACTTTGAAGTTCTCCTTGATCGCCTTTAAAGGCCGTCAATGTTGCCACGACAGCAGGCAGGTAGACATTACACTGCTCATGTGTGTATGTGTGTGTGTGCAGCCTGAGTACTTAATTAGCTGAGAGCCTGATGGGGCACTTGCCGTTTCTCAGTGTTTAACACTAAACGAGGGAATGACTGGCTCGTTACTGATACTAACAACAATTTATGCACAAACTGATCTGTCTGCTGTTTAAGCTTGTCCTCTGTTGCCGGGCTGACAATGACAAGTGCAAACAATAAGCCCGCAAAACCATCAATGTCCCTTTGCGATCTTAACGCTAAAAAATATTTTTCATTTTCTTTCATACTGACAGAAACGTAAAGGAGTAGTAGGAGTAGCAGTAATAATAACAATGTCCTACAGCATAATACAATTTATCATTCACAAAAATGATTTATCCTTGTTTTTAAAGGCCACTTCAAAACTGTTTGGCTAAGACACAAATTGCCTTGGGCTATTGATTATGACCAAAGAAAGAAGCAAATACAGCCACACTCAACCCATTCTTTTTAATCCACTGCCTCTGGGTTTCTATTATATTGTGACAAACAGTTGAAAACCTCTCAAGGGGGGTGATGGCACTGTGACTGGCCTTGGCTATGCATGGCTGAAGCTGGAGCTGAGGTTGTTGAATGGGCGTTATGTTTAATTCTGCAGAACACATTCTAGTTTTGCAAAGGGAATATGTAATCTGCTTGAACAATGTTGCCCTGTGTGGGATTAAGAACCCAGTGGAATTTACTAACTGGCTGGTGGGTTGGTTGGAGTCTCTTGAAGTGTGGATTGTCAGAGTGTGCTTGTGTAGTTCATAAAAGCAGATGTGCGTGCACTTGGGTGACAGTTCTGCAGTTAAACGTAGGCAATGGTTCACAACGGCAACTAGTTCAAGGCCAAACTAGCAGATAAGAGACTTTATTGTCATCCTTCTATATATACGGTGCAGTACAGTAAATAGAGGAACAAAGTTATGTGAAAATGTAACGTTAGTCTAGCTTATTGTTCAGGGAGGGGACATATGCTGTGAAAGCAGTCCGGAGAGGTGATCTGCTGCTAGCAGCCTGGCTCAACTGCTGTGTTTACATTTCCTCTCACACTGCCTCCGGTCTCTGTTTGGATGCCGTTACCCTGCTACAAGGACAAGAGGCTGAAGCAAGGGCACCACCGACTGCTGTTGTCTGACAAGGTCACCAGAGGAGGTGCATGAGGATATGTAAATGTGACAGACAAGCCAGTATTTGTCGATGGTAGGCCAAAGACTAACCGTAGCTTCGCCATGAGAACAGCTTCAAGGTTTTGTAGAAGCTGGTCCATTAATTCCAAATTTTTCTCCATCTATGAGATGCTACCATAGACTTTATTCAATAGAATAAAACATGTGTCATTATCGGCAAAGCACTTCAGAGATGGAGAGAAATGTTGAAATGAATGACTAAAACTCGATAGTTTTTGTTGGAGGGGCTCAGGACAGGGATCAGAGACGGAAAGCTCTACCGAGAGAACACACTCTACTTAAAATGCTTTTTTTATTTTACCTACCGCAGATTTAGTGGAACTGATCCATTGTTACTATCAATAATAACACCTATAAGTGAAAACGTCTGCTGTGAAACTGGGTTATAAACCTACTTTAAAGCATCATGAATTGATTTTGTTTTTGACATTATAAAGTTGTCATGGTACGCATGCAAGGAAGCATTTGCTTATTAATCTAAACATTAAGAAGACAGAAAGCTTCATTCAGTTGGAGATGTGTTTTTTCTCATTCTATCTCTGGTCTGGTCTCCTTAGCTGCTAAATGATCCAATATGTTCACCAGCTACTGTAGAGTTGGGTGATAATTGTATGAAAGTTTTTTTTTAGTTTAAAAAAAAAAAAGAAGAATCTGTATCATGTGTTACATTTTCAGTAACATGGTATTTTCCTCATATGGTTATCAGTTTGTTTGTGTAGAGACTGGTTGATTTATAGAGCAGGATTAAGTTTGCACTTTTTGTTCAAGACAACACAAATGCTTATCACATGTGAAGCTCTGATCTGTATGATCTCTCACCAAAGTTACCAGGCTCCCGAGTCTACCAGTACTACTCACAGTTATAAAAAAGATCAAAAGGGAGTGAGGTTGGCTTATTAAAGCCAAACTCCACCTTAGATCGGAATTCATACACACTGTTAGTATGATCAAAGACTCGAGTCAGTAGACATCAACAACTCTCTAATAAAGTTTCAAGCCAAAAAGTCATGGCTCAAATGTGTGATACTAATAATAGAAATAAAAGCTCCACTAGCAATATGTATGTTGGAAATTTCATGACCAAGGGGGGCACTTTCAGTCCAAACTGTAATAAAGCCGAACATTTGTCCATAAACATGTTGAATAACCCTGGGCTCTATTGCTGTGTTTGTGTTTTGATGATATTTGTAGATGATGACCAGGTTTGTGCAGTGTTGCCATTGCACACACATACACACAAATACATATCTTGCCCAAAATGCTCCCTGACTGTATTCAGTTCTAATATATCTATAGGATTCAGTTTGCAAACTATGTTGATGGCACATATTTGCACACAAAACACACACACGGTTGACATGCTGATGGTGGGCCTTAGACCATTATGTCACACTTGGCCAAGAACGAAAGAAGGACCACACAAACAAACTAATACATAGGTGATTTTAGAGCTCACTAATGGGATTACTGTGTAAACTCTACATAAGTGATAATATATACAGTAAAGTGTATAGCTATTTGTATTCAGACTTGGGCTATATGAGTCCTAATGTTGAGGGGATGCAATGGTGTGCTGTTTGCTGCATTGGTCCAAAATGCAATAACAGGAAATAATATAGCAATTGTGGATGCTAACTCTGAAATCAGTACTAAATAAAATATGTTTTCAGATTCAAGATTCAACATTGACATTGTACACATTGTAGCCTTTCACACTGTACCTGAGTGCATCTTCTAGTTTGGCTATCTTCCTCTTAGCCTCTGTTCTCTCTTTCTCAGCTTCACTGTGGATTGCCAAAACCTGAGAGGGAGAGAGAGTAAAAGCGAGTGAGCAAGAGAGCGAGAACACAAGAGCGAGCAAGAGAGGGGTGTAAGTGAGTGCAAAAGCAGACACCATCAAACATCACTCAACAAAACTCTTCTGCCTGTGTGACCTTGAGCATCTGGTCTTGTCTCTTCTCTCTATCAGCCCATCAAAAGTTACATCTGAGCATACGTATCTACCTACATAGAGGGCCTCTCACTCTGGATCTGTGGCAGCCATATGGGCCCTTCTTATGTCCAGATATAGTACTCTGGCCTCCTTCACGTGTCTCATTTACCATTCCTGAGGAGTGGAAAGAAGAATATTTCCAGGGGGAAAGAGAAGGGAAAAATGGACGACTGACTCCTCTGTCTTTGATTGTTTATATCTCCTGTCACGTCCAAAAGTAGGGAGGTGGGGAAAAAAATACAGGTTTACTACAAGGACAGGATAAAAAAAAAAGACTGTGTGAAGAAAACATCAAAACCAAACTGCCTTACTTTCAGAGAGGTTTAATTTAAATTTTCTCTGACCCTGAAAGAAGTGCACAATAGCCTACTAAGTTCTTGCAGGTGTATCAGCCAGAGGGGCCCATCTCTGGGTATGCCAGCCTGCCACGAGCACACATAACTGTGGCACTTTGAAGATGACCCAGGTGCAGCAGGTCTTTAAAACCTGACTTTCGCTTAAGAAGTCTGGCTTGGACCGGTCTGGTCAAGCTCAGATCGTTAACAATGGTCTCTTCACTCTATGGTTTACAGCTGCTCTATGGCTTTGAAGAGGTTCTCAAAAGTAAAGGCAATTAAGTAAAGGCCTGCATACAATTGCATGCTTCAGACAGAAAATGTTCCTTTATAATGTCTTCTTTTGCACAGTGACTCTACAAGTATTTGCTTATAACTCCCAACTTCTTTTGCTTGATAACTCTTAGGCTAAATTATACATTTTCCATCCTCCTTTCTTCTCTTCCGAGTCCTTCATCTACCTGTTAATCACAACTCCGATTTTACGAGACCAGACATAAAATCTTAAAGTAAGGGGAACCAAAAAGGAACATGTGACTCCAGTCTTTGATCTCCACTTGACCGTAATAACTTTGTCCAGGGCTGTTTTAATGCAACGACAAAAGCTATGGAGCTCAGTGGATCAGTTTTCCTGAAGTACACACTACCTTTTTCTCAAAGTTGATCTGCACATCATCTTTTTCCTGGTGAAACTTCATCTCTTGATCCTGAAAGGAAACAGAGTTGAAATGATACTGTGTGGCAGAGGTGATATTGCAACACATTACACAAAGACAAATCCTTTCTAACCTTAAAGGTCCCATATTGTAAAAAGTGACATTTCCATGTCTTCTTTGATTATGAAGCAGGTTGAGGTGCTATAGAAATACTATGAAAGTATCAAAATGCTCAATCCACAGAGAAATTCACACAGCCGGTATGCACAAACTGCACCTTTAAATGAGCCTTCAGGACTTCTAAAAATGCACATTATATAGGACCTTTATGCATTGTTATAGCTGGTATTACTACAGTGACTAAAAGAAAAGATGCATGTCATTTATATCTAGGCATGTGCACATATACACATTAAAACATGCACACACCCTGATCACAATCCAAACCATACCCTGAATTGTTGGTGTCTTCGATGTTCACTGTCCAGGAGCTGTTGTTTGAGGACAGCTACAGTTTTCTCCATGTCCTCCATCACTTCAGAGGCCTGGAAGAGAGAAACGGAAAGGATATTGGTTAAAAAAAAATTTTTTTAGGTACATGATTATGCATTTTGCATCAATTAACTGTAAATTTAGGAGGCTGGGATGGAGAACCATGTAAAGTGGACCTTAGCAGCAGAGAGAGCATGTTCCTGATGTAAGTGGCTTATGTCAGTCTCGTGTTTGGCTTGGAGCTTCTGCACACTCTGCTCATGCTGATCACTCTGCTGCTCCTTCTCCTTCTGCAGAACCATACTTCTGTGGACAGTTAAAGAGCATGACAGGACAGTTAACACATACACTGACCCGCACCTCTCCTAACATCACAAATCCAATAATAACATGAGTCCTTTCTTCCTGTTGCTCTAGTTTTGTCTCAGCACATTTAAAGGATTTCTGGCAACTAACAGTACATGCATCTTGATAGTAAAGTGTTAGTCCTTAAGACCTGAAGCAGATATTTTCTAATAAAGAGTATATACCGCTTGTTGGCCTCATGCAGTTCAGCGCTGATGGATGCGATGTGGATCTCCAACTGGGCCTTCTCCTGTGTCACCCTCTGACGCAGCGTGTTGCCCTTCTCCACCTCAACCGACAGCTGTTTCACCCGCAGCTCCAGCTCATGCACCGTTTGCTCCTGAACCACAAGCACACACAGAAAACACTAAATCAAACAACTTAAACCACTAAAGGCACTAGCCTGAGATGTCATGTGTCAGAGGACTGCATGGACTGCATGATCACATACTGAAGTCAAGCACAGAAATATGGAAGAATGTGGCTAACAATGTAGCTGATCACGTCTCTGCTTTCATTCTTGATTCCATAAAATATTTTGTAAACTATTTGAAGTTAAAGACTCATAAATTATAGATATTGACTACTTAGGTTATTTATAAATCTAAAGCTAAGGTTGGACTTAGAATAGACTGTTTTGCACTGGTATTCTCCAAAGATGTGAGTCATCAAAAACATCTTCTCTATACAAACTGTACCAAACCAGCAGAACCCCTTTCAATGCTACACAGGGAAAGATCTTATCAAGTGAAAATATTGCATCCAGTCTATAAAAGCTCAACTGCAGCAGAAACTGCTGAAAGGTTTCTAGAGCTGTAACTCCAAACTACTGTTTCCCCTTATTGCCCCGAATTTTGACATTTGGATCAACCCATCACAACACAGGCAGCACAAGGTCATTTTCCTGTATGGGACCTTGGCTGGGTTAGTAAATACCAACTGTAACAGGAGTATTTAAGTCTCAACTGCTTAAAAGGAACACAGTGGAGTTTTAGAATTTTTTTGCAGAGACACTTTTAATGTACAAGAAAGTTGTACTCTGTAAGATTTCCATATATTTAATTGCCTTTTAAGTTAATATATATCAAAGAGTGAGTTAAAACAATGGTGATTTATCATATGACCCCCTAATGAAAGCACTTCTATTATTTTGCAGAGTATTTCAATATCTGTGTCTGTGGTGACATTCCTGGGCTAGATTTAGATAATCCGCCATAATAGTGACGCTGCTGACAGCGGTAGGTCTGTCGGCCCAGATCTTCACCAACAGTTATGCTGCATTCACCTGTAATCGTAATTCAGAAATTCCAACTTCTGTTTCAGGCTTGTAGTCAAGCCCCCACCACAGCGACTTCCTGGTTGATCCAATACCGAAGTGCCAAAAAACTGCAGTTCTCCGAGTGTCCACTAGGAGTAGTTTGCACAATAGAGCAATTTCTCATTGACCCCCATGTTATGGTACTGTGTTGACCATCAGTTTAAATCATATATCATAAATGCTCGACGGAGAGGCTACATGGATTTTTTATATAGTCTATGCTTGTAGTAAGGACAGATGTATAATAGAAACGTGTGTGTGGATTTAAGAGGGTAACAAATAGGGGATGGACTGGAAATAGAGATAGAGAGAAAATTTACAAAAGAACAACAAAAAAAAGTCAACACACATAGTGACCATGACAAGATGGAGGGCTCTGAAAGAACAGGATTGCCTGCAATTATATTTTACCGCCACAGAGGCTGCTAGAAACAGGGTATCTCAAATCTTATGGAGTACTACTTTAAACTTAAACCTGCCTTACATTCATCTGAACAATCTAACTAATCATTTGTGTTAGTGTCGTTGTAAAGTGTAATAATGTAATCTCAGCCCTGTTGAGCTATTTCACTAATAAATGTCAGAACCTCAATCGGGATTGAAATTTTCAACAAAGACAACGATCAAAGTTGTCAGCTTCTTCCGGCAGCGATTTAATGAAAAGAAACGTCCCTTTTCTGCATACTGTCCCCCAGTATGTGCATGTGTGTCTGTGTGTGCTCTTGTGACAACGTGGAATGCAGTGTGGGCAGGCTGTTAAAGAGGATGACGGGGCGCTGATTAAAGATGAAGCGTGCTAGTCAATCTAGACGATGACAGAAGCTGGCGATGACAGGAGGTAGAACGACGGGAGAGGAGAGAGCAGTGTGTTTGAAAAGAGTACGAGAGTGGCGCTCTGTGAGGCTGGTGAGAGAAATTGTTGCCTTTGTGTTAGCAGCATAGGGCGCAAAGAAGAAGAACAAGGGGCCTGTGTTGTGCTGGGACGCGTGCTGACACTTAGTATGGAGAGGTGCTTCTTCTCATCTCCTGCCAGAGAGCTGAGGCTGGAATGGGCACACCTGGACACACTCAGAGGGAGCAAATTACGTCCCCTAATTAGGTGTTTTAGAAGGAGAATTACAAGGTGTGAAGAGGAGACTACATAAGCTATGTTATGAGCTCTGCTCCCCTTCAGAGATTTAGAAGTGATAAAGTCTTTGAAGATGGAAAAAAGAAACATGTAATTTGCAACAAAAAAAGTCATACAGAGTGATGGATGGATAGTTTTTGTATCAGAACTGAGGCCAGAAACTAGGAGACAGCCTGCATCACTCATCTCCCAAGGCTGTGTGTACAAAAGCATGTTGTGTTTCGAACTCTAGTGTGAGAGGAACGGCAGCAAGGGGAGGAGAGAGTCTGAAAGAAGACATAAGAAAGGGAGACGGAGTAGACTGTGGACTTACTCCTGCAAGTTTGTTTACTACTAATAATACTGGGGATGCACATAATATTTTTCTAAGGTTAATACCACTTTAAGACACTATTGACTTTAAAGGTGGGAATGGTATGCTCATTTTCAGGTTCATGCTTGGGTTTCTAGAATGTGTTTACATGTTTTAATATAAAAAAAAATAAACAAAAAAAACCCCCACATTATTTTTCTCATACTGTCCGTCTGAATAAACCTGCATTCACCCACTAAAATTTTTCCCCATCACATGTCTGCTGATTGGTCAGCGTTTTTGGTGTTTTCCACATCTGCATTCTTGGCATGTCCGTGCTGTCATTACAGCGAGGGAATGACTAATGGTACTATAGCTGTACTTTCTACCAATATATAGTATAGCCGTGACTAGGGCTGGGCGATAATTTGATATTAACGTTTATTGTTTTTCAATGGAATTGTATCGTGATGAGATCACATTGAGATATCATGGTACACAATTACGTCATCTAATTGATGATAACAGGCACATATTACCACAAATTTCTAAGAAAAACTACTGAATATTTTGAGTTTATATTTTGCACTATTGTCCCTAATAACATGACAAAATACTCGGTACTTCTCATGTGTTGTGTACTCAATTCTTACAGGAGTATACGAAAATACTAGCTCAACAATCCACAAAATATCAGAGGTACAAAGGAAAGGGTTATTTCTGCTAGTTCATCTCCAACCACAAGACCATATTTATCTCTGTTATCAGTCATTTGGATACAAACATGCATGGTCAAATGTTTGAATGGTGCAATACCTTTGCAGATAGCGGCTTGTCTTTCTTTTCAAACACCTACTCAGTCACTGTGTCTGCTCTGCCCTGTGCACAGATAGCATCCAAAAATAATAACACCTGACATATCTATAAGCCGCTTGTGAGAGCTTTGATCTGCATTGGAAAGAAGTCCAACCAGGTAGCGTTGGGCAGATGAACATTCTTCATTTCACTGTTATTACACCAGATCCAGTACGCTGTATTTGAATGAAAATTAATCATCAACCTGAGTTTGTCTTGGCTTGCATGCTTTAAATGTAAACTGGGTGAACTTTTCACATTGTGTCCTGGGAATGAACTTTTGATTAGCAGCTACATATCCCCCAGCAGAGTGAGTGGTGGCCTGATAGACATGTAGTATTAAGTGTACACACCAGATACTGTAGGTAGTGGGTCGAAGGTGTTGACGATTGAATATTCTACGAGCACAAAATGTCTGCATATTGGGAAAACTCAGGTCTTCTGTCTGATGTCTTGAAAGTTTTATACTCAAAAACAGGACAACATGGATTCTAAAGATTTAAGCTTAGAGACACCAACCACAAAACAAGGGTGCTCTAATACCTCTTCTGAGATAAAGTCTGCTTTGAACTTCCTACACAGGGCATGTGTGTATGTGTGTGAAGGTCAGCCCAAACTCAAAGCAGTAGAGCAGCTAATTTACAAGGACAGAGAGCTCTTTTCATTCTTTAAGGCCTTGTCTGTCCTTAATTATTAAATAAGGGGCTTTACCACAGGCCCTGCACTGTCCAGTGTTTGATGCCTCTTAAATGTGGACCTGCTGACAGATTAAGGCCAGAAGCAATATGTGTGTATGTTTGATATGTATGAGAGCCCACAAATGCTGATACTGATAACAATGCTATTTATGAAGCAGTGTATTGGACTGGCCTCTGGTGTTGATGATCCCCATTTATGTAATGTGCACGATACCGCTTCAAACCAAAGTTCTTTCATATGACATCAAAGAAAGTGCAGCTTTTGGAGGTGTGTGTATGTATGTGTGCATGCACAACCATTTACATGCGGAAGATTTAATACACACCTGGATCAAATACCTTGATAAAGATGACAGCAGTAAGATATGCCGGTCATTCTCGCCAAGAGGTTACAAGAAGTCTCTCTTCATTTGAGCGGGTCACTATTCTATCATTAGAGATATGGCCGTGTATAGGCTTTCCTTAGAGCTTAACAAGGCAAGAATTTTATGCAAGAATGCACCAATCTTGTCACCCAGAATCCTTTTTGTTTGCATAAAATAATCTGCCCACATGAAGTGCCTGAACACTTGAATCTCCTGCTGCTGTTTAAGAGGAAACTCCTAAACAGCAGCAAGGGAATGCTCGGTCTAAAGCTACTCTTATGCTCATTCCTTTTGGTATAAAGTCACGATCACAGACGGATGGAATAAACAAAAACATTCTAATCCAAGGTAAAAATATGTTACAGGAGATGTGGGTAAAGTAAAAAATGTTCTAACTGTTACCCCAAAGTTGTCTTGTACACATAAAACAGCTGTAAAGAATACATGGTGTTGACAACACTAAGCTTTCCTTCAGGTTGATCTATATCTAAATCCTAAATATGTACACAAGCGCCTTTTCCTGTACTCACAGTCACCTGTGATCGAGCATTATACTCAGCCTCCATCTTAGCCAGCCTGAGGTTGGTGTCCTCCAGCAGCTCCTGGATGTTCTCAGTGTGTTTCTTCTGCAATTCAAACTTATCCTGTTCCATCTCTGTCACAGCAGCATGCAGCTGAAAGGGCACAGGATAACTACATATCAGTCCCAGATGTTTCTCCCTGTATTTCCACGACTACTTTGCGTTATTTCTTTTCACCAGTGTCTCTTTCCCCTTTCATGAAATCAGTTTCTTTAGGCATGTAATATCTTGCTTATTCAAGGGGAATAATCATTATTTATATGGTGAAGTAGGTTTTATTTTTTTCATTACATCGGAGAATTGTTTCTCATTACACGCTAAGTGACCCTGAAGAGATGAGTGGAAATTTCATTAGGATCTTATTGAGCTCCAACAGCTCAGTTAGTTAGAGCTAACAGGAGCGAAAACACAATTTACTCAGGGCAGAGAGTATTCATTCTTCACCACTGCAAACCCCCCCCCAAAAAACATACTAACTTAAGCACAGCATGAAAGAGTAAAATTTTTTTCTTACAGTGCAGCAGAGCCTGTCTGCTTCCAGTAAAGTCTGCTAGTGTTATGCTACCAAACAGTCTTCCTCTGGCTCAGGGCTGCTTACAGGGGGTTGGGCTGCAGAATATCCAAACCCTTCAACTTTTACCTCATACCTTCTTCTCCCACTCGTTTTTCAGGGAGTCGGCGCTCTGATCCGACATCTTCTTCAGCTCAGCAATCTGCTTCTCTTTGGTCTCACAGATGACCTGGGATTCCCGCACCACACTGTGAACTGTGGAAGAGCACATACACAAACACACTAAGAGCTGTCAGGCCTTGCCTCAGGGTATGTGCACAGACGGACACACACGTGCGCACGCATGTACGCTTGCACGCGCTGTCAGTGAATCAATGTCAATAAAGATATTGCTTCTATCAAATGGCCAGTAGCGTTTCTCTTTGCCAAGTTTATATGTTTCTCATCAAATGCTTTTAGAGACAGACCAAAGAGCGGAGGGACGAGGAGTGAGATTGGAACAGGAAGAGGAAATTAAGAATGAAGAAAAGGCACACATTGTGTGATTAAAATTTAGATTGAGCTGCACAGCTGGAGAACATCACTCTACACCAGTGCAGTCTCTTGTGGAATTGTATCTTTTTGGGCTTTTTACACTGAGTGTTCAGAGACACTAGTATAAACATCCTCCCAGTTAACCCTGCAATCCTGTGACCTCTCACCTTTCTTCTCCAGCTTACGGATCATCTCCTCTGATTCCTTCTGCTTGGCCCGGTACATGCTCTTCATCTCCTCAATCTCACCATTCTTTCGGTCCAGAATCTAAGGGGGGAAAGGGGAGAGTGTTTTTAACATATACTGGAGAATATTCAACTTTTTTTTTTTTTTTTACTGCTGAGAAAATGGCTTACTTGCATAAATAATGAAGGTTCTTGTTAGAGTGTCTATTGCAGCTTTTTACTTTCACCAGTAGCTATTAAAGCTATAAACAAAATACTATCAATAGACACATTTTCCATGCAAAGTTTAGACATATTGCTTAAGATCCTTAGTCACATTTAACTTTAAAAGGTACCAATCATGAACCAAATATAAACAGAAGGGAACATAACTACCAAAAACAACATTGGAACCTGCAATCACACTTAAGGTACCCTGTGGAGTTTCTAACCACTAGTCACCCTCTGAAGCAATGTTTGTAGGTGTCGGTCATGCATATTCACACTGGTGCATTCCTGGCAATGGTTTTACATTTTTACACTGATCTACAGGTGGGTGTACAGTAACATGCCAAGAAAGTCAGTAATGAAGAAGTCAGGGAAGAAGAAGTCTGCTAGCAAGTAAACATCAGAATCAGCTTTAATGGCTAAGTAAATGTGCACACATTTGACTCTGGCTTTTGGTAGCTGTCAAATGTATATACACAGAAATAGATATAAGGCTAAAAGCAAGGACATTAAAGCTGAACAAAGGTAACCAAATATTTGACTACTATGTACATTTAATGTTTCTGTCTATCTATATATGTATGAACTGTATTTTAACTATGAAAAATATTTACTGGTAAGTGGATGCGTGGTGTTTTAGGGTTATTGTTCAGGGATTTTCCTGGCACTATGGCACTGTTTATCATCGTGGCAACCTGTGGGAAGTTTTTCTGTGTAGTTTTGGTGTTAACATTAATGTAAACTATGCCACATTCACAGTTTTGAGAAAAGAATTTTGGAAATCTTTTCATTTGTTCGGCCTCCAGAAAAATACTGAACTTAAACTGAAACCTTTGTTTGCAAGAAAACCCCACAGGACACCGTTAAACTGAGTAGCAGCCTTAAAAAACTACTACTAAATGTAAATAATTAATGTTTTCTGATGATGTCAAGGGATTTCTACGTCAGTAATGTTTGTGAACACTGATACAAAACAGCCCTTTATTCTCAAGCATGACCATTTGACAAAAACAAAATATACTGTACATTTAAAATGTTATTTAAAGGGACATGGAACATTTTTGTATACTTAATGCACTTTATGACCTGACAAGACCTCGTCCTCCACATACCTATCTAATTCTAAGGAGGATAACTGCCATCTGAGTGAACCACCTGTGAAAATGTGTGATGAGGTAACTGCATCTGCTTGCTGCTACCATCTGTGTGCAATTAGTTGGAGGTCCAGTATACAAGAAAGTCTAGCACTCTCCATGTTGAGTAAGAAGGTGCCCTGGCTCAACTGCCTAATGCGCATATATTATACATCATGCAACTAGTCTGAGAGTGAGTTTACTTCCTGGTGTGGTAGAAGGTACATTTTCTAACAGGTTGTAAACAAATGCACAAGGGTGGGTTTCTGCCCACAGTTTCCTATAAAAATATACTTTAATGATACTGAAGTATAATCGCAAAATATAATTCAATCATCTGCTTACAATGTTCATCTTAACCTATTCTGAAGCAAAATTGATAATGGTATTACCCAATCCAATTAACAAGGCAGAACAAAATGAGCTAGTCCAACTACAGACAGTGGTCAGATTTTTCTGGCTAAAATGGCAGAAAGTGGTTATTTATCCATCAAGAACAGTCCCAAACAAAGCCCAGAAAACTTTCTAGAATTTTGTTCTATCCAAGTGCACTTAGTTGCTGAGCCTGTCATCCTCTCTGTGTGAATACGATGGGCGAGATGAAAGGAGGATGGGGAGGATGAAGCAAAGTTCACCAAACATTTAGGGATAGCCATTTTTTCCCCAATTTGCCAGCCCAGAGAGATTGTTGTCTTTTTAGGGGGTCCAACGAGCGAAGCGGTGACATGGTGTCAGGTCCAGGGAGAGTGCACTAGAAGGTGGGAAATGACTGCTTTTAGGATGCTCATTTTAGGCTTTTATAATGAATCCTAATGCAGGGGGGAATCCAGCCTGGCTGTCCATGACTTTAACCAATATCACCAGTGAATAGAGTGAACTGGAGAAGAAAATACACCTACAAAATCTATAGTTAGAACATGAGTACTCTCTGTACATACGGAGAAACAGAAACTAATTCCACAACAAGACACATGTAATTCAATCTCAATGGTATTCAAAGCAAAATACAGTTATTAATTATCCCTCAACCATCTATTGTCTTCTGGTATATATTGTCGTCTAGTGTTAATCTATAAACATAAAGATGTGCTTTTTCACCTGAGGTTATTAAATATTTTAGAAATGTACACAGTACTGATCAGCAACCATTAGCATACAAAACTCAGGCCTGTTCTCTCATTATCCTTCTCTACAATGACCAATAGCCTTTCAGCAGCCGATACATTATTCATAAGGGGACTAATTAAAACTAAACCTAGCTTGCTTACCTTCCATCAGGCTCGTCAGAGTGCACCCCTGAATTACTACCCTTTGAAGCCATTACAGGGAATACTGGATAAAATTCTGAGGAAATTAAACCGGACATAACTTGCAATCTGTATGTAATTAAAGCGAGGAAGGGGGGGAGAGAGCTAGCTGTCATCCTGTCTCTTGTCAAACCCAAAGAAGCAATGGGCATCTTAAAGTGGAGAGAAAATTGGAGTGTTTTTTCCCTTTTATTAAAAGCTTCTGTGGCAGCAAAGGAAAGTCACACCGAGGACGTGACAGATCCCAGGTGCTTGATCTGCAGCCTAACTGATGGGCAGCAAGTGTGAAATAAACCAGCTTTACAACAATTTTCACAAGCTGACAGAGCTTTGAAGAGCTTATTATTTGTGGTATGGGGTGATGATAAGAGGAGAGACTTGTTCCTTTTCCTTTTCATTAGCTACCAAATGGAATTAAGAGTCGATGATGGGCAGAGTAACCAAAGTTTACGAGTTTCCATGAGCACTCAAGTTAACAGACCAGCCTGTCCAATGTCCCCAGGAGATATCATCAAGTCATTGATCAAAACTCTTTTTATGCGCTATTTCTCAATAGAAGTGGAACTGTGAGGATTCATTTGTTAAATAGTGGAACCGGGCATCTTACTTAAAAAAAAAAAAAGTCTACATAAACAAGGTCAAACTATAACCAAATGAATGTCTGCCGTTGGCTGTGCTGTATCTGTGGTAGGCTAATTGAATTAGAAAAGACTAGGTCTGCTGGTTTACTGGTCATTTACAAGCATTTATGATTGTACAAGATGATTCTATAGGCCAAAGTAATGAATATGAAAACTAATACTAATAACTTTGTCATTTCCAAACAGACAAATGTATTGCAATGTGGCATGATGCTAAGAAAAATTACGTTAGGAAGATTTTTTTTCTCGGACGCTACAATCCCGAGCCAGAAATTAGAATGTGCTGGAGGAATGCTGCTGCTGGTAGAGTATTTACTACCTTTCAGTTTTTTGTTGCTTACTTTTTCAACATCTGCATCATGTCTCTGCTGCATCTTCAGTTTCTCCTCCTGGTGCTTGGACTCCAGAACTTTGATCTTCATCTCAGTCTGGAAACATATAGAAAACCACATCATAAATGTAACACTATAGACTTCTGAAGTACTTTTAACTTTCTAGTGAAGCACTTTTTATTTACATATATGAAATGAAGTTGGTAAGCAAAAAAAATAATAAATAAAAACATCTGCTGAAATATTGCTTTTTACCAGTAAGAAAATTTTGTTCTAGGGACTTAAACATTGAGACATGTGTCCTAACTTCTTTTTAGAGACATGCCTGGAAAAAAAAAAACATCATATACGTAGTGTGACAGGATAACGGAGATAACAAGATATCAAAAGATCCTGTGTGTCCCATCTTGCACACAAGTGCAACTGATGCTGATGAAAAACAAACAAACACGTTAACATTTAAAAACATTTATCCGTGTGCAGAGCTTCAAAAAATTGTGTAAAGCTGAGATGTACTCAACTGTGTGTGTGTACATGATAAACTCTTCAGTCAGTCTATAAGCACAACAAAGTGAAAGCTTGTGTGTTTGTATACACATAATCATGAGTGAGAGAGTGACTGTTTTCATTTGAACAGCGTTTTCAGAGGATCAAAAGTTCAGTGTTGTCATGTGCATGTTGGAACAGATCTCTTAAAGCTAGACAGTCTTGTCAGTCTCTGTCAAATAAAACCCTAACAACCTATTCTTCTACGGTCTTTTTATAAGATTATCTAATATATTATTAGTCATTTGTCATTAATGCAAAATAATTATCACTTGTCTGGCATGCCAATTTTATTTACAAATGTATTTATTTGAAAGGCGTTTGACATTAAGTATTATTGTGTGTCTGCAGGCAGACTTTTGTCATTTATTAATTGAAGAAATCCTGTGACTAACAGTCAGTTAGGAATGTCTTTAGTCGAGGACAACCACAGCAGCCCTTTGAGGATACAATGCTCATTTTCTATTCTATTTATAGCTCTATCACTGGTGGGGCAAAAACGTAAACTTTTGCCTGAGGGTGGAACAGACAAAAACATTTTGATGTAAAATAAAAGGGGTTTATCCTTTGAGAGTTTTGCATGACTATTTGAAACTGTAACATAATAATGCCAGCCTTTTCTAATAACTCTTTCTAGTTTCTTCAGTATAAACTACACACAAGTTGTCTCAGCTCACACCCACACAACACATGGAAACACAAAGAGAACCTTTGACAGAAAGATGACTGGACATTCACTTTGATGTCACATGAAGTACTCATGTTTAGTCACTGTCTTTTCTGCTGTGTTAATCAACCCTGGAGCAGGGTGACAACATTCTTTCTTTGAAAGTGTGGTTGTGTGTGTGAACATGTCAGTGGTTAACAACATCCCGAGGCTAGCTCTTGTTTGTTCAAGTCATCAAAACAATAAAGTGGAAAATTCCCACGACTTTGCTTGGCACAGTCAAACCACATTAGACCTTCTCTTGGTAAAAATCAAAAGGGTAGCAGCTGTTGGTTTGGTAAAGTGTTTAAATATTGACACAATATTACACAGACATCCACAGCAGGATGTTATAGAAAAAATGCTTTGGGGTTAGAAATGGTGGAATCTATGAACCTATGAGTTTATATTTTGTTAAGATGTCAGCACTTAAAAAATAAATAAAAGCACAATCAAGACACATAAAATTGCCTTCTAGTTGCCTCTCCTCATTATTGCACTTCAGCTACATCTATGCACTGTAACCTTGAAGAAACTCTGTTAAGTGTTCTCTCTTTGTACTGTGTCTTTTCTCTTGATTTACCACTATTTCTGGTGCAATTCATAGGACCACAGGAGACTTGTCAGAGTAGAAAGGAAAAAGAAAAACAAAGTGAGAGAAAGAGAAAGGGAGAGAGATGGCAGTGATTGAAAAGCAGAAGAGTAAGTGGAGACCTGATTCTGCCGGCATCCCATCCCCCCCATAAAAAAAGCACATGTGGGGGTGTCACTTTCTCATCCTCTCTTCAAATGCTCTTTGGAAAAAGTTTGTCAAACTAGATCAGGGGCGTTTGAAACTTGTTTATAAAGTCGTCAGTGAAGGAAGGAGGAGGAGGAATGTCGTACACCTAAGGCGCCTGAGATGCCTTCAATCAGCCCGACTGGGTGGTACAGCTTTTTTCCCTCTTCTCTTCTTCAGAGTTGTAGCAAGCGCTGTAAGATGCCATGTTTTTTGACACTCCGCTCTTGAAAGGATGAGAGGGTGGGAGGAAAGATGGGTGGGTAGCGGTGGTTCATATGTGGGAGGGAATGCGAGGAGAAGACGTCACTTTTTCTTTTCTAAAAACCAACCCAGGGGTCAAGGCCTTTTCCCTCAGAGGGATGTGTTCATGCTAACTGTTTGGGCTCCAAAAAGCAAGGTTGCGTTTGTGCATCTCCTCCCTCTTGCCTGAGACGTACAATGTCCTGGTGTGTCTTTCATCCTCAGTAAACACAGATGCTCGAGGATAGTCACTATGCAGCATTGTGCTATCTACTGAGGAACAGCTAGATGTAATTTCCACACTCTGACAAGAAGTTAATTTAATGTAGTCTGTCCAGATAGTAAGGTTGGATAGAAACTTTGGCTACAGTTGAAAAAAAGTTGCTCACGAAATTTTAGACTAGGGTAGTTCCGAACAGACTATGTAAACAGATTATTACTCAAAAATGCTGATATGAATACATCAAGTACATACAAATCAAGTACATAAGAGAGAAATTCTTGAAATAGTAACTTTATCATCATGGAACCCTGTTGGTCCCTGGTGTCTTTCAGCCTGAAGCATACTGGCCTCCTTTAGACTTCTAAGGCTCACTAGCTTGCTCTTTTTTTAGCTTTGAAAAACGTTCAGATAAGAAAGGCTATGGCCCTCTAAATCACAGGCTGAGAGCTCAAGCTCCATCCCAGAGGATCCTTAGATTAGAGAAACTGCATCATTACGGCAACGGAAAGTAAAGCCCCAGTCAAGGGCTTGTGACCATTAGAGTGTGACTGCTTTACACAAAGACACACATCTAACGTGCTGTGCCTGCTGCCAACAATCCCTCAGGTCAGGTACCAAGGGGTTAGTTTAAAGACAGCATGCACACACTCACAGGCAAACTTTAAAAGAAAGTGCTTTAATCAGCACTGGAGTCACACTAAGTGACTCCAGCATCTCCTTCTGTAATCACATGACTATGGCTAAACCTGACGCATCATTCGCTATCTAATTGAATTTCCAAATAAAGACCCAGCCCTCATAATGCTGAGCACTTCTAGGGTGTGCTGGAGGATTAACAGGACATCGTTGCTCCAGCCAGACATTTTCCGCAACTAAGCAAACACACTAAGTGACTCAAACCAATGTCTGCTTGCGGTGAAGTTTCTCAGCTGCCACTCATTGTTCCACAGGAAAAGAGCAGTCAGCATTATTATCAATGTAGTCGGTAGCTTGGAAGGAGGATGAGTTTGGTGTGAAAGCTGAGATGTTTGTTAAGCTGCCGCCAGCTTAATGACATGTGGCGTGTATAACGCCTTAAACCAGGGTAATTTTTCAACTAGGCTTTCTGGATTAAAGGGAAGTGATGTCACTGTGATTTCCTAGACTGGGCCTGGACAGCCACGCAATGACAGGGTTGGACAAGGCTTTGAAGGTTCTGCAGAAAAGCTTAAAGGGCTATTGAGGATGATATGGTTAAGGTGGGATTGGTGACTCGAGTCACTTCTATAGAAAAATAGTGTGTGTGTGGTAACAGCTGTATCCTGTGGGGTTCCGCGTTCCTGAAATCCACCTAACACTCTTTGAATTGCTAATGGTGACTCAAGACACATGATCAGTGGGAGCATCTTAAATAATAAAAACTAAAAGAAAGGGCATTTATAATAGCATGTCATAAACCAAAGATGTATTATGATTCCTCTTTTACAGGACATAGGGTATAATCAAAAGGGAATTCCCAGAACCTCACAATGGGAATAAGAGATTCATTGGGACAATGCAGCAGAGTTCAAGAGAAGGTTCTGCATATGGTAGATAAAAAAGCCAATAAACCAAAGTATTGGATAACTTGAAATTTGAAAAACTGATGGTGGCCAGATTAAGATTAAATTAAGGGATCCCCACAGTGATAACAACACACACACACACACACACACACACACACACACACACACACACACACACACACACACACACACACACACACACACACACACACACACACACACACACACACACACACACACACACACACACACACACACACACACACACACACACACACACACACACACACACACACACACACACACACACACACACACACACACACACACACACACACACACACACACACACACACACACACACACACACACACACACACACACACAGATTTCAATGCATGTACACGTTTTCTTTTTCATTCACATTTCCCCTACAGCTTTATTTTCAGTCTATTAAAAAGAAGTAACCTCTGCATGGTAGAATACAAGAGAAATGCAATAGATACACAAACCTCTGCACCATTGGGAAAAAAAACTCCAGCTCTGCACCATTTCCTCTTATTTCTCAATGTGTCCCTCCCAGTGTTTCTCTGTGACTTTCCTGAAGACCGCCATATTGGGGACATTCTCATATTCAAGGCCACCTACATCAAACTGTATCTGGATGGTATTTTGTCCACCATACTTGTATACAGTACAAGAGTGGGAGAAATATTCTTAATTCTCAAATATAAAAATGCCATTAAATACAGCCACAAATGACGATAGATTTGAATTAAAAACCCTCTGACCTTCTCATAAATTGCAAGCTACAAACAATTTATTGCAGGGCATTAGAATTGGATTGGATAATAAACTGGTAACTCTGTGTATATCAAAGTAAAGTTGGTGTGGAGGATAAATATAGTTTTCTCAGATGTGATACATTCATATTCCCAGCACACAGCTGTATGTAGCCAGTCAGCTAGTCTGTGGCAAGATCAAATAGCATTGGACGTTGCTTTAATGTTTGTGTATTGGTTGCTACATTCAATATGAACTCATACTGTAGGCAGCCTACCGACTGGGTGGATGTATGTCAATCACAAACATGTATCGTTGTTATAGCAGGTCAATAAGCAAAACCATTGTTGTCCATCATGTCTCATATCCTTCCCCTTTCTTTCTGCCCTTTCTCCCTTTATTCTCTGCCCTCTTCCGGTGAAGCGTATCTAACTGGCTGGAGAGCTTTCGCCCAGGCAGACATGAAAGCTACGGCTATTACAACCAAGTCATGCTCAGTTTTATATTTAACAGTGCGGGTAAAGGCTGACAGTAAGGGATGGGGGTGGGTGCTGGTTCAGTAGAGGTGGGGAGGGGCAGAGGGGACTTCAAAGCATGCTTTCAGAATGGGATTTTCAGCTTAAATCCACATAAGGAAAAAACTGTCATCACTGGGAGACAGCATTATTTTTGTCTTCTAAAAAGGAAGCTCAACTCGACCATTTCAACAATAGAAACTATGCATGAAGATGTATGTACATGGCTGTGGGGGCCATAAAGCAGTAAAGGGAGCTTTAACTTCTATATGCGTTCAACGCTTGTTTTTATACAAATGCTGAGCTTATTGAAGAGTGAGTAAAAAGGGTTGAGGCTTACCGGAATGGACATAAAGGGCAGTCTCTAAAATATCATGTACTACTTTTGGATATACTCATATCATTATATAGAATCATTAAAGAATTCTGGTATTTATCACCCATAGAAGCTTTGAATTACTGTTGGGCTTGCTAAGGGCTCATACTGCAGTGTATACCTGCTGTGGGCCCTGATCATCGGTCAACATGCTGTTCCTCCCAAAGCTTGACTTGAAAATCTACAGAGATAAACAGGAGTGAGATTAGGTGATGAAGTGACTGAGGAGTTCAAAGACAGCACTTTTGTCTATAAAACCACAAGAGACCCCTTGACAACTTACCGGCGATGAGAGAATGGGGTTCTCTCGCAAATACCTGGGGTTTTCAATCTGAAAGAGTAAATAGAAAAACTTTAGGATTCTCTTCTTCTTCTTCTTTTCCTAACAAAGCATTACCATGACCAGAATCTAACCTCCGCCTTCAGTTTGTTATAAACAATGCGGGGAACACATCAAAAGCGTGGTACTGTGGCTGGAGTCTCTTCCGTCAACTCTTGTCTGTTTAAAAAGACAGAATGCGTCAGGCTACTTCAAGGCATTGTGTGTGTGGCCGGCTCTGTTTCTGCTCTCGGCCCCTGTTTGCTGTCCCAACCCGGCTCTTTTGTCAACACTCAGGACCACTAATCTGTAAGCTATCCCCGGTCCGTTTACCGTCACATGGAGACAAATGTGTATACGTTCCTACCAAACACTGACATGCCATGTCCTTTGATTATAATATGAAACACAAGACATGGAAAAAAAGAGTAAGCTGCTAATCTACCTGAACGCAAAAGAGTTACAGTCCAAATGCCTCTGCACAATTACAATGATACAGCACACAAGTGTGACATGAACTGCAAAGAAATCTCTGTGCTGACAACCTGTTTTTTTCCGTTCCACTATTTGACGCTTGTTTATGACCCCATTATTTTCTTGTGAACTCACACTATCACACAGTGATTTTCTCTCATGTACTGAGGCTGTCTACAGGGGCTGCTAACTAGCAGCAAGATCACGGCCTTTCAAAGCAGTGGAGTTGACTTTGGAGATGACAGCAATGACGCCCAGTAAACAGTTCTGTTGCTAATCTCTTCAACATGGGGATCATGGGGGAAAACAAGGAGGAATAAGAAGAGGGTAGTGTGAAAAAAAGGATTTAATGTTATGGCACAACCCACACGAAAAGCTGATCCAGAATGAATGGAAGATGAGAACAGAACCTGAAAGAACCTCAAAGCGTCCGACTAAAATAGTTACAGCTAGTCTGTTGCTTGAGGGTGAACCAGTGACAGGTGAAACAGATGAAAGCAGCTATGTCTCCTTACTTGGTCGAGATGCAGGTTAAAACAGGTCAGACATTTTGTTAGCTGGCATACTATAAGCTCATAACAAAAGGAGACATCCGGTTGACTCTGATCAGATTTACTGTAAACTGTAATACATGCACACATAGACAAACACATACACAGGAACACTCAATTTAGTCTGCGCAGAGCAGCATCAATGGTGCGTGCCATGATGTGTGATGAATTGCTACTTAAATTTGGCACTGGCTAAAGAAAAAAAATCCATATTTACCAAGTGATGAATCAATCAATATCCTTCTAAACTTGTGCCCAGGCTGAAAACAAGAATGGGATTTCTTTTTATACCCACAGACAGCCAGTCATCAGATTTGATTGAGCACGGCCCACAGGGCAAGGAAGACGTGTAGACTAAATGCTGTGGTGTAATGCTGGCACAGTGTGATACTAAACTTGGACTTGGTGCATACGTATTCCTGTGCGCACACTCTTATTCTGTGTGCCCACACACATGCTCCTGTGTGCAGATGTTTGTCCAGCCTTACAGCTGGCACGGCATCCTGTGTCATTGGAACCTGACGTGGATGGATGAAGAAGAGGAACAACACTCCACATCACAAGGCCTGGCTCTCCAGCCAAACAAACACACGGTGATTGATGGCTTCCTAGTTTTGGACTAGCATTGAGCAAGCCGCAAGCACACCCATTTTACCGCAGACAATGGATGACCAAGTGGCAGGGACTATTATTGAATTCTATTTTTTAAAAATACGCCAAGTATTACCCAATTTTCACTTGCATTTATTTTCCTTCACTGTATGTCAGTGTGTGCTGCACTCAACTCCCATTAGCAATACAACTCCAACAGCACACAAGCTACAGATGGTGGTCCAGCTAAATCCGGTTTCGTATCTTTTAAAGGAACTCCTATCTGAGTCTGAAGCAATCTGCTGTCGACTGTCCAGTATGGCCACCGTGCACAAACTTAGAGGTGAAATGAACAAACCGATATGGACTGCTTCAGAACATCTAAAGCAAAGCTAAAGATGTTCTAGATAGAGGGAAGCTTGGCCGTGCTGAAATTTCTTAGGAGCTGGGCGCTTTGAAGCAGTGCATCTATAAAAGTTCTGTAAACTTGAAGGAGGTTTGGGTTTGTGCGCGTGTGTGTGCATGTGTGTGTGTGTGTGTGCGTGTGTGTGTGTTTGTGTGTGTTTGTGTAGGGAACATCTGTTGATTTGAAAGATGCAGGCTAGGGGGAGTGTTGCCAAGCAGTGCCTCTTATCAGCGTCTCAACACAGAGGAGTGCAGAGCGGGGCGGTGCAGAGCTTCACGTATGCTTATAGATACCTCAGATTATCCCAGTACCGAAAGACAGAGGGAGAAAGGTAGATGGACCAACAGAGGGAGAAAGTGCCAGATAGAAGTAGGACAGTAGAACAGAGAGGAACAGTTTGAGAAAGAATTTTAAAAAAACAGAGAGGGGCTGTGCTGTAGAAAAAAATCACTGTGGGAGTAATATGGGAGAGAGGACAGAGGCGACAAGCAAAAAGAAAAAGAGGGACTCTTGGTCATGCTGGTGAGGAGATAGGAAATAAATAAGGGAATAAAAGACATGAGGGCAGAGTGTTTATCAAGCCCTGGCCTGGTGCACTCCAGACAGAGCAGATAAGAGAGGCGCACACATCTTCAAATGCTCAGTTTACACAACCCTTCTCCCACTCCTTAGAAGGAAGTGGTTTCAAGAAGTGAAAGGGTTTTTACACCCTTTGTTTAGCAGTGTCTAAGCCATGCGGCTCAACGTCATTGCCCAATTTGATTTCTATGTACTCTGTGTGCTCAGGTGATCATATTTACTGTCGCTGTGGAGGAGCTGCAGCATAATGACAGCTGCATGTAACCAAGAAGCTCAAGGCATGCCCCTGGACTCACCCCCAGGTTCCAGCTGTTGAGACGAGCCTCCAGGTCACTGTCATCGGGAGACATATCTGCGTTCAGCCCCGCATCCACCTGAGGAGGAAAAAGAGTATGTGTAAGAGTGCGTAAACAGCTGAAACAGGAAAAACAAAATGGAAATTAAGTGTTTTAAATTAGAGGAGGGAATTGAAATGATTTTGTTGATTGGCAGTTTGGCCTGAGGAAGCAATCAGCAGACAATGATGGAGGTTATCATTTTGACACAATATAATTCTTCTCTTGGCAACAACAAAAGGATTCTTCAAAAGCTTACAGATATACAGTACACCCACATGTGTTCTCCTCCCACACTAACAGCTTTCTATTCCCTTGTAATCTCCATCTCTCCACCCTTTGCTCCCTCACTCTCCTCCCTCTCACATACAGTACTCCAGATGTTTGGCAGTTCCACATCATTTCCGTCACGCAGTAAATTCCACAAGAGGGGCATATGCAGCTAAACTGCCTGTCATCCTTGTTTTCCCCAGTCTTTTGTTACAATGGGCCTCCGGATTTGTTTTATACAGTATAATTTGAATGCTTCCAGGGGTTCTGTTGATACAGGATCAGTTTACTCAAGTCGAGGTTGGGCAGCAAGGCTGAAATGGGGGAAATATCTAATAAAGTTGAGAGAGCGATAGGGAAAGGAGAGATGTTGTTGAATTTGATTAGGATCTGGCGGAGTGTGGACCTTGGGTGTACCTCAGCGGAACTACACTGACACAGAAATGAATAGCTCAGGATTATATGCCCCTTCTGATTAAAAAGGCATTAAGGTCCCAGAGCCTCACCCTCGAACAACAGAGTAAATGTTTCATTTCAATATCTAGGAATGCTGAGTATTCAGGTCACTTGCTGTTCAAAGCACTGTGTCACAATCTTTGTATCGCACCAGAAATTCAGCGCATTGTGTTAAACACTGATAAGTATACCGACCTCAAATGGTTTTGGCCACAGCAGTTGAAGTGTACATCGTGTTTTTCAGTTAATACTTACAGTAGATTCAAGATGAAAAATGTTTTTCTCAATCATCTTCTTACTATGAGCCTACTATGTACCTGCATGATTACACAATTTTCTGCAAAAGTTAGAACAGTTTTTATTATTGAAAGCAGATTTATGTTTGTGCTGTCGTCTTCTCGCTGGTTTGAAGAGTTTGGATCATTTTGCATAACGTCATAATTCGGTATATTTAGCTAAAACTAATGCAGTCCAGCATAACATATGTACACGAAGGTTATAGAATTGTGTTTGAGTTAAATTATTCTGAAAGCTGTAGTTTCTGCTGCTGAATTGTATTTTGTTATACTGAGTGATGTCTTCAATATTTTGTCCACCCCACTTTTCACAACAAGGTTAGACAAAATAACAGAAACACGTCTCTGTATAATGCATTATAGTTACAGTTATTTTCACTATCGATTATCCTGAAAATTACTTTTCCACATTAATCGATGAATGGTTTGGTCTATAAAATATCAGAAAACAGTGGAAAATGTTTTTTAAAACCCAAAGATATTTAGTTATGATATAATACCAGAAAAGAATGACATCTCTATATTTGAGAGGCTGAAAACAGCATTTTTGATGAAAAAGTTCTTTAAATGATTAACAAAAATGTTGGCAATTATTTTTCTGTGGAATCATTGCAGCTCCACCTTTCAGTAACGTGCACCTAAGAAACTGGCACCTTGCTGTCAAATGTTTTGTGATCACAACCATTAGTTATATTATTGTTGCTTGAACCAGAAGCTTATGAGTTCATAGAATTTCCTCTGGCTTCATGGGGAAGTGAGTTCAGGAATTTCCAAATTGGTGCACATTAAAGAAGGAAGCAAAACATTGTGGCTAATATTTGTATTGGCACCCAGTGGGTTTGCTGTTAATATATTTTTTTTTTTCAGATTTATAGGTACCTATAAATCTGAAAACCCAACTTGTTGAATCTAAGACAAGTGTGTTAGGGAAGTCCAGAGGTATGGTGATGAACTAACCCTCCTGGAATCACATCTGGGTGACTGTTTTAGTGGACTGGAGGTCACCGGTCTTGATGGACTCTTTTCCTCATATAGTTTTCTCCTGTAAGAGAAGAGAGAGAAACAGAAAGAAAAGTGTGAGGTTAACCTACAGTGCAGTATGTGCGTGTGCATGTCTCAGGAGTCTGCTTTTGTCTCTCTGTTTGCATATGAATGTGCTTGCGTAGGCAGCCTGCCTCGCTATTTACACAGATCAACATCTGGCATTGGTTGCATGGTTTGTGGTCTGCATTTCATCCCATCTGAACAATAAAGTCTCTGCTATACATCACTTTGTTTCCATGGACAGCCCACAGGGCACCGGCCTATGGTTTGTACAATCATTTTATAATCATACACCTCAATCATTGTCTCTCATCATGTCCATCATGGTTTAAACAAGGAGCTTAACAGGGAAACTGCTTATTCTGTATCCATTGGCACACGAACACACACAATTTCTCATTACTCTCTCTCTCGCACACATACAAAGGCATAACTGAGCTCACTATCTCATTAAGCGCAGGCACATGCGGCCCTAATGGCCCACTAATGCTGATTGAATGAGCATGTTAAAGGAGACGGGAAGATGTAGGACAACAATGAAGGAGCAAAAAAAATCGCTGTCATCCAATAGAGACATCAAATTGCATTCTAGAGGGCACTGTTTCACACTCTGCACTTGGAGCCTGTGGGTGCTCTTTTTCTCCCATGTAATTTCTTAAGCATTCCTGGTATTGAGAATTTTGAACCTCATTTGTCACAGACAGTGTTATCTCATGGAGAAAAGCACCATCACTGTGAAGTATCTGGAAAGACTGCTGAATATAGATCAGGACGAATTGCTGCAGGAGTCTCCTTTGTAATTTGTATATTAAACCTCAAAACGTAGAAAACACGCACAGAACACCCATGCAATATTAATTCTTCTTTTCATTTGTTGAATGAGTAAATGTTTTAACAGTTTATATATGTATTCTGCTTAGTAACAGCCCTAACTAAAGACCGGAAGGCTGGATAAATTATTGCTTTGCCCCGAAAACATCTGGTTCTTTGTAGAATAATATATTGTTGGCTACAGTGACACTAGGTGCTTAATGATTTAACTTTATGGACAGTGATGTTAATATGTTGTATTAAATTGCTCTAATATTTTGATAAAGGACTTCTATTAATGGACTACTGTGTGAATTTACCTTTGTTTGTTGTAAAAGCTTTAAAAATACATTCAGATAATATGTTTGTAGTCTATTTATTTGACTTTAAGAATTACTGTAGAGTTCCTCTGGGGGACAAAATGTTCCTCTTCCTATTTTTAATATTTGTGACCACTTTAATTAGTGTGTGCGATGACTAAACTGTCTTATGTATTTTGTTTTCAGGGCTCTCTTGCAAAAGAGAGTTTGATATCAATGACATATTCTGGTCAAACAAAGCTTAACTAAACTAAACAGTATTGTTGTAAAAGCAAGTATTCATGGTAAGTGAACATATCAAAGGGATTTTGATAAACATGATTCTGGTAAATAAGATTCTTAGTTTTAGATGCTTAGGGGGAACACCTCAGGTTCTTAATGAGCCAGGTTTGTTGGTTGGTATTTGGTTTGTAATAGTGTGCATCTACTCTTGAAGCTGCTTGGACTTTTGGAGTTGTGTAATTACAATGTGCTTCTGTAAATGTATATTTGATGTCATGGAGCAGTGGGATGCCCATTTATGCACCAGGAAGGCTCTCACTGACATGCCATGTGTTGTAAATAACATGTTATAAATGGATTCATTGACCTGAACACCATCAAATGCTGGTGCTTATTAGTTACAATGGGAGGGCAGCAATGACTGAGGTATATCAACAGTATCTCTGAGGGACAGAGATAAAACACAATAAGGCACAAAAAAACACAACCAAAATTAGAAAAGAACCATCACAGGAAAACGTCCAAAACAATAGTTTTGCAGTAATACTTTTAGGGATGTATTACGGTATGACTGATTTCTAATTAATTATGAACCACGATTTTCAAATAAAACCCTGCAGACTTCAGCTTTCGTGTACTCACTCCTCTCTCACATACAGGTTTGTCTGTGCATGTGCGCACAGATGCACAAACACATGCAGCCATGAAACTTTGATAAGGGGGCCAAGCTTTGCAATCTTGGGCCTCTAAGTCAACAGGTGGATGAGGATAATTGAATCAGATGTGTCTGGAGTCTGAGGCCCAGAGATCAAAGCAGACACACACACACACGAAAATTAGAACACCATGTAGAGCCTCAGAAGCTGCAGCTTGGCTGATTAAAGCAGCCTGACATCCATACCCCAGCCTGACCTCCAGGTGCAGAGCCAGTGGGCCTGGGTCTCAGCCTGGGGCACCCTCAGGAAAGCAGTTTGACCTTGGGACACAAACATCCCTGCCCCTGCACTCTCTTCACTATAACCCAAAACAACCTGGAGCCAAGATCAGTGGAGACACTATGGCCTGTCAGCAGGAGACATGAGGCGTTTATACCAGCATCAATGGCTGATTATTGCAAGGACAATGTTATTGTCGCATTTCCCCAGAAAAATAAGAAGGAGGGGGGTAAAAGTTTTAATATGTGGATGGATGGAAAGCGCACACAGGAATGCATAAGTCAGAGAAAGAGACAGGAGAAAAACAAGGAGAGAAAAATGAAGAAGAAAGGCCTTAAAGAGAAGCCTGTGAAATAGAGAGGAGAGTAATACAAAGAGATAAAGCCAGAATTAAACTTAAGCAGTGAACCTAACACCAGCAGTGTTGGTTACCAAGTTAACATGTCAAAACCAACTCACACCACCATATTTCTCCCTTACGTTTTTATCGTTATCGGTCTCCTTTGAACACAAGGTGACATGAGAAGACAAGGAGGACATGTTAGCTAATCACCAAAGCTGTTTTGTATGATCTCTTGACCCCTGCTGGCTGCATTTGCTGTTCCACAGCATTCCTCTGCCTGAATTAGTACTATAGACAAAGCAGTAGCTCCATCTTGTGGCTACATTAGGAATAGCATAACAATACAGGAATGCATGGTGGAATTCACTCAGGGAATTTTGGACCAATGAAGTTAGATGGGGTATATGTTTAACCCACACATTACAGAATATCCATTTCTGTGTGAAACACATGTAACATCTCAAAACATCAGAAAATCATCCCAACTTGAATTGGACCGCTTGACAAGCTAAAAAAAAGCCCTGCCCATCACCTCACTAATGGCAAGTGAGACAGAGATCAAACGTTGCCACATCATAGGGAGTCAGACGAGTTCCTTCCATTTAATCTTATCTAAATGAGAGCGACACATAAAAGGACTCTTGGCCCGGCTTATTTTCTCCATCAGGACATTAGCCTGTGATCTGAGCGTCTTTCATGGTCTTATCCCAATCAGACACTATGGTACTCAGCAGTCTGCTCCCCACAAAAACTCTCTATCCACACCTTAACAGAGGAAAGAAAAAAGAAAAAGCTGCGCCTCAGTGAATGTAGTGTAGTTGTAACACTTGTATACAATGTGTATACTTTCTGGCATTTATTCCAGTACCATTTGCATTCTGCACCATTTTATTGTAGGGATGCACCGATCGGATACCAGGATCAAATATCTGCTCTGATATTGACTAATTCAGATATCGGATAAATGAGGACGATAAAGCATTCCGACCAGTCATTTATTTTTTATTAATATCATACACAGCAATTTAATTAAGCCATTGTTTGTTGGGTTTCAGGCAGCTGCTATATTTTAAATTACATTTTAAAATATCTGTTTGCAGTGCACTTTACATGGAAGTGTTATTTATTTATTTTTGCTGCTAATGTTATTTGTTAATAAATAATATTAAGTACATTTATATCTGTGTTAATTTGTTATACATTTTAAGAAGGCTAAATGTTTATGTCAATCAAGCCTGATGCCATCACTCACACAGCAAAGTATGCGGTTCATTTATTCAACAATAGTATTGGATCGGTATCATATTGGATTGGATCAGTGCATCTCTACTTCAATGACTGTATTACTGTTTACAAATGGCATTGTATATAGATAAATCACACACACACAGAGAGAGAGAGAGAGAGAGAGAGAGAGAGAGAGAGAGAGAGAGAGAGAGAGAGAGAGATTCTCAAAATCTCTACTGACAGTAAAATCTGAATTACATATGGCACCAGTGTCCTGGTGGATATTATGCTCTCTTTACTACACTTGCGCTCTTTTTATTATGCTAATGAGCATATAATGCCACTGGGTTCTGATTTGCCTTTCCTTGTTAATTAGAATGACAAACCCTGAGCCATTACTAACATCACATTAGTCAAGCACCTGAGCTGCCTGCAGTCAGAGGAAATATCTCTAACTAGGATGATTTAAGGAGGCATGTTGAAACGCACGTGCATGTGTACCTGAGTAGCACTGAGCTTTCAGTCAAGATGTTTTAATCAAGCAGTATATTTCTTAATACAAAACACATATTTCTATTTTAGGCATTTAGCTTATGCTCATACAAGAATAGAAACTGTTTAAGAAAAAAGGTAATGAGCTACCAAGCCTTATTCTCTGCTTTCCGCTCTCCTATGTGGGGGTTAGACCTTAGGTTCAACAACAGGGAAAGAGAATAACAGAAAGATGGATACAGAATACAAGAAAAGTTCCTCATCCTCTCATGCTGTTTTGAAGTACTTCTCTTTGAAGAGTCAGAATGGACAGCTCTAGCAGACTGATGCAAAAACTTGGCAATGTCTTTGGCTTTTCAGATAGTGCTGCTGAGCAAATATGATGGGCGATCAGTCAAGAAAGCCACATGTATCCAACTTCACAGCCAAGTTCAATGTTTTCAGTCTGATAAAAGAACATCAACACAGAGTGCTTGGATAAATATATTAGTGTTATATGTAGCATATTCTATATCTGACCAAAATGTGATGCACTTCAAAAGAGAGGGGTGCCACAACGTCTCACTGCCATTTTAATAAGCAACTATGAACTCTTCAAGAAATAAATGATAAAATGTTTCACTGGGGGAACGTTTATAGGTATTGCCATATAATAATGTATATTATTATTATTATTATATTATTGCCAAATGTATATAATATTCCTTGGAGCCATTCAGTTGGTCTCTCTGCTTCTTGCTGTTAAATGGGACTTCAGTCTCCAGTCGTAGTTCCACACAGTAATAAACCTGAGAATGCAATGAATTATATAGAATAATCAGATAAAAGTTTATGTTACGCCTTTCGTCTGTCTATATGTTACCTTTTTGGCTGGTCGAAAGAGACAAGAAATCCATATCACAACTCACATCTTACTGAATGTTAAAAGCTATGGGCTGTGGCCAAGAGGAAGAAAATGAAGCTACAGCAAGAAAAGCTGAAGAGTGAAAAAGGGTTGTCCAACAAATTCTGTTTTAGTTATACATTTAAAAAACAGTATGGTAAAATAATGTAGATGATTTCTGCAGACCCATGTACATATCCAGCTGTTGCACCTTAAAATCTGGCTCCTAGTCAGGTATTTTGTTCAAACAAAACATGCATTGCCATGAACAATGCAGAATGATAATCAAATGTATAAAGATGAGATCTTTACCATGTTACATACAATGTTTACGTAAGTAGGCTTGAAAAACAAATTATATATTGCCATCACCTTGCTTCATTTAGGTGAATTTTAAAAAGGTAAAGTTTTATACATTTCACCAGGGTTACGTACAGTGTAATAGTACCTGTGATGCGCTGCAACAGGTGTCGAACTGATTCTGTCCTTAAGCAGACTGGTAGCCAAACTGTCATCAGTATAGCCACCCAGCTCTCCTGTCACCCAATCAGGCAGACCTGCATTGCCCTGCTCCACGTACTGACCACTCAGTGGCTCATCAAAGTAGATTGACTAGAAATAAAACACAAAGACAGGAGTTGAAGATTGAGTTAGTATTTGCAATCCATTGCAATGATATCTAATGAGTTCCAACTGCATTATATTCAAGCTACAATATTTTTGTAACTGACTTTGGGCATGCTTTCTTAAGAAAAATCTCTTATAAACGTAACAGTGAGTGCATTTTGGAAGTTTATTTTACTACAAATGAAGGTGGTAAGTTACGTCACTACTAGATAGCAATACAGCAATATTTATGACACAAAAATCTCAAGAAACCCCCAGATACTGACTCTCACCTTCAGGCTTGATGCAAAAATGTTAACTTTAAAAAGGCAAGTGCCTTGGAATTTTCTTATGATGTTTTTACATGTATACTGATCCTAGGAGCACCTCAAACAAACTCAACTTGAGTACAGGAAGTGCTCCGACCCCAACATTTTTGACAGCAATGTTTATGATTCCATGATGTTTTTACCAAGTAGGTAGGGAGTGTCTTGAGGCTGCCATGCTCTGGTTTGCTGTTGAAAGGCCTCTCTAGGACCCCTCTTTTGAGCATTTGAAGGAGCAAACGGGCATGCACGTTGCGGTTCTTACGACCAATTAGACCTGAACCACACGTGGCAGGGTCACACAGCTTCTTTATCCATAGAGCACATTGCTGGCGCTCTGAGGTCAATGGGAAAGAGACGAAAAGATGAAATTATGCTACAAGTAGTCAAATACATTCATGTATTATCCTGTCAGTTCATTTCTGGGAGTTGTCTAATTACAAACATTTTCTTAGAATATTAATATTGTATTATAAAAAGCACAAAACATAACCAGCTACCAGTTTGCTACACCAGTAATTACACCAGTAATGTAGTCATCCTTGGACCATCTACAACTGGTCTGTAATACTGCTGCAAGTCTGCTGACCAGGTCCAGCAGGACTTCTCACATCACTCCCATTTTATCCTTTTTACATTGACTTCCAATCAATTTCAGGATCCATTTTAAATGTTCTTGCTCTGACATATAGAGCCTTGCATGGTCAGGCACCTGTGTATATCTATGACCTGCTCCATCCTTACACTACAAATAGGTCACTCATGTCTTCTGACCAAGGATATACTGGTTGTGCCTTGCACTAGACTAAAAACTAAAGGTGACAGTGCCTTTGAAGTATTAGGTCCAATTATGTAGACTGCTCTTCCTAAATTTTTGTTTTACGTTCTGTGGCCTCTGTTGATGCTTTTAAAAAGCAGCTGAAGATTCACTTGATTAAAATGGCTTTTGTCTAGTGTTTGAAAATTTGTGTTTTAAAGTCTTTTTCATTTCATTTTCAATGGTATTTATTTTTTGCTTGCTCAAAAAATTTCTGTTTGGGCCTTTTTTTAAAAAAAAAGAACAATTTCATCATGTGAAGCACTTTGTGACTTTGTCTGTAAAAGGTGCTATATCAAATGAACGTATTATTGCTTATTATAATGATGAAACTGTATTTAGTGCAGAGAGATGCGATGAAATGTGACCTCACCTGTCCTGTTAGGATGTTTAAGGACATATGGCTTCATGTCCAGCAGAAAATGGTCAAACTCGGTGTCCAATCTGTCCCATGAGTCCTCGTATTTATCCATGTTGTCCTGAGGAGATGGATACATGGATATAACGGCTAAGTTACTACTGGCTCAGCGATGCCTGTGTTAGCTAACGTTAGCTACAAAGAATGTAGTAGTCCCGTCACTCACGTTTCATAACAAAGTGGAGATAGTAATAATAGGTAGGATAACGTCATGTCTCGTAAGGTAAGCATACCATAACATGACAACAACCTACGTTTATACGAACTACAGTGTTCACAAACTAGCTAACATTAGCAAAATAGCTCAAGCAGACCTGCAAAACGCACGCGGGGTGTTGTTTTTTTAACCGACTTCGAGAAACAGACAGACTACACGCTAAAACGGCTACATGGCTAAAGGAAATGTAAAATAAGGACTAAAATGCGACTTACTGAGCAGATGTTTCGCCGCTCAAAACGGTTCAAAACTTCAGCGTCCTTACTTTACGCCACATCCGGTTTCTGGGGCGACACAGCGTCTCACCGTTGCTATAGAAACGACTTTTTAATTTCATTTTTTCTAATTCACTATCCCCTGGAGCTATTTGTCATTGAATTTTTCATTATTATTATTATTAATATTCATTATTCGTTAAATGTATCCTTCCCATGTTGTTTTAAGGAAGTATTTTACATTAGACTACAGTGGGTTAATTGTATCCCTACCTGTACAATATTTAGCTTTTTATTTCCCTATGTTTAGGCTTAGCTAAATACTCTCCGCCAGAGCCACAGTAAATGTAGACATTTAAGGTGGAATATTTTAGTTAGTTACCTTGTGTCTCTGTCTCTGACACCCTGTATCAGAGACCCTCCAAGGGGTCCTCGGAGTTACTGCATTTGGTCCGCCAAATTGTTCGGTAAGCTTATCAACGTTTTTTTTAAAAAATATTAAATATGTCTGAAAACATACATTAATATGAATGCAATGTATTAATAGCAAAGCAAATTGTGGAAAAAAAACACATTTACACAACCTTGATGGTAGCCACTAAGCCACCATGCAGATGCAATTGAGCTGAAGGACTCAATGTGCCTTCCAAATGTATGTTTAACATTAACATATGATATATATGAATAGGCTATTGTTATTGGGATCATTGTAATATCTTAGTATTGTATGCCCCATAAAAAAATCTGTGTATTGTCTGTGTACCCTAGCTATTAGGCCCAATTTAATTTAATACAGTATTTCAGTAGGAGGTCCCTGCTTCATCTCTCTTTCAGCCAAGGTGTCCTTGGCCTAAAACGTTGAAGACCCCTGTTTTAGTTAGTTGCCTTGTCTCTCTGATACCCTGCACGATTTTCAGCTTTATCACGAGCTGCACTGTCGTTTATATCCACACGATGGCGCCCAACAACTTCAATGTGTGGGATGGTCAGCAACGGATGGAGGGACATGTCCCTTGGTTCATTCCTCATTTAAAAAACAGAAAATGTTAGTTTCTTGTTAACTTACATAAAGTACTTATAGCGGATCTCGTAACCTTAACAGATAATAGGTGGACGTGCATTTCATGTGTTTAGTCAAAAATTGAAAACTTAGTCGTGTTAAATGTGCGCTGACATTGAAGCGAAATATTCCCACAGCACTTGAAGGCAGACTTCAGCTACGTCACTTTGAATGAAAAAGAAGCGCTCAGCTGTTACAGTCCAGGCAGAGGGGAGGCGTGCAGTCTGTCAGGAGCTCCTCCAGCAGAGACAGCATCTCTTGTCAAGCGCTGTGACGAGACAAGGATCTCAGAAATCGGTCGGGACGACACGAAGTTGTGGCTGCGTAGTTTTTTTTCGTTTCCCCCGTTATGGCTGACCATCTTTTACATTATAATGACTCAGCTGGGGTTGGGAACCGATTCGCCCGGAAAGGTGCTTTGCGGCAGAAAAATGTGCATGAAGTGAAAAACCACAAATTTACTGCGAGGTTTTTCAAGCAGCCGACTTTCTGCAGCCATTGTACAGACTTCATATGGTAAGCAACCCTAATGCACTTGTTTTCAGCCTGTCACTCACTTTTGAGTGGCAGGTTTTCATGGGCATGATAACTTAGAAGTTCTTGTTCTTAAGTTTGTTCACATTAATAGCCCGTGTTTGTCATTTCCTTTAGTGTGCACTCTGAAGCACCTTCAGGTTATTTTTGGACATTAAGAGAAGAAAGACTTTGTAAATAAAGAGTTAAATACAGCTGCCATCATTGTTTGACACTTGTGTTTATTCTTGCAGGGGATTTGGGAAACAAGGATTTCAATGTCAAGGTAAACTACTTGCATGTGTATATTTGTGCATTTTTCAAAGTCATAAAGATACTAGTATAGCCTATCAACATTTGTCTCAAGGGACACAAGCCCAGCTCACATGGCAGAGACTAAAGCTCTGTGCTGCATCTCACTGAATGTCTGTTCATTAAGCAGTTTGCCATCCCATTCAGTTGTTTTAAGTGTCTGGTTTTAAATCTGGTGAAAATTAAATTTAAGCATTTGCAAGTAAGTTTTAAGGGGTTCCATGAGAGAAATTTATTTATGGAGTGTGCAGAATTAATGGAAGTTACACAGCAAATATATACACACAAAATATTGCATTTCTTCAGGGGGCACATCATTCTGCAAGCAAGAAAGCAGAGGTTAATAGGCCATTTGGATTGGTTAGACATGTTAAAATATAAATATTTACCTGCAATCGACACACAATCTCCATGTTGATTACGATTTGGTTCTGGAAGACAAACTTCATGCATTAGGTATCATTTCAAGCATGTATCAAGAGACTTATTTCAAACATGTATTTAGAGAATTAAGTTTGTACCTTTGACGGGCTTTTACACCTTTTGGGGCAGCTGGTTGGCCCTTGACACCCTTTAAGCCTACAGGCTTTCGAGGGGAAAGTTTTGGCAAATA
Source organism: Echiichthys vipera (assembly GCF_963691815.1). Classification (NCBI taxonomy): domain Eukaryota; kingdom Metazoa; phylum Chordata; class Actinopteri; order Perciformes; family Trachinidae; genus Echiichthys; species Echiichthys vipera. The sequence goes on from NC_139842.1 coordinate 12,010,155, forward strand.
CGGTGACTTGTTGAATTGGAACCGGGCTCGCTTGTAGCCACTTCTGGACTGGACAATATAAGTTGGCCGGCGTGGGAGGGGACGCATTGGTCGACGGAGTCTCTTTGAGACCTTAACTTTTTGGGTGCTGACTACTGGCTTCTGTGGAAACCAAGAGATCTTCTCATGGGATTTGAAGTCCATTTGACCAACTGCTGGACTACTGGAGTCAGAGTTGTCAGCCACACGGTAACCAACGCTAAATGGCTGAGACCAAAATTTAGGAGACTCAGATTTGGACAGGACAGGCTTATGGTTTGAACCAACATAGAGAGTAGAGCCACCAGCTGGAGAGGCAGGCATACTGTTTGAAGAAGCAACACCAAGCGATGACTGAGGGTGGACAGGGCCTGGCTTACTCAGTGGGTTGTTGGGGTTTAAGGGAAACAAGAGTGGTTTGTTAAAGCTTTCCAACCTCCAGTCTCTGTTCCTACTGTTCACAAGTCTGTCTACCGCAGGAACACTAGGTCTGTTAGGCAGGTTTCGTCGAGATGGTAACAGATTTAGGTCACCGTAGTGTGCCTGTACAGGGCCTGTCAGTTTGTTATTTGAAGCCTGCCAGTTATTCTGATAAGAGGTCAACACTTCATCTCCTAGATTATGGATGTCAGCCTTATATGGATATCCATACCCTGTAAAATGAACAATTAAGGTGAAACAACAGATTCATGAGGACTAATGTGAAAATTAAAGAGTCATTACCTTTTATAGTTTGTAAACCAGCACTGCAGTCAAACATCAAAAACCCAATCCAGGAAAACCTGCAAAAGAGGCCAATAAAGAACAAAAAAAGTATAATGAGTAAGAGCTCTTTTAAAAGGTAAATAAAACAAGTAAAGTGCAAAGACATGCTTAAAATCAATAAACTCTACCACAAAAGGAGCCCAAGAGCCATGGCTGTTAACTGAAAAGCAGCACCCTGTACTTCTCAGAAGCTATGGTTTGAGACTGGGACTAACTGGACTTGAGCGTAACCTCCAACCTAAGCAAAGATCCCCCTGTGTCTCCTATATATTCTCTTCCTCCTTAACAAAGCCCATTAGCAACAGCTGCTCACAGAGCGATTAGTGGCCAAATTGTAAACAGGTGTGTCATCTGGACCTGTGTGAAAGTCATCCTGGTAAACTCAGTTGTGTGTTATACTGGAATGTTTTCTGATTTTGCTTACTTGAAGAACTCTGAACATCTTTCTTTGATTTGACCTAGACTTTTGTAACTGTCAAAAGGCTATTAGACTTTCACTTAATGCTTCTACTGGGAGTCAAGGTGACACACATGCCCTGAAATCCACACCCTTTTACCACCATCTTTGCTAGTGTAACATTTCCCTGTAGACATCTGATACCGTGACGGCCAAGGAAAGGGCTTGGAGTAAAGGAGACTATGATAAAAACACTATGAAGAGTTATAATGGGGTGAAGTCAAATTAAGGTTAGATCACCAGTAGGGCGCTTGTACTCAAAATGGAAACACAAAAATGAATTAAAGTAAAATAAATAATGAAATATTGGCTTATGGAAATAATATGTATAATGTCTAATTAAACTTGCATCCAGATTGTTCTCTATTTGCATTATGTGCAAGTATATAAAGAAATGCATGGCACAGAAATATATTTCTCTATAATGTAGATCTGCTATTGAGCTTAAAGCATAACCTACCAAGAATTAAAATAAGGCTTGATCATCAGCTTCTATGCATTGAGAAGGTGGAAACCTCAAGCTTATACTGTGTGGAATGACTAGAAGGAGAATGAAAGAATATTGTGTTGTCTGATTAATCCTGGTGCTGACTGCGTAGGGACAATAGACCCATTGTGCATCCATCTCGCTCTCACTAACCTGTCTTTGCACCAAATTTACGGGCATTTATGTGTTGTTCTACAGGGCCATGTAACAGAGTGATGCTGCAATGAAAAGATCTGTTGTTTTAGTTAACTCTCCACCGAAACTGCGCCTATCCTTTCATTTCACAAATTTAGACTTTGACTTTAGTTTTGATCCAACTGCTTGTCAGACTTTAGAAATCCATCAGGTTCTTAGTTCACAGTAAGCCTGGGGGCAGGGTGGCTAACGTTTTAGGCTTAAAATAGTTTAAAATGTGTAGCCATATGTCTATTTCAGATTCCTCATGTGTACAGAGGGTCTGAACTGTCTGACAGGGGAGCTTGACCATGAACGCATCATGGAAGTAGGCTGACAGATGCATGTTCTTGGATGTAGACAGGATGTTGGATGTTTTCGAATAAGGATGCATTACATTCTGAGAACCATATATTGGGATAATCCCTGGAGGCCTTGATTTACAGATTTCTCTTCATAGGCTGAATGCGTTATGGCTAACACTAAAACAATAACTAACACAATGGTAGCACTAAGATGGTTAATGAATGTTTTAAGCTTGAATATTTATTGTAAGACTAAGTTAAGACATGTATTTTGCATTCCTTCTGTGAATGCAAACCTAGCTTGCAATTCATGCATAAAGCTGAAGAACTGAACTGAACGAATGTAAGAACTGCTTTCGTTGAGGAAAGGATTTGGCAGAAGTCAAATACTTCATATGGTCGTTCAGAGATTGTCATATCTGTGCTGCTAAAAGTGAGTGTTGCACATGTAAGGTACTGCTCACCAGCAGAACATTTGGGCTTTGAGGCTTATTAGAAAGGTGAGAAAGCGTGGCTCCTGTAATCATTCATCTGTATCCATTTTCGTGCATGCTCTGTTTTCTTAGGCGTGGGCAGATTAAAGGCTGTCTAGAGCCTCCTGCTGTGCATTGAAAAGACAGATAGCAGCTTTTTTGTTTATTCTCCAGTGATCACCCACCTCCACCACACAGCAGCGAGCAGCCGAGTGCAATCTAAAGTAGTGCCACGGCAGTTGAAATGTCTTTATTACTAAAGGAGTTCGGTGTGGGCGGAGGGCCCCTGCTGCTTCCAGGTTGGTAACTGGTGTCCCATTTTATTGTTAAAGGTAACAAAGGTGATGTGTGGTTCTCTGTGATTAGGTATGTAGGACGCATGTTACAGAGTTACAGATGAATGCATCACATGTGTAATGCCTTTTTGTTCAGCAGCCTGACATTTACTGACATTTTCTTTGAGTTGTTGAACATTCGCTAAAAACCTATTTTATTTTCAGTCACCGTAGGGACTCTACAAGATGTGACTCACCACAATATAATAAAAACTTTTCAATAATTCCAATTTACAATTCACAGTGCAGTACATTGGTAAGTGCATTTAATACACTTTTTAGAGAAGTGCGTGGTTCTCTCTTTGGCTGTAACATGGTCCACTGTGGGGAATCTGCAACAGCGATACATCCTGTCATATGGACATGCTGAGTTACATCCTATAGATCCAATACAATGATGCACTCAACTTGGATGAGGCTACCCCTCTCATTTCTCTCTTACGCTGTGCATCCTGTATTTTTTCTAACCCACTCATTTTCATTGTGTTGGTTGTGTTTTTTTTAATTATGACTCATATGTTTATTATGACAAATAAAGAAAAACATGTAAAATATGGACACTGTTTCTTATACTGTATATTTAATTTTAAACGATCCATATTTTAAAAGTGATATTTCTATGTCTTTTTTTGGTTAGAAGGCAGGTGCTATTTAAATACGGAAAGTGTCAAAGTGAAAATGAAATGCACATAGCCCTGTATTCAGAAATTGTGCCTTGAAACAAACCGTCTGGACTTAAATATGGTTTTGGTGTCACAACAATACTATCAGATTAGGTAGAAAATGCTTCTACAATTCTGTTATAGTCTGCAATGAAAGTGCAGAGATACTGAGAGCGAAACTCTAACCAAACAGAGCAGATTGGAGTTTTTACGGAAAATAATATAATAATATTGGACCTTTTAAATATTAGACGATTAAAATCATAAACCCTATTAACTTCCACTTTTTGTGAAGAATTCAAACTCCAAGAGGATTGACATGAACATTTTATAATTAGATTTCAATTTAGACGTAGGGATTTGCCTTTCGCTACTGCAGAATGGACAACAATGGACAACAAATGTATGGAAAACATAATTTGCACCCACTGAATAAAACTAATGTAATTGGCAGCATATATTATGACAAAGAGGTTTTAGGTTAACAGAGGTCTCAATTTTTCCCCAAAATTGCAATGAGAATTATTCATAATGGAACTCCTGACCGCAAATGGACACCTGACCGCAAATACATCGTCTTGTTAGGAAACCCCCGGAGGATTTGATGAGTGTATTCACTGAGATCCAATGATGCAGAAATAAATTATAAGGTGCTATGTTGCATTTACGCACAGCAGACAGATGGATAGGCGTTCTCCATGTGTCAAATTTGCAAGTTCTATTTTAATTCAGTTTTGGACTTGAGAAAGTATGACACATGAACAAAAGCTGAATCATACCAAAATATGACCCAAACATGACAGAAAAATTATGTTTTGATTAGATACATTTCAGGTCTGTCTTACTAATTATTTATTCTAAAAGGAAAACTATTCCTGCCACACATGTCACAGAACCAGTGGTGTGAGAGTGAGTGAGTATGTTTCAGCATTGGATCACTTGTCACTGTGTTGAATGCTCTGCTTTCCCCGCCCCGGCTTCCTCTTCTCCTAAGCCTTTGAGATTGAGCGTCTGTGGAAATGACTGTGCCATCTGGAGAGTTGAGAAGCCATTGCTGGAAGGAGAGCACTGCGTCTGGACTCAAGAAAGGCGAGAGGTGGAGGGGAAGGCGGTTGGAAGTGGAAGAAGAGGAAGATGTAACAATGTATAAAGTGTGGAAAGAAGCTGAGGAGGAGGCAAAGTGAACTTGTACGTACAAGACTAAACAAACAGATTTGCAATTGCATGGGTGGAAGTGTGAGGGTGCGAGAGATGATGAAGTCAAAGAGGCCTTTTACACATTCTGGCTCCTTGTTGCAGACTTTTGGCAGAGATAAAGCTAACAGTGTGACTACTCGGAGCAGATGAAAGACAGCAGAGTGAAAACAGAGGTGGGTATTATGTCTTAGTGATGACAGAATAGGTTGTAAACTGTGGCCAAGTTACATCTGAGAAATAAAATCACAAATTGTCGGTATGCTGAAGTTATTGGATCAAATTGACCTAAACCATGGATATATTATAAGACCAGGATAGGGCACCACTGCTCAGCCTTGCAAACAATTTGTTTCCTGTGGTCAGTCGTCGTACTGCAACAAAAAATCCCCCTGCGGCCCAAGAAGCATTTTCTTCATAGGCCACCAACATCTGTAACACTGTTGCCAGGACACCTCCACCTGCAGACAAGGTCTACTATGACTTTTTCTATTGTGAATATTAAACCAATGCACTGTCTCTGAGCCCAGAAAGGTAATTTAAAAATATGTGACGTTATCCCAATGTAAAGTCTATGAGCAAGAATTTGAGGGTGGGCCAACAGGAGAAACACTATTACGCATATTCGGTGGGCGGCAAATCACAGAAGTAAAGAAGAAGTAAACCTGGAAGCCTAGAAAAATTTTGGACATATGCGCCAGTCGAGCAATTCTCATTGGTATTAATAGGGTGCCATTTTCGGTCCGGCACCGTGATCTAATAATACTTCAATGACTTAACCTGCAATTTTTTTTTTTTTTTTGGCCACTTAGGGTCAGCGGAAACAAGTTGTGTATTGACATATTGTCACCTTGAAGGCGATATAGTGAACTTGATGGCAAACAGTTGCTTAATTACACAACCAGCGGTTACTCAGCAACATTGGAACTCATATGGAGTCATGTTTCTGGCCACCTTGCGAATGTTAGTACAATATTCACTTTCCTTTAGCTCTGGTTTTGGTCTCTGCCAACTCTTAAGAGAAATATCTTCTCTGTAGCTGCTAAATGCTCACAAGCTGGTTGCTTATATACTATAGACTGTATTAAAGGTGGACGTCATCTCAGTGAACGACACGTCATCCATAGGTTTCTAAAGAGCCATTGTGAAGCTAAGTGTGGGTTGCTCTGTCAGCATCTTGGCAGTGCCTGACTCCACCTGCTCACATCTAATCCAAAAAAAAGGCAAAGAGATAGAGGGTGGTTGGAGCTGCGGAGGGCGGAATTAAGCCTGGTTGCTGGGCTAGCCACCTGTGAGGGCACCTACCTGTCACTCAAAGTGTCAATGCCCTTAATTATGCAGAAAAAAAAACACTTCTGTATAGTCGTGGACAGCGAAAGATGGAGACCAAAACCGTTTTTTGTAGGCCCTACTTGGCTGTAAAAATGTTTATTTCTGCTTTAAAGTTGGGCATTTCAACATGGGGGTTTATGGGGATTGACTCGCGTTGAGCTGGTGTCAAGTGGCCACTTAGGAACTGAAGTTTTTGGAACTTCCATATTGGCTTCATTTTTTAGCCTTATAGCCCCAGAGGTTGGTTGGAGCTTGGTCGCTAACTGTGTCTGTCTGCTGTTTGGTTCTGAGTAGGTTGTGTACAGTGGACTTTTTATAGTTGTTTTTGTTTTTTCTTTAACACAAAACAGTTGTGAGACTGAACAGTAAAGTTGTGAGCTGAAAATTACTCTAGAGCTCTGTGAAGCTACAGGGAGCTGCAGATTCAAGTGATAATTCTCTGCATGTCCATCACTATGAGCAATCCCTCTCTTATTGTTTTCATGTTGTCATTTGATATTGTTAATGTAAAAATATTGATTATACTGTAGATGCTTAAGAATCATTGAAATGCAAGTTAAAGGCTTTAGCTTCTGTAATATGATGTTTTTCTGAGTAAAACAGAATATGTGAGCAGGGTTTGATTAGAACGATTCAAATCAGATTGTTCCGATTTGGTTGGGTCTGGCTAAGTGAATATCACATCCTACTAGTTGCCCAAAATAACACTTGAGCTCTTAGTTTAAGATGAGTTATCATACATGTTTTAATGGTTTGCAGGGAGAGAGAAGGATGTTGACATTAAAACGGTGAAATATGTTTTTTGGCTTGTATTTTATCACAGAAAAGGTTAATTTAAGTCATTGACATGGCATGGAAGAAAATGTTACATATTGTTCTCAAAAGAAGGCGTTAATCATCCTCGTGTTGTATTCCGTTCTTCTTAAGTCCGCTCTTTGCTTCCATGGTGACACCTCCATAACTGTAACCAGCCTACTAATTTGTTGTTGTGTTCGAAATATATTTGCATACCTAATGCAGCCAACATGCCTACTCTCATTTGCAACCCAGTGACTATTTACTTCTCCTCAAGTGATAATGAGGAGATCTTTATCATGCGCACAGATGAGGGTGTTGAGTGTAGGCTGCTTCACCACTCTCTGGGACATTTGTTACCCCCGTGGGCGACATCATGTATGTGTCAGTAAGCGTGATGACGGCTGACACATGCCTCCAAATAGATGGTCGCTGAGCCCTAATGGCAGTGTAGGTGTAGAGCCAATCACATCGTCTGCTCAGAATGGGGCAGTGGCCCTCATTAACCAATCAAGGGACAGAAGTGTGGGGGTGTTGGAACATGAGAGTGAGAGCTACGCAACTCGTCTTGGGGAGCCCCAAACAATAAACATCTTACTCAACGGTAGGCTGGAACACAGCACTGCTCCTCTCAAGTGATGCTGTTTGCATGTTAAGATGTCCTGGATATGTTTAATTAAATCTTACAAAATCTTACTCAGTTTTTTTTTTAGGAAAGAGCATGATGTAGAGAATCCATTAGTTAACAGCATAGCTCATTATTTATTTAATGACTGTAAAAACTGCGCCTTTAAACGATCCGTCAGGACTTCTAAACAGTTATGATGTCGCTACTCTACTGTATACTATACATAGGTAGAAAGTAGGGATGGGCATGAGTGATTGATTTCTCAAGTAGTCCCCGTTTTAAAACTCGATACAGCACTCAAGTCTGCTCTGGGAGGGCTAGTTCGAAAATATTGGTGTCCAAGAGCTAGAAGCTTGTTTCAGCAAGCCATGCATTCATCCTCAGCAAAATCCACGAGGTGTCACCATGGAAGCAAAAGAGTGGGTTTTGTAAAAAAAACTAATGAAATATTAATTAATTAACTACTCATGCCCATCCCTAGTCTCTAAAACGCATTTCAGACAGAGCGTGAATACAGGTATATTCAGACAGACAGTATGAGAAAAAAACATGGTTTTTGAACATTAAGCATGTAAACATGTTCTAGTAGAACCCAAAATATATGAACCTAAAAATTTGCATTATATGTCCCTTTTTTTCCAAATTGTTTAATTGATTTTTGCAGACCAGAACACGGAAACAGGTAAAACACATTAACAATACATCTGCTTTAAGGTGAAAAAAGAAGAAAAACACAGACAAAAACAGAAAAACCCAAACATGAATCCCGCTAACCCTCCCAACAACCCATGTCAGACACGGTCACAATAAAATTTTTTTTAAAAAAAACAAGTAACCGAATAACATGTAACATAAGTAGATAAAGTAAGATAAAGTAAAAAATAAAATAAAACCACACACTAAAACTAATAGCAAAAATAATTATAATATGTCCCTTTTAAAGTTGTTTGTTATAAACTTTACTCTCTTCCCATTACAGTAGTTAATCTAAAAGCAAAATATTTTTTTTAGATTTTACAGCCGGCATATTGATCAGCAGCAGGAAGAAGAAGAAAGTCAAATTCTAAATCAGGCCATTTCCTCAACAAATAACACCTGTATTGTATTTTGAATTAGACGTAGTACAGTAAGCGCGAAACATCTGAGAGTTTTCACATCGAAACGAGGGGACTGAAATTCCTAAAATAATTATCAGCTAGCCTGATCCTACAGCAATCCTTTGCGTTTCACTTTTATTTTGGATATCTCTTGAAAGTCATCAAGCTTAGCATTGAGTCTAAGAAGTATCTCATTAAAATAGTCTTGATGAATGTGGAGAAATCACTGAAACATTCTTTGATATATCGATTATGTTAGACCTTTTCCCAGCTGAACGACATTAATTACACCAAGAGTGGAAGCTTAGCTGGCGGGATAATTATGTGTAATTCTGCTGCTGCTTGTCTGTGCTCCACTTTCAAAATGTCCTTTTAACTATCAAGTGTTGCCCCCTCCCCTTCTGTCTCCTCTTCCCTTTCTCTCCTCACCCAACACTACTGTAGCAACAAAGTGTGTCGTTTCCATTTTGTTATGTTAACAGCTCTTCTGATGTGTGTTTTACAGTATCAGATCTCCTCCACTAGCGAGTACAGAGCCTTGGTCTTGTTATGTGCATCACGCCCGCACGGCTTGTAGGCCTCCTGTGTATTCAACTTATAGAAATTACAAATATACAAAACCACGCGCATACTTTCCAGTATGGATTGAAATACCGAGTCTATTTTCTCGGCTCATCTGTGTGCCTCAAAGGCCACAGAAGTCACACACTGTCAAGAAGTATCGGCTCGTGCTCTTCTTTGTCTGCATTGGAGTCTTGTCAAGTTGAATTGTAAAACCTTAAAAGCCTGTGCCCAGAATCGTTTTTGATCTGTGTGCCAGTTAGCACCCCCTGAAGACAGAGCGACACAAGACCTTCCTGTGTGTCAACATAAGGGGATTGTCACAGTCTGGGTGCTAGACAAAGAGGTCTCATTTAAATCTCCTCACTGTAAAGAAGGGAGGAGGATGAGAGAGGATTGGGAAATGGATGACGGTGGTGGGAAATAGAGAAGAGTTGTTGAGCCTTGGATTCAGAGGTACATTGTGTTAAGGCAAGTAGCTGTATACTGCCCAGTACCAGTGGCTTCCCTAAATGCTGTAAATAACCATTGTCTTGTTTTGTAGATGCATTTTTGATCAAGTATTGCTGGGACGAATTGTTTCCCGTCACTGCGTCACAATAAAAGAAATTTTCACTTTGGATTATGAAGCAATTTCAAATAGCTATGACATGGCTGTAGGAGAGTGAAAGTAAACTTTAAAGCCTCATATCAATGGGTGAAATTAAAAACAGTAATTACATACATGCCATGTTTCCCATGAATGCATCCTGCGTAAATAGACAATGACGGGATCCGCCACAAACAATGAAAATAGAGAGGTAATCACAGAATGTGAATGCACTGAATGGTTATTGCAGAAAAAAATACAGACCATAGATAAATTTGTATTTTATGATGATGTTAACATAATTTTAACAGCACAAAGAAATATTTGCTGGTATTTGCTTTTTTAAACATTATTTTCAAAAATGTGGTGGTTTTTGGTGATCTCTTTGATATTTTAAGCTGATTTTGGTAACGTTTTGCTGTCACAAGGGTATGTAGCCTTCAGATGTGTGCTATTATTTTTTTTAAATGTTGCAATGTCTAAAGTCCCTGTCTGACTGACATGAGTATAGTTTGTAGCCAAGACCCTGCAATACAACATTTTACAATACAATATTACTTGCACTTTGCTAATGTCTTTATTTCAGGTGACCTCTTATAAAACAATTCCTATTAGCAAGTTCTCTATATCTCTTCCCTGATATTTGATAGTTACTGTAAACTCTTGTCAGCACGGTGTGCCAAGGTTACCATGGTAACAGCACTGGGCCCTCACTGTCAAATGTCTGCCAGTTACCCCAAGAGAGCGCTACTCTTTAAAAAACAAAACAAAGCACAACACAACACGGGAGCTTGGCATCACCTCCTCAGCTACCATTTTGTAAGAATAAGCCTCAATAGCTGTGAGAACGCATTTGTGAGCCCGTCTCAGTGGAACGTTTGCGATCTTTTAAGCGGTATAAGTCAAATGAATGAAGGTATGAAATCCAAAACCAGTAGCACTTTGAAATCGCACCCTGGAGCACAAAAACAAGGAGCAGACCATTTAGTAGCCAATTCACGACAGGTTCTACCCCCATTCTGCGTGCAGCAGTGACCGCCACAAGTGCAATATTTTCATGTAACAGACTGTCTCAGCAGATCATGTCACAATGTCTTGCTTGCATAACACAATGTCATCTGGTGACATTAAAAAGGGGTCTTTTTGGAATCTCTGCAGCCTTACTCAGCTGAGAGTGGGTAGTTAATTGTCAGGGAGCTGCCTGTGTGTTTTTGCTGAGACACAATGCAGTGTAATAGGATGACACATGCTGTTCCCTTATAATCTCTGTTTTAACAAACAAAGGCAAAAGAGCAGTTGGAAAGGGCTCGGAGAAAGGAGAGGTAACGATGGAAATACTGTGTGATGCTATCCTCAAAAAAACGTATGTGCATGCATTTGTTTTGCTGTGTGCATAAACAATAATACAGAGCAACAGGAGCACTCGTAGCACTATGATTTAATCTGTGTTATTTCCAAATATGCCACCAAAGAAGAGACAGTGGAGATTTGTAACAAGATGTTACAACCAGATGGCTGAGTGATTCCACTTTGTACCACACTGTTGGTTTATGACTTCCCAGTATACTGCCCTACAAAGTGCAGTAACTTCAAAAACACTAATAACATGATTTCTGCAAAATGTTTGGCCTGAAAGTATGGATGTTAGGATTGATTTGGATACAAATTATGAATGGCAAACTAATGAGCCATAATCTATCATCAATGTACCAAATATGAATGTGTTGGGACAGTAAAAAAAAAAAAATTTAAAGCAAAATTTACTTACTACACAGGGAAGTATAGTGTCAGGTTTTTTTTTGCATTGTGTATTGCTTTGGATATATTGGTGAAGGTGAAACCTTACATTCTGCCTTTGCGTTTGGATTCTTCATTAATTTGGATTATAGTGAGCACATAGTTCAAAGGTTGTTTTTTTTTAATCCTGTGCTTTGTCTCAGCAGTGCTTTATGGACTTAAAGATGGCAGCATGTTGAACTGCCGTCCATTATAGTTGCACCAATTATATAATATGTTTAGTGTTACTTACTTAAAGTGAATTGATCAATAAGGCTATGTATTTGCGTGTGCAACACTCAGCTGTCTACTCTGGATGGAAAGACTCTCCCCATGGGAGTTTAGGCCAGGAGGGCTCACCTCTACACTCTGTGTCTCATCACTCCAGCTGTGCTTAAGGAATTCTGCCGTGATTATACCCACAGCTATTTTGGGAATGGTTTAAGTCAGAGGTATCAGCCTTGACCCACATAATGTGAGCACAATGTATACTCAGGAGGATTTGGAGATCGCTGTGTGTGTGTGTCTTACAGCGCATGTGTTAGAGTGGAGAGTCCTCAGGTATCTCAGGTATGATGCTTGAGGGTCCAAGGACAAAAAAGCAAAATCTGAGTCTGTTTTTTTTATTTGGTACTCCTCTCCTCTCCAGTTCAAATGATATTCAGTTTACCGTCAGATATGACCAAAAAAAGCTGAATATTTTCATGTGAGAATCTGAAATTAGTGAATATGTGACATTTCTGCTTTATAAAAAAAAAAATTCATAATTATCAAAATAGTTGACAATTCTTTTTCTGTCAACTATTCATCGACTACTGTCCTTTTTATTATTATTATCCTGTTTTAATTATTTTAAGTCAGTCAGGCGTCATTTAAATACTTGAACTGTAGCATACTTTAAAAAAAAGGACAGATAAAAGCTAACTAAAAGATACGTAATAGAGGAAGCGTACGGCTGAGATGGACACATGGGACTTTCCTATGCGCACAGTGATATTCTTGCTATCTCTGTGCAAGGGCAAAGATACAAGGAGACATGAAGAGTGAGAGAGAGGCAGAGGGTTAGAAAATGTGTGTGCCAGTTTTCTGAAGCGTGTGTTCCTTCTTCCTGCTCCTGTGGCTGTGTGTGTGTGTGTGTGTGTGTGTGTGTGTGTGTGTGTGTGTGTGTGTGTGCGGGTCACCCAGTAAGAGACCACAGTGCAGCTCTTAGTCATCCTCACACCTCGTTCCCTTTTTACCTGACTGTCCATCTGTCAACGTATTTACCACCAGGAACAGATTCCCCGCTGTAAACAAATGAAAATATGCAAATTTGTACTTAGTATACATAAGATTACAGTAAAGACTGAGCAGATAGTGTTTGGAAATGCGTGTAGTATGCTGACATTTGAAGGCTCTTAGCCAAGCTGCGAAAATGATTGTAAAAACCTAATTTTACACCTTTTATGCTGATTCTTAATCCATCCAATTTAAAAGATAATACTGCAAAAATCACAGTTTGTTGTAGGTTATTCGTAGTACCGCTTAGTCACGGGACATCTCTCGTCTCACACAATATTCGTCACGTCGGGATGCTCAACGTAGTTATGTTCCACAACACCTATGACATTATCTTACCTAATGTGTATTATCCAGCAATTCACAATAGTTATTTATGACACCAGACAGATGCCTTTATTTCATACAGGTATTTGATAGCTGATTTAAAGGTGAATTGCAGAACTCTCATTCACACATTGTAAATGCTCATATAGAAGCAGCAATTTTTGCAGACGCAGCTCCTTTTCTGTTCACATCAAGCCTCTCCGTTTTTATTACCTTTTTGTTTTTTGATACATATATACACATATATGGAGCTCCATCTGCAGTATTTTCAACTTGTGCTCTCTAATTGAAGGTGTCACTGTTGTGTCTCCTCCTCGTCTTTCCCAGCCTCCCTGCTCCGCTTGGGGCAAATATAGCAACAGGCACCACAGGGGAGAAGCAGCGCCTTGTTACCATGTTTTTTTTGGCATCTTATTTGGTAGAATGGAAGGAATTTTATCTTTTGATCTGCGTTTATCATCTCTGGGATCCCACGGATGAAATAACAAAGAGTATTGCTGCGCTGTCTGCTGTTTGTGTGTCAGAGTTGGCAACCTCCCTTTCTTAAACTCTACAGCGTCTCTGCATCATCTCATACTACAAATACAGAAACTGAGTAGTGAGTGAAAGCCAAATTACTACTTTATTTAGACTAAAACAGTCTATCTATTAGGCCCACAGCTCAACTAAATTCATTAAAACTATTATCCTCGCTGCCTTTAAGTGTAAGAAGGATGTGTGTGGGTTTGAGGGGGCTCAATCTTTTCTCACCAACTGTTTTGTTTTCATATATAAAAGCTGGCACTGTGACAATAGATCCTAATTATTTCAATTACTTAATGAAAACAGAAATATAGCCAACAAAGCATAAGAGCATAGAAATAACTTTAAGCAAGACTTTTGATTATCTAAGCGGTTCATCCTCATTATTATTAATTTATTAATATATACATGATGAATTTGTAAAATGGCGAAGGGACTGCCCAACAAATCTCCCTGCTAGTTCAGTATTCAAGCCAGAGGGGGGAATTGCTGAAGCAAGAGAGCTCCGTTACAGATCACGAGGACTGTTGCTAAAAGGTTTGAAAAAGAAGGTGAAGCTCAGTTTACGGCTTGTTGACCTTTGATCAGTCCCCTTTACCTTAATCATACCTACTATCTTCTCTATAATGACCATGTGTTTTTTTTCCTGCGTGAACATTTATTTTGTGTGAGTATTAACAGATTACGCAGATGGTGCAGAATGACCAACATATCTCTGCAGAGCAGGAATAATAAGCCATATGTCAACCACACCCCACATGGCAACACACAGCAGCACTGCTTACACTTACTCACACACTGTACACACACATATACTGGATACACTACCGCCTATTTCCATCTAGCACATTATCACCCGACACCCTCACAGGCTCTGTAATGCAAACTGAATGTCAGACAGACACAGTAGCCTTGACAAGTCAGTTCAGACTGTGTCAACAGCTCTTTTATCCACCCCGGCTGCACGGACAGAGCAGGTCTCAGACAACAGTGTGGCAGTGGAAGCTGTTGAGTGAGAAATTAGGCCTCCGTCTGTAAGAGCAGCTCTTCTCGTGGAGCCAGAGAGAGCTGGTAAGAAACACGGTGGCAGACAGGGGAGTGAGAGCAGTGGGAGTAATTGTATCTGAAAGTGAGGTTAACCACATACGTTTTCAGCGAGCCAGCTAAATCACCCCACTATAGAGAGCAGTTAAAATGACAAGAAGGGCGCGTGGCTCAAAACCACTTGTCAAGCTCTTTTTCCCCACCACTTCGGTCCAGACTGAAATGTTTCAACAATTGTTTGATGGATCAGCTGTAAGTTTTGTGCATCAGACATTCATGGTACCCAGGAGATACAGTAAATATTGCTGGCATTGGTAGCGCCCTGACTTTTCCCATAGCACCATCAGAAGGTTCAAGTTTTTACCCATTCTGCGAAATATCTCAACATCTACAAGATGGATTACCATGAAACTGGGTACATACGTTCATATTGCCCTCAAGATGAATTACTTTGATGCCCTTTTTTCAATCTAGTAGCACCATCAGGTTGAAACTAAAATGTGCTTATAACCAAAAGATTGCTAACTAAAATGGTGAACATAGTTATTATTCATCCATCCATCTTCAACCGCTTGTCCCCGTCGGGGTCAAGGGGTGGCCTGAGCCGATCCAAGCTGACATCGGGCGAGAGGCGGGGTACACCCTTGACAGGAAGCCAGTCTATCACAGGGCACGTAGAGACAAACAACCATTCACACTTACGGGCAATTTAGAGTCATCAATTAACCTAAAACGTACATGTCTTTGGACTGTGGGTGGAATCCAGAGAACCCAGAGAAAACCCACGCAGACACGGGGAGAACATGCAAACTCCACACAGAAGGGCCCCAGCCAGGATTCAAACCAGGAACCCTATTATTATACTTTCTAGATATCAGCATGTTAGCATCATCAATATGAGCATGTTTGCATGCAGCATAGTTAGCATTTAGCTCAAAGCACCACCATACACGTATGCCGTGTATAGTATATATAGTACATAAACTTAATTTTCTATTGTTGCACCCTATGTGAAAAAGACCCATGGGCAGTTGGCGGGTTCCCCCATCGAGTGCTCCAGTGTTATTCAGAAGTCTTATGCAGACTCAATACACAATGTACAATATTTCATGGATGCAAATATACTTTTCATTCATCCATTCATTGTTTATTCAGGGAAATTGGCTGAGCACAAGGCTCTTTTACAGCAATGCCCTGATAAGAGGACAGATGACACAACATCAGTAATTACATTAAGTAAAAATCTGAGGTAAAAAATAAAATAAATAACAGTACAAGACATGAGAAGAGCACAGAGCTAGATCCATCTCATTTAAAACAAAAGCACTGAGCTGAACTATCAGTTTTCTGTTATCCAGTGTAAGACATGGCCTAATTCTATTTAGTGCACCCAGTTTTATTTTGACCTTTTTTGCAAGTTCCTGTACATGAAAGACAGTCTGTCATCTAACCGAATACCTGGGTATTTATAACTAAGAACTCACTCAATAGTAGTACCATTTGAAGGACCAAATCTTATGGTCTGAAGAGATCGGCTTCCTTGATTTTGAAAAAAATATCAATTTGGTCTTGGACTCATTTAGGACGAGTTTTGAGACTTAGCAGGGATTTCTGTACGCCATCAAAGCAAATTGGAGCTTGAACACTGCTTCTTCTACAGAGGTTGCATAGGCATACTGAATTGTGTCATCTGCATAAAAGTGAGCTATACACTCCTCTAATGGGGTACAGATATCATTAATGTACAGTGTAAATAATAGTGGGCCCAAAATAGAGCCTTGTGGGCGACCATTTTTTATTTCCATGAGCAGCTGATGTTATACCTGCTACATTTAAGCATTGAGTTCTGCAGTGAAGGTGGCTCTGGAACCATTAGAGGGAAGTATTGTCAAAACCCAGGGCTAGTTTTTCCAGAAGAATATTGTGATTGACAGTGTCAAAGGCTTTTAATAATGCCATACAATAAAGGTTATTGTCAATAGCGGTTGCTATGTCACTCATAGCAACAGTTGCAGCTGTAGTGGTGCTGTGGCCAGCCCTGAAGCCAGACTGGGTGGGACAAAAAAAAAAGCATTTGTGGAGAGAAAAGAGATCAGCTATTCATTTATAACCAGACATGGGAGCTTTGATATGGGTCTGTAATTGTTGAAATCTTTTTGATTTCCTCCTTTACGTAATGGCACCACTAGGGCTGATTTCCATACCATTGGAATCTTGCCTGAGAAAAGGGAAAATTAAAAATGTGTGCCAGGGGCCGCACAGTGAGGAGGGCAGCAAGCTTTAATAGTTGAGGGTCTAATTGATCAGCTCCAATTGTGTTTTTTCATGCACTTCAAACTGCACATTGCAGAAAAAACCTCCAGCCAGGATATCGGTTTGAAGGAAAAATAATTTTTAGGCCTGCGGAAAGGATTTTCAATAGCAGAGGGACTGACATTCCCCAGCTGCGCCATAATGATCTTATCATGGCATTGATCAAATAGATAACCACTTTTAATAAAATGATTATTAAAAGCATTCCAAATTTTAAATGACTCCATTGGGTCATTTAAAACCTCTGAGTTAAGACCGATTAGTTTTGGGAGTGCAGGTGAGGAACCCCATTAATTTAGTTTATTGTTTTCCAGAATTTTGATGAATTAATTCCACAAGTAGCCAGACTGTTTACATAAAATGTTGCTTTGGCCCTCTTAATCACTTAATCTTAATCACACACTTAGTTTTGGCTCAGCTGTCGAGCTTTTATGTTTCAATTGATCCTATGTATGACACACTTTGACCAAAAATATAGATAGACTATGCATTTTATTTCTCTGCTGGCCTAATATTTGACTTTACAAGGTTTATACAGTGGAGCGTTTATTTCAATCCATCAGAAAACTGCAGGTGAAAAGGAATTTATGAGCTTATATAGCATCAAATAATTTATTGTACGACAGGATAAAAGGGATACAGCTCACAGGACTTCTTGGTCATGTTTCTTCAAAGGAGAAGATGGATATAGATTTAAATCGGGTTTATATGGCAACCTCATGCATTTTCAGTTCCCCTGACATATAGTCCTGCGTTGCACAGTAAAAGGTCATGAGTAATTTAGTGCGCCAAAGAGCAGTAGTGTTGACCCGATATATGTAGCAGGTATAGGCTGCTCTATCTACCTCTGATCCATCAGAGGCAAATGGAACAAGTTGCGAACATAACATTATTGTACCAATGTTTATGATGACATTGTGAAATTGTTAGCAAACAGTTTTTACACATCGGGCAGTTACAGAGCAACATAATTATTGATTTGGAGTTGTGTTTCTGTCTACCTGATGAATAAAAATGCAATATTCTCACTCTTTTTGCTGTGTTTTGGACTCTGACTGTGAAGCCGAGTGTTGCTGAATAATCGGGGGATGATTTCTGCAGGTTCATCACTACAAGCGACCTTTTTCACATTGTTACATTGTCAGTAGATACATTGATATTAGAAAAGCTTTAAAGTTGTGTGATTGTCAAGTGTGTCCATCTCATTGTGCATGCATGTGTGTATTGTTGAAAAGTCGAAAAGCCCTTTCAGTCATGCAGGTTGTTATTGAAACCGAACAGGAAGGAAAGTCAAATTATTTATATATATAATGTTATATATAAGAATAAGAAAGAATGGGGTGGTGTGGGAGGTAGCAGGTGCTCATTGAAACCATCTTGCAGAAAGCACAGAATGCCATTTCGCCGCAGCTGCTGCCTTTGGTTTTTTTCTCTGCCTTATTCAGCTCCAAATGGTACGAGCCATGAACCCGACAGTCTGACTAATCGCTCTACACAGGCTTGGATGCAGGCGTGTGGATTAACTAGGCCAATTAACCAAGCACAGAGACGCCTAGTGATGAGAAGAGTCATGCTCCCTTTTTCAGCCGAGTGCCATTAATCAGCAATAAAGGGGCTGAAGCAACACCACAGTATACTGACTGCTTTACAATGGCCAGGTTTTCTGGCTCAATCCTCTTGACCTCAATACAGCATGACAGTGTTTCTCTGGGGCTCCGCAGTTTTCATGCTACAAAAATACACTTCTGGATGGCTTAAGAGAGGGACAGAGAATGAGAGGTTGGGCCAGTGTTCATGTGGGTGTGTGAGCGTGTATTAGAGTCTCCATATTTGAGGAGGCTGTGTCTGCATGTGTAATTGTCCATCTGTGAATTTTTTTCCTAGCATCTGTACATTTCCATCTATGCATCAATGCGTGTGCGCGTGTGCGCGCGTGTGTGCGTGTGCGCGCGTGTGTGTGTGTGTCAGAGAGAGCAGGCCTCTTAGTAAAAGTTGCCCAGTCTGCTCTTGTCTACTTGGCTGCTGTGCAGTATACTTGGCCCCAGCTGACCCTGGATCAGCTTAGCAGAAGAAGAGGACTTCTTCAGACTCACAATCAGATAATACAAACTCCATCTCAGTTGATAAAAATCTGCTTTATTTCTTCTTGCCACCTATTTTTGTGTGCATGTTTTTCCTTTCCATCCTTTGCTTTCCATTTCACCCCTTTCCTCCGTATGCCTCTGTTTTTGCCTGTTCTTATCCAGTTTTTACTACAGTTAACCAATCTCCGATACCTTAAAGAAAATCAGCGGTGTTTTCTTTCTTTAACTCTGAGCCTCTTGTGTGTATCTCAGCTAATTTGCTGTTGATATTCACAAATTACAAAGCAGTACTTTGTGACCTCAAACGGCTGTGATGATTCATCTTCATTTTTCACTCCAGCTGGATGTGTAAGTCTCCCCACACAGGGGCAGCAATATGATTCATACTACTACATCAACTCACTCATGATTCATGCATCTCAACAAAATCACCGCTGGAAACATTAGTCAGGTGTAGTTTTGTTATTAAAGCTGATGTCTTTGGGCCTTTTTGCTACTTTTTGCTACTTAACATGTGATTTAGTCTTCATGTTTGTATACATCTGACACGTTAACCAGATCTGATGCGGTGGTTTCTGATCAGCAGAGGATCTTTGATATTTTCAGTGAAAACAGTCACCAGTTGCAATATTAATGTTAAAGTGCTGAATGGAATAAATATCAAGCAAGGCTTTTAATCTGACCTAAGAAAAATGTGGAGCTCTTGTATATCCCACATACACACCAACAAATGAACAGTTCAAATAAGAGTAATCGGAAGTGACCCTGTAATACTGTATAAAGTTTGATTTTTCATGCTGGTTGGTTGTCAAGCAAAGTCTTTTTTGCCGTTGCCTTGACAGTGTTAGGTTCTTTGTCCATGTTAGCCATGTTAACAGAAACTTAAAGGCACTTAAGAGCATTTTCTATTTTGTGTTATGGTTTAACAATTCCAAGGCAAATAATTTTTTTTTGCATGTTAAAATGATGTTAGACTGTGTAACTGTCCTTGAACACCACTATGTCCACAAGCAATTGAAAGATGCTGCAGCAGGAATTGAAAAAGGGTGTTTTGTTGCTAATGAATCTACTTTTCATTTGTAACCCTAACAAAGTCTCATCTCCTCTTTGGAAATTAAACGTATTACTTAAATGTTACAGAGAAACACTTTTCAGAAGCTTATTGTGAGGTCAGTTGATAGCAAGGATTCATGACAGCAGTGCGAATTATGAGCATCGGAGCTCAGGTTTCCGAACCTTATCTGGGGATAAACACAAGAAAGTGACGCATGATTGTAGAAGAAGTAAAAATATATAATTGCTGTTCATTGCTTTGATGTAAAGACAGTACGAGAAACAGTGCAAGGCAAGAACAAGGGCAAGAGCAAACATCAAAGCCCGCATATTTGAGTAGCTAGTGTACCAAACTGTTTAGCTGCCACATTGTATCAGTTGTATATCAGCTGCTGCAGCAGGATGTCTGCCCGTAGTGGAAAATAGGACCCAGTTGTTTATATCTTATATAATCCATTGGTTCATATAACATTTGTAAATGTGTTTATTAAAATTCAAATAAGCTTCACTGGCATGAAAGAAGAAACTGATTACTATTCACTTGAGAGTGGGCTAAAGCACTTTTACTTTTTATTAACAGATTTTTTTGTTTCACCACAGAAGTGATTTTTGATCAAGGTCACTGTTTTATAAGGAACCACTCTTCTCTGTCTCTGTATCCAAACAAGAAAGTGAAAGACGAGAGAAAGACAAAAGATGGAAAACAAGACCTTTGTGAGAATCTGTGCAAAGTGACTGAAATTAGGGAAAAACAAGAAGTGTATTATTCATGGTTCAAAATATCCAGAGACAAATTTAGCCTTGACTTCACTGGTCCCAAACAAATTAGTCTAGAACATACAGTGCCGCAGGAGTGGAAGATGCTCAGATGTTGATGTGTATGGTATGGCTTTGTCCCCTGGCACCAGACGGGGACTTGGCTGTGACCTTTGCCTTTTGCCCGAGTGCCTGCTCTGTGTGTGCGTGTGTGTGTGTGTGTGTGTTTGTTTGTTTGTTTGTGTTTGTGTGTGTGTGTGTGTGTGTGTGTGTGTGTGTGTGTGTGTGTGTGTGTGTGTGTGTGTGTGTGTGTGTGTGTGTGTGTGTGTGTGTGTGTGTGTGTGTGTGTGTGTGTGTGTGTGCGTGTGTGCGTGTGTGTGTGTTTGTGTGTTTGTGTGTGTGTGTGTGTGTGTGTGTAGGCTGAACACACAGAAGTCAAAGTCACTGCAAGGAAAGCTGTTGTCTCAAGCGATGTATGCATGTATGCATATTCAGGTGCTTCTTTTTCTTTCTTTTACACATGGGTGTGTTTGCATGTGTGCGTGCTAACACATCCTTTTGGTAATCTGTTTATTGTACAGTCTAATTTGGTCCTGGCTGTGTGCAGCAGTGTCAGCCTGAGAGCCTCTGTATGGACTACAGCTAGCTCGACTAATTGCTATACTACCACTGTGACACCTGATACACTGTCACAGGGGGCTCTGAGCCAGACCGCTGCAGGTGATACATCACTGACTGGACATGTGTGTGTGTCTTAGAAGATGAGAAGACAAGAGAACCAGTGTACAGTGAGAATAAGCTGTTTATGTAACTGCTGGTGTGTCCATTTTGTCTGACAGAAATATAGTGAATGAATTTATGTTAAAATGAGCGTCTGTGTGCATATGTCTGTGAGTGCAAAGACATGACCGAACATGTGTGCGCACAAAACTCTCAGTGTGTATTTTGCATGCATGTACTGTAAATCTATGCTTAAACCTGGGTATTTGTGTGTGTTGGCGTCTGTGTTCAGAGTCATATTTAATTCATGAGGCGGGATCACTATTTCCCCTGTGTGACTCAGCGATGTCTGGCAGCCAAACACTCCCACCTGTAGTTTGGAATAATTGATCCAGTCCCCCTGTGGCCGTTTTCTAATACAAACACTATTAGTGTTGCAAAGACTGTTTGTATTTGTGAGAGTAAGTGTGTGTGTGTGTGTGTGTGTGTGTGTGTGTGTGTGTGTGTGTGTGTGTGTGTGTGTGTGTGTGTGTGTGTGTGTGTGTGTGTGTGTGTGTGTGTGTGTGTGTGTGTGTGTGTGTGTGTGTGTGTGTGTGTGTGTGTGTGTGTGTGTGTGTGTGTGTGTGTGTGTGTGTGTGTGTGTGTGTGTGTGTTTGATAATGCAAGTATTCATTAGTATGTCTGACTGGATTGCATATATTCCCATTTTTTGTGTGTGTAAGGTATTCCAGGGGTGTTAGGCAGCTACTGGCATGGGAAATAATGACTTATTATGCAAGACTACCAATCCACAGCCAGGCTAGCAACTCTGCAAGGCTGTTCTGAGGCATAATGGTGATGTGAGCTAAATATCATGCTAACACACTCACGGCATGGTATGCTGATGTTTAGCAGGTATGTGTAAGATTTATAACATTTTCTTATTAGCACCAAAGTTGTAACAGTTCATCCTCTGGGGGACATGGAGGTCTGTACCTCATCTCAAAATGATCCATCCCACACTTGTTGAGATATGTATATGTCAGAATATCCAAATCAGGATTCATCCTAGTTACCATGGATGTACAAAATGTTGCATGGTTGAAAAATAGATCCTTACAGAGATTTGTTTTTGCTGGCTTGAAGATAGGGAAACACAAGGCAGTGTACAGTAAATGAGAGTTTGATTGGTCCTAATATTATGTTCATTTTTTAGGCTCATACTTTTATTTGGGGTTTTCTAACATGTTTACATGCGTTAATGTTCAAAAAACACATTATTTTTCTCATACAATCTGTCTGAATATAGCTGTATTCACCCTCTGTCTATAATGCTCCTTCTCAAGGCCTGTCTAAACCTTTTGTGTGGCTGTTAGTGTTTTTTACTGTATGATGAAAAAAAAGAGAAAAACAAATCATCACATGCAAAAGAAAAAACAAGCATACACCCTGGAGTCATCGTCTCTACTGTCACTGTCTGCTGTAACAAGCTATCCAGACATGCATAATCAAACACAGATCTCAGAAGACAGGGAGCCAAGGCGATAACCGCCATTGCCTGCCAACCTGCAGGGCTGTGTGGGAGGAGACTGAGGACAACAAAGCTGTGATGCAATCTGACAAGGCCAAATTCACTTTAAACTCCACTGAAAGTTGTCCCACTTTCTCTCCACCAATCAGATGATTTGAGGTTCCCCTTTTCTCATTGAACACACAGCAGTTCAGTGAGTTTGTGATGATTGCTGTGTTTTGCTTTGTTAAAGTGTGAGCAGCATCCCAACTGTGCTGAATCTCCCCTGAGGTGTTTTTCTATTCCCCTTTTCTCTGAAACTTCTTGCTCCCTTGCAGACATTGCATAATTCTTTATGAATGCACAATCAAACACATGCATTTTCATCAAGCAGAATGCTGTGGTGATGGAGATATTTGACAAGACAAAAACAGTTACAGGGAAGTTCTGTTAATTTTTTGTGCCCTGAAGGAAACACAGGGAGAAAGATTATTACTAGCCACAACAATGGCACTCGTATTGTTTTCACGTTTTGAGTTTGTGTGTGTGTGCATGCGTGTTATCATGACAAAATGAGGTCCTGGAGACACCTACTGTTGCGGGAACTGCCGCAGAGGCAGTTTGGGGTATTTCCTGTGTGTCTCCGAAAAGATTTCCTCAACAAAATATTGTCGCAACCATGCAAGTTGCAGCCATGAAATGTTACGGGCGTCTATTGACATAAAAAAGACGACCAAGTTTGAAATAGGGTGCAATCTTAGAAAGGGGCCTTGACTGCCCACTTTATGCCCCTGGCCCCATTTGGCGTAGAGGCTGGTGTGATCTCGCAAGATGGTCTCTAGTTATGTTCGGCTCTTTGATCTTCTCATCATTATCTCCTATCTGTTCATGTCTGTTTGATTCTAGCTCCCATTCCCCTATCTTTGAATCTTTTCCTTTTCCTTGTAATGCAGTCCCTTAGAGGTCTTTGTGTGCATCTTTATTGTTGCTTTCAAGGTCACATATTCACTGTTAACTCTGTGTTTGTGTCCCTACTTCATGTCTTTGTCCCATGCGTGCCTATAGCATGCATAATTTAATCTATGTGCTTAAATTGCATTTCCAGGTCTTTTGTTGCAGCAGCAGGTACATTCATTTCCTCCCTCTGCAGGCAAACACTGCTTGCCGCCATATATCACACGTACTTCATTTCCCAAGGGCAGTGCGAAAAGGACAGAGACTTATTGTGATATACTGAGGCAATTTAGTCTGCTACAGAGTTTTAACTGTACTCCAATCTGCCATTACTTTGTACAGGGTTTTTACCTGCATAGGGAATTTGAAGGTCACCCGCTTTGCTTCAAAGTCTGTGACGTATTTTCCAAAAACTGAGTGAAGCATTTCAAAAGCAGCGAGGTGCCAAGTGAAAATAATGGATTCATGATATGCTAGCTAATTAACCCTGGCCAATAAAATATAGCTCATATTTTAACTCTGTATCCTACAAAATGACCTCCCCATACAACTATAAACCATTCTTAATTACATTCAGAGGGAAGCGTTTTCTTTTTTTGCTCAGATTACAGTCACTGTTTTAAACACCTGACTCTTTCCCATTGACTTATATGGTGAAAGAGAGATGTCTGTAATGCTATGGATAAATGCCCCCAAATAGTCGACCAAGCACTGGTTGACCAAAAAATCATTAGCAGACCAAAATTTCAATGGTCGATTAGTCGCAGGAAAAAAAAACAACATTTGGAGCCTTCTGTGAAAATCTATGTGACTGGCGGCTAGTATTGGGCCTAAAAGACTGGGGAGCTTTTAATTTGAAGGGCCAGATACAGGAAGTCATGACACTCACTCACTGTCAGTGTTTTTTTTTTTTTAACACAGCAGGATCCTTGGCTGTACATCAGGGTTAGACAGTTAATAATTAATAGCCAATCTTGGAAACTCATCCCGACAGTCTCCTTGCTTAACAGGCGGCAGACTTATAGCGCGCGGCTGTGCGCACTTGTAATATAATGGTTATTAATTATGTTGAATTATGTCATTCAGTCGCTGAGGATATACTGAAGGGGGGGGGGGGGGGGGGGTTACATCTATTAGTCGACTATACGCTCTAAATGGTGACCACTGGTCGACCAAGAAAATCCTTGGTCGGGGGCAGCCCTAGTTGTAAAGCATCACAAACTACGCAAAGGTCTCATGTTAATATCAGAATTTTATTAATTTGGTCCGATGACATTTTTGGAAGTGTAGAGAGAGCCACACAATTGAATCATCACCAGATTTAGCTGGCTCGGCTGGGAGAAGTCTCTGGTGCGCCTGCTCTATGGGCCCAACAGTGCGGAAGTAGTGCTGATGATCAAGGTATTTTTAGACCCAGGCGTTGTGCACATTCAAAAAGCCATTAACTTTTGGATGTTGTCAGTGTTATCATTTTAGAACCCTCTCACAGTGTGTTTTCATTTCATTGGAGTTAATTGTAACGTTTACAGTCACTTCTTTCTCCAAAATACCAAGATGGTGACGGCCAAATGCCAAACTCCTGGCTTCAAAACGGTAGTCCACAAACTAATGGGTGATGTCACGGTGGCTATGTCCATTATTTTATGGTTTTCTCAGTGTCCTCTGTCTTTCTCACACAGTCCAAAAACATGCAGGTTAGGTTAAGTTTTTTCTCTTAATTGCCTGTAGGTGTGAATCTGTCTCTACTGTGTCAAACCTGTGATTGACTGGCAACCTGTCCAGGGTGTTCCCTGCCGTGCCCAGTGTACGCTCCGATCCCCCATGACCCTGTAGAAGATTAGTGGTTACAGATAATGGATGGATGGATAGAAATGCAGGAAAAATAACAGGAAAATATAAAGTGAAATATCATCCTGCACAAAATATAACACACTGCTGTTTCCTCTCCGGCTGTCTCAACTGTCATCAAGTCACTCCGACAGTAGTTGCTTGCCATCGATCTCCAGCAGTCTCAAGAGAGAGCTGGTGGCTAAGGGTTATCTGACCCGGGGCTTTGGGAATCTCAGAACTGCCGATCACTGCAATGGCAGCAGTTCAGAGGTGGCACTACTGAAGTCTGAGACTACTTGAAGAAATATAAAGTATGTATGAATTAAAGTTTATGCTCCTACACTGTAAAAAAAATAATATCTGTAAAAAAACGGTAAAAGGACTGGCAGCAAAGTTCCCAGAAGTGAAATTACAGTAAATAACCGTTTCACAGAATTACATGTAATAAACTATAAAAAAGAAAAAGAAAAAAAAGAGCACATTTTAAAGTTAAAATCAGTTAAATACAATTAAATATACTGTGGTTTAACATGCTTATTTACTATGATTTAACGGTATCAGTCTGGAAACTTTGCTGCCACTCGTTTTAATTATTATATTATATTATTTCATGTTTTACAGTGTATGGTGATGTTGGCAGAGACCTCCTTTTTTGATACATGTCATCACGGTTGGTAACGTGAATAAGTGACATATGTATAAAAATAAATAACCTGAGTAACATCACAAGCCTTCATGCTGCTTTCTACAGACAAAAGTAACAGTAACAAATGTGACACACCAGGGTAGAAAACCAGAGGGCATACTCATCAAGTGGAAATGGACAAGAAGTTTTTCTCATAGCAGGTTTCCCTGCATTTAAAAAATATATATATATACACATGCTTCTTTTGGTGGAAATGTTTTTTTTTGTTTGTTGCTGGTTTAAGTACAGATTCAATCATGAGAGCAGAAGGCTAGTGGAAGTGACCATGGCGGTGAACAATATACGTATATAGTTTCTGTTTGAGCTCTATCAAAATTGCATGAGAACTGCTTTCTGCTGTACTGTATGTAGGATACAGTACTTCTTTTGGCCCATTGTACCATTCTCATTCAGCACTTACACAGGAAGAGCTTTTCACTCATTCTCTGTACGCTTACGTGCACGTTTTCGTGAGATGTGTCTTTGTGTTTGCACATGGCTGTGTGTGTATCCGTTTATTTATAGTGTCCATTTGGCCAGGTGTAGAGCTGTGTAGATGAAATGTCTTCCCTCACTTCTCCGCCACAGTGGGGTTCAGTACACACTGTTCCAGCCTTGGCCAGAATTAAGCCTAAAAATAACCAAGAGGAAAATACACCTCCCTCACCCTTTCCATGCCTCTTTTCTCCTGTCCTCTCCTACTCTGTCATTCCTCTCCCCTGAAATGACAAACAATTTACAGAAGGATCACAGAGCCATTACAACGGGGGAAATGGAGCATTTTACACAAGGAGCAGCCTAAGGAAGCTTGTCCGTCTAAGTTTACTTAAAGTGCGTAGTATGAAGCGGCACTCAATGAATAATTTGTGCAGAATTTCCAGATGGTGATAAGGTTTATTTTGTTCAGTTTCAGGTTCATACTTGTTTTTTTTGTTTCTACCTGAACATGTTTACATGCTTTAATGTTCAGAATCAAATTATTTTACTCATCTTACATTTCGTCATTTTTCTGTCTTAATATACCTGTATTCCCTATCTGTCTGAAATGCTCCGTATTAGCGCCTGTCTCTTTAAGGCCCCCTCCTGAAAAAGCCCGGTCTGCTTTAATTTGTCAGCATTTCTGGGTCTTCTGCATCTGCGCTCTCTCTGCATCTCTGCATTGTCATTGCAGTCGGGGAATGATTGTAACGGCACTGTAGTGGCACTTTATATATTAAGTGTAGTTCTGACATTACAACCAAACAGAAGTCCTGATGGTTCGTTTAAAGGCACAGTTTCTGAATACGAGCTGTGTGCTGTGTGGATATAGCACCTCGACCAGCTGTATAATCAAAGAAGACATGGACATCTCACTTTTTACAACATGGGACCTTTAGTTTACTTCACCTCAATAATATTTTGGCACTAAATTGTTGTAGATGCAAGAATATAAAAATATATAAAAATATTCCTTCGAAACATTTGTCTACAGTCATAGTACCCTTAACACCTGTAGTTTTGTTCCCTCTCTCTCTCTGCCTATTAATCCATCCACTCACAAGCGCTTCGGTCTTCTCCTCCTGTGGACCTCGGATCAAAGCCTCAGTTCTCTTTGTGTTCGGGTACACTCTGGGAGCCCGGATCAATTGAATGTGTCTGGAAGGTATTGAGTTAGTCTGCCGCTGCAGGTGTTCTGCCCTCTTCCTTATCTCCACTACAAGCTTTTCAATTTGGCAACATCCACCGCATAATTCTATTAACAGTGGCTCTGTAGATTACCAGTTTCACCAGATTAGCCAGGGATAAATCCCCCTTTTAAAGGATCAGTGGTTGAGAAATAGGCATGTGGATACAGAGGTGGAGAAATGCCACCATAGGGTACAGTGGGATAACATGCCACAAAGTGCCCGCCTTTGGAGACCAATGCACAGTAAGGTTTAATACAAATATCACCTTCCACACAAACACACACACACACACACACACTTACTCACAATAAAGCGTTTGTGTTGTGTAAGCTGCTTTGTAACACCAAAGCCCCTTATCTCTGTACTTGTGCAATTAGGTTGGGGAAACAAAGCCCATAGTAATTAATCATAATATCCCTGACGATACAGTATGTCACTGTGTCACCTCTGCACAGCTCTCCCTGAGAGGACTAAAACCATCTGGAAGTACTTCTTACTACTGAGTGTCCCAGTCAGATCCCTGTGCCTGAGTCACACCAAAGATTTATTAGTGGTATTAAAATCACACAAAACTCTTCATTAAGTACTCTTCCGTGTCCCTTTGTATGTGTTTTCTCTTTTTGTCTCTCATCAGAAGTGTGAAGATACTTACATTGATTCAAACACATGGGTCCTCATTTATCAAACGAACGTAAGGCAGAAAAACCATTTCCTGGCAAACTCCGGCATTTATCAATTTGGACGTGAGCGGGAGCTACGATCAAATCTCACGTCAGGTCTGAGATCGTTTACGCAAATTTCAGCCTGTGTATTTGCGGTGCAGCTCAGCAAAATCTGTCTGAAAATAATTAACAAACCTCAGCTGTCATTAAGCATAAGCAGTCACATATTAAGAACAGATCAAAACAGATTCTTAAAACGAATAAAAAAAATAAAAAAAATTGTGGTTAGAGCAATTGATTGTACTCCTGTGCATCTGAAGGCACCATCCGTGAATGATTACGCATTCATCAATCGCAAAAACTACCACTCGATAAATGTACAGGTGATTTGTGATGCCAAGCTATCGCTTTTAAACGTGGTGGCCAGGGGGGACACATGATTCTTTTATATTTCAAAACAGCTCGGCTCCAGCCCCCCGCGACCCCGACAGGGACAAGCGGTTGAAGATGAATGAATGAAAAGGAAAGCGCACTGCAGAGCCAAAGTCATCTCCTCGGTTAGTGGCTACCCTCGATAAATTGCATTAAATCAAACAAGGTATGATTAACATCTTGGTATGGTTGTTCTAGGTGACAAAGGTCTAACAGAATACCTATTAACCCCGCTGGCAAACCCCGCTACAGAGCAGGAGCGCAGGTTCAGCAGTGCGCACACATGCCACAGTGGAGCAGTGCTTCGGGTTGACTGCCTCCGTTATTCTTTTCCATACAGCGTTTTTATGGGCCCCTTTTATTGTACTCTTAATACTGACAAAAAGCACATCTTTATTTTGCTCCATGTCGGATGTCAGGATGCCGATTTCTGTGTCGGAAAAGTTTCTTTTCTAACCAGCGTTTCTTCTCTCCATGTTTGACCTGAGTGGGCGAGGCCTCCGAACCAGGAATATTTAAGGGCGTAACATGTTAATGACAATCGAATTCAGCCGCCGCATTTATCAAGGCCCGCTCATTCGTACGCAGAGATTGGTCAGATACAAATGTTTCATAAATCACACGTGGGTCCTTTCCTACGACCAATTCTGCGCTCAGATCTGCGCCCGTTTTCACGCAAGATTGATAAATGAGGCCCATGGAGAGCATGTGTTAATGTAAGGTGTCTTCACAGATCTCCTCCTTACTGGTTAGGTTGTGACATCCTGTACGCACACACACACACACACACACACACACACACACACACAGAGTCCATTATTAGATCTATCCCTTCCAGGTCACACATCTTAGCGGCCCTTCTTCACCTCTGAACTGAGATCAGTGTCAGGCGGTCTGATCATCTCCACACTGCAGCACCAGCAGACACTCAAGCTGGTCTGAGATCAGCTCTAAACACAGGCGGCAATGGACGAGTGGGTGTGTGGCTGCTGAGGGTATGAGGAGTGTTGAGGGTATGGGGAGTGCTGATGGATGGAGGGAGAGTAAGAACTACGGACGTCATTACGCCCGGCTGTGGAGGAAAAAAGAAACCTGATGGCTGCACTCACTCAGTTAATCCTGCTGAGTAAAACTGTAGAAAAACAGAAGATGAAAATACATGCTGCTTATTTCATGTTTTTTGCATGTAAGCAATTGGTGTTTTTTTTTTATTATTCCGTTGACAGCAGAGTGGGCAGGATGTGGGCTGGGAGGATTGAAAGTTTGACTGCTGGGCAAGTTGGAGGTGGATGAAATGCTCTGAGGTCACTACCAAAACAAATTGCAAATTTAGTCAACAGTGACAGATTGAAAAGCTGATTTTTTTTTTACACTTTTTCAGGAAATATTTCTGGGTCCCAAGAGGCCCTGAAATGTAATGTAATGGTGCTGGCCGGGGTTGGAGTTTGATAGCATGAACTCCAAATCGCTAGAAAGTAAGAAAATATGAATAACTAACATTGAAAACACAATTTAGATCTGTAATCACTTTTTTGATTAGTTTTGAGTTTCAACAATTTCATGTTCAGCATAGTTAAAATAGTTTAGATATCATAGACTGTATGAAATATGGTTGTAGCCTCCTTGACACCACCCATAGTTTTCTGAAGAGCCAAAATGCAGCTCAAAATGAGCGGATCCCGGTAGCTCCGGCTGTCACCATGTTGGCATGTGTCTGATGCCTCCTGGCTAATCCAAAATCGGGCATAGAGGAGGATCGTGGATTGAACTGAGGGGAGCCACTTCCTGTGACGCCACCCACCTGTGACTTCAACTTGACATGCTCTTAATGATGCAGAACTTTAAGCTTTGTTATAATTCCAATAGGTGAGTTCTGTGAGAATTGTCATGAATAGGAGATTAGATATGAACACCAAAACTGTTTTTTCTACCAGGCTGTAAACATGTTTATTACTGGTGTAAAGTTGGGCATTTGAACAGGGGGGTCTACAGGGATTGACTCTTTTTTGGGGCTTCATAGTATAAACCAAGACGGCAAACTCTTTGGTGCCTCTTTATTGCCTACAACAGCACATCAAAGCTTCATGTTAAAGCCCTAGACTGTTCACTCAAACACTGCTTACCAGAGAGCATTTCCTTAAGAAGCAAATAGCAGACGGGGGAACAACCGGAGCAAGTATGAAAAGTCTAGAAGAAAAGGTCAGGAAACTACCAAAAACAGTAGGATCTGTGACATTGACTGTCAAAATTTCATGGCAAACCTTGTTGAGATTTTTCAGTCTGGACCAAAATAGTGAACTGACCAGCATTGCCATCCCCAGAACCACATCACTAACGTGGCTGAAAATTCTCCACCGACTGGATCCTAAATTCCGACCATCTATGCGCCTGTTTCTGTTTTTTTTTTTTTT
Source organism: Echiichthys vipera (assembly GCF_963691815.1). NCBI lineage: Eukaryota > Metazoa > Chordata > Actinopteri > Perciformes > Trachinidae > Echiichthys > Echiichthys vipera. The sequence continues at coordinate 12,042,030 of NC_139842.1, forward strand.
GTTATTCTTGTGTAAGCTACTGTGCATTATAAAAATGACAATAGCACAGATGGCAAATTCAGAGCATGGAGAAATCACTTTGAGATACTATTTTGCTTAGCTTTTTATCCCCTTCCTCTCCCTCTCTGCCTTGTTTCATCATTATTAATGAGAGGGATGAATTCAAACTGTATGCTGCCACCAGCTCAGTGGGAAGGGAATATCCACCTCTGATACACATATACAGGATAAACGCCGTATTAGGGTTGGAGTAGGATTAGGATGATGGAAACAATCATGATGAAAACACTGATGATGATGATACCATTGCTCATATTAATGACAAACTATCCGTCCATCTGAAATGTTTCTAATGATCTGAGCATCGTGATACAGTAAAGCCATTTGCACGAATTGTCGAAACCCCTGCTGTTTCTTGGACTTCTCGGGGAAACAAATTTCCCTTGTTTAGCCGATGGCCGTCAGATTGTCTGGCAACTGTAACGTAGCTGGCAGAGTTAGAGACAAAAAACACACAAATACAATGGAGGGTGAGCACAAAAGTGCACATGAACAAGCGGGCAGCTTGACAATAAGCGAAGCAGACAGATTGTGTGAGGATGAAAAAAGAAAGAAGCAATGAGGAATTTCAAACAATGGCAGGGGAAAAAATACAGTTGGGTACACAGTGAGAGTCAGAGAGGGAGTCAGCCTGTCACAGATGTCCACGCTCTGGCTTTTCCCTCTAGATCTGCATCGCCGTCCAAATGTAAATGCCACTGTAGCTGACGTGAGAGCAGCGTCAGGTGTCATGTTAGCCATGTCATGCTGAGTGACACTTTTGGCAGAGGCGGATCCCAGTTCGGTGGGAGAAGATGATGCAATCGCCATCAACCCGACAGATTGTAAAGAGCTGATGGCTGCAGAATTGTATAAGATCGTATAGTGACATTTTTTGCGTGGGTATGAGTGTAGGAGTGCACATGCATCTGTGTGTCTGTCTGCATCTGTGTGCCCATGCAAGAGAGGCTTGTCAAACTCACTCTGAGGTTGATTGATAATAATTTAAATGCACAGTCTCTCATTTACTGCCTTTAGCGTTCTGTTTCTGTCTATCTCTCAACCAACACTAAACAGAAGGATATCATACCCTGTCTTGTGAGCTTATTGTTTCCATTAGAAGCAGATTTGAGGGTTGAATGCACTTTATGCGTGTACTGTCATAAATTGTTACTTTAAAACTGTCTTCTCTCTTTTCTCTCAGTGTGCTGTTTTGTGGTCCACAAACGGTGCCATGAGTTCGTCACCTTCTCCTGTCCTGGAGCCGACAAGGGTCCCGACACGGACGTAAGTTACCCAGATACCCGAGTGCATTTATCTGCACACATAAGCTATATACATACTTATGTACTTATTTGCGGTAGTTTGATACTTAATACTTATTTGCGGTAGTTTGATATATGGCAAGATGGTATGACATGCAATCTGTAGTAGAAGAAAAGAGGGAGGGAATATTGCAATATACCATCATATAGATTTTTTTTTGTATCAGCCTGTACGTATGTGCAGTTTATATCACATGAAACACTTCTGTGTTGCTGCATCAACAACTGTTTGCTCCCACATACAGGTGTGATAACATTGCCCCTCATTAGCCTCCTCTCTTCCCCCCTCCCTAAGCTTATCTGATGCTGTCAGGGCAAAGTGTTTTATCAGTGGTGGAATCTGACCTGTAGGGTGCCTACAGTATCTCTGTTTGGAGTGCATGTGTGACTCTGCTGTAGCTGTTGGGCCTCAGTATGCTCTTCCCTCTAGCCAGGAATGGGATATGTCCTTGGTTAGATAAGAGTGGAGGTCAAGCACAGCCGCAGCATGCACTGATGTCTGTGTACTTTGTGTACATGCAACAAGCCAGTAGCACATATGCACGCACAGTTTGTGCATACATACAGATGATAATGAGGAAATATAACTAAGCACATTTACTCAACTACTATACTTGAGCATTCTTAACATAGATAGTTTAATTGATATTTTCCATTTTATGTTACTTTAAAGCACTTTTCTTCTACTGTCTACTACTTTTTAGAGGCAAATGTTGGACTTTTTACTCTATTAAATTTACTTGACAGTTACTAGTTACTTTGCAAATTTAGATTATTGATACAAAATATAAACCGATAAATTTTGATGCTATATAAATACTCTGAAAGTATCAGAAACTGTGCCTTTAAATGAGCTGCCAAGACTTCTTTTTTGATATAGTTTGTGATGTCACAATTATGCTACTCTATATTTACAGATATATGTAGAAAAGGTAGAAAGTGCCGTTACAGTCATTCCCTGAAATGATGGTGCAGAGACGCAGAGAGCACTGGTGTGGAAGACTAACTAATCAGAGCAGACTGGACTCTAGACTAAGGGCGCACTCACACTGTCCTTCCGAACCGCGACCCGGGCTTTAGGGTACTTGTCCCCCCTCCCTCTCCCCCCGCGCCCCAGCCCCGTTTGTACTCACACTGCCTGGGCCTCGGCCAATGCTTCTTGCTGTCCATATGTCATCACGCCGTAACACGTCACACGCATTGATAGTGTGTGTGTGGCTTTGTTTACAAATCTTTCCGTAGACCTCTGAGTTTTTGTGCGTCTTGTCGACTGTTTTTGAATATTTTCATCCGACCAAATCTGCAGTAAACACTCCACCTCCGCATCACACCAACGTGAACCTTTCACCGCCATTGTTGTTGTTGTTGTTAAATGTCCGCGCATGGTCCGTCCTTCTATTTACATGTCCGAACAGGCGGACATAACGCTACTGCCGTAGGGCTCGTGCTCGTACACGTGCGCACGCTCGTGCTCGTACATGTGCAAACGGCTCTGCTAAGGCCCACCTCTTTCAAGCGGGCCGTGGACTGCCCGCTGGCCGCAGTTATGCGCAGAGCGGGTGCACTCACACTGCTTAAAGGTACTAGGCTTTAGCTGAAAAACCGGTTTTGGCCCGGGACAGAACTAGATAGGCTCTAATATTGAGTGTTTCAGACAGAGATAAGGGTATATTCAGACAGACAGTATGAGAAAATACAAGTATAACCTGAAAATGAGCATTATATGGGACATTTAAAGTAATGTAGCCTACATATCATTCATTCATTCATTCATTCATCTTCAACCGCTTGTCCCTGTCGGGGTCATGGGGGGCTGGAGCCGATCCCAGCCTACATATCAATACATCAATAATTAAAATCCAGCAATATAATCTATAGTCTATTATTAAGATATAAGGGGAACTTTAACTTGTACCCTACTTTATTTTAATTCTGAAACTTCTGTATGTTTACTTAATAAACAGTTTGATTGCAAGACTTTTACTTGTTTAACGCTGGCGTTCTTGTGCTACAGCTTCACTAAACTGAAGGACCTGCTAATGATTATTCCCTTTGCTAAGCCAATTAAGATGCACACCCACACCAATATCCTCTCATGTTTACACGTGCAAGAACATTAAAACGTCTCACACATGTCATTAACTCAAATGACAATACTGTGTGTGTTCAGCATCTCATAGTGCTGAGATTCTCTAGTTCTCCCCTTTGAAGAACATCAGAAAGGGTTTTTTGAGAGGAAGTAGATGCCGTTTCAAGAAGCTGAGTGCACGTTTGTTTTACGTCTTGGCTTCTCTTCATCTTGCTTTCTTTTTGACGACTCAGTCTCTCACGCATTGCTCATTTTCACGCCTGAGCTACTTACTCACAAGCACAGCAGTAACCCGAAAATGGTCTTTTCCTGGTTAAGGGAATAATTGGATCATTGAAGTTCGCCTTGTATACATGAGCGGGGGAGAATGGGAAAATGACAGGAGTAACTTGACAACATACAGCTGGTTGGAATACGGCTTTTTCTTCTGGTTCACCTTTGTCAAAATCCCAACAACTTGGAAAATGAGGGGAAGAGGCGACTTTTGGACAGAATTACGACAGAAATGTTTTTTTTGGTAGTGATGTTACTTGCCATGGCGAAGTCATCTGTCGGTTTAAAGGTAACGCTCGTGTTGTTTTTGTCTGTTCATTCAAAGGTACGGAGTTTAAATAGCGTTTGAGAAACCAGAGTATTGCCTTAAACCCAATCTAACGGGGTTTTTAAACTGCATGTAAACTCTCTCGCTCTCTCTCTCTTAAACACACATTCATACCCTCACAAACACACACATGCATTCAAGTGCCCATTATGAATTATGGTCTGCCTGTTTTTGTGCCCATTATCTACCGACTAGCTTTGGCACAGAGCGAAGAGAGAGCCCTTTGGGGATGGACCTCTTTGAATTCATAATGATGATATGGGACTCGCTCATGCACAGACAAAGCACTTATTTTCCTTCAATCTCGCCAGTGTTTAACCCTTCTTTCTATTGAAAGAGTTTTCATGCAGCATAGTTAAGTTTAAAAAAAACTACAGACCAAACTTGTTCTATATTTTTATGTATTGTTTTAATTCTGGTTAGTAGTTATTAGTGGTTAGTAAAAAAGGACATGACATTATAATTGACATTTTCACTGTGTTCTGATGTTTTATATGCCAAATAATTAATCTAGATACTGATCAACAGGATAATCAATAATAAGGAAGATTTTGGAGTCATGCACCGTTGCATTAAGACAAGTGTTAGGAAGACTACTTTTGAGATGTAGTAGTTACAGTAGTTACAGATTAATAGTTACCCTGTTAAAAATGTAATAAATAACTATTTTATTTACTTCATCAAAGTTATGCATATTTTTGCATTTCATTACTTTTCGACAACGATTCAGGTTGCTCACACAAGAGAGACAATTTTTTTTTTTAAATGCAATAGTGCAAATATGACAAAAGACGGCATTACTGAATTAATGTTCTATTGTGTATAGTTAAACCTCCAAAAGTATTCTCTACTTTGGAGTAATACTTGAATCAGTTTCCTGTCCTGCCTCAGAGCGAATTAACGTGACTCACCAACACTTATCCATCCATCCCTTCCTCTAACCGTCACTCCATCTACACTCCCCCATCTTTGCCCTGCAGCTTCTGAATCAGTGTGGTGTCCGGATTCTCATGACTCTGACTTGAGGCTCAGACAGACACACACACACACACACACACACACACACACACACTTTTTGTCACACACACCCTCTGCCCCTTTGCACCGTGGGTTGTGAGTGACCCTCGTGTCGGCCTTGGTGAGTGAATGACGTCATCTGTCCGGCAGATGCTTTGATCTACTCACACAAGAGAGAGATGTTGGCATTAGCATGAGTGAACAGTGCTATCTCTCTTTTCTCCGTTTTTCATTCAGCACATTGTGAGGCGTAGGTGGCAAATAGTGCTGTATTATCAGTCAAGGATCACTCTGGAACCAGTGAATGAAGGTGACTCATCCATAGAGAAACGGGAATGGGTTTCACAACCAGATTATATGTGCATAAGGCCTACATATTTGACCAGATCAAGCTCTTTTAAAATTGTATGTTTTCTCTCTTTTTTTACGATACCCCTTTATTTCAGTGACAGATTTGGTCAGTGAGAGGGGATTATGCTTTACATGGGTGTATTGCTGTTATACTCTCCTTGGCAGGCCCTCTTTCCAACCATCTGTCTTTTCCCCTGTTCATTAACAACTCTGCTGCAGAGCATTTGCACGTGTTTCATGTATTTTAGATGACTTTTTTTCTCATCCTGCTCCATATGTTTGATTCACGTGTCTTATCTCCAGTCAATTGTGGGATTTGAAACTAAGTGTTCTGTGGTTATTTACCAGCCGCGACAGTGACGGGGGTATTGCAACATGTAGTCACAAAACTTTACAGATGTGTAGCTGAGCTCAAAATGAAAGCCAAGTTTGAAAATGGGTGTGATTGGAGTGTGGAAGGACCCGCTGCCCCCCCCCCCCACTTCAAGCTCTGACCCAAGGCTGACTTTATCATGCGCACAATATTGTCTCTTCAGCTTATCTCTGCCTGTCAAACCAACCAACCCTTCCTACTGTATGTGAAGTGAAGAAAGGAACCAAGATGCTTTGTTCAAAGTTTGATTATGAGCCCAGTGATTATGGGTTGGCACCAGAGATTCTCAGCCTACGAAGGAAGTGTAGTCGCTGTTGGTCGCCAGTTCATAATCATTTTCTACCTGACACTCCATGTCCGTTGGACTTGTTGGGCTGGTTCAATCTTCTAATGTATGAAGTTCCGGCTTCAATTAATTCTTCCTAGACACGATTTACCAAGAACCACACTTTGAGGCTCTTACAAACCCCTCATCAGGTAAGTACCTACATAAACTACTGCAGCCTCCTTCCTCTCTGTCCCTCATTACAGCAGTCATCAGCGCTCAGGCCTGTTGACTCTGTTGAAAAGTATACTGTTGACTTAATTGGTGTGACGAGCAGAACGAGAGGCATCATTAGCCAGTGGTTGCTGTGAAAATGAGGACATTGCTGAGAAAAAGAGAAGGGAGAGGAAAGTGAGCAGTGTTGAGCGACTGAAATTTTTGAGTAAACAAAGCTTTATTTCTTAGAAAAAACATTTTCCGACACATGCACACATATTTGGAGCCCTTTCAATAGGTGGTAATAACTAAAATTCTACTTAGAATTTTTAATACACTCTCACGTTAGAAATCATCCCCTCTATATATGAATTAATGCCCTGAAATTATGGAATTTATTCTCACAATTAAAGAACATATATTGCTCCTACTGTTAACGGAGGTGGATTACAAAGATTTGTCACGCTTCATCCTCCCTTATTATTAGTAAAAACATTTAGTCAGGTAACAGTTTTATGATAAAGTCACTTTATATTGACTCAGTTTCATAGGAGAAAGAACACTTAAGGCCAAATTTAGGAATAAACTTCCTACAAAAACAACAACCAGCTCAACTGTTGCCGGGTAATTATCAGCTGTATCAAAATGAGGTCATCTGTAATTCAGCTGCAGTTTGTCAGTGAGATTACTAAAGGCACAGTTCAGGTCTGAGAAACTGCAACTGCCGTTGTTTACAATATGACGTTAAGAAGAGAGAGCGGCAGTCCTCCTAAAATGTTGAGTGCTTGTGGATGAGCTACAACTGTGTTTTTGTGTGTCAGGATAGGTGTGAATGTGTGCGGGTGACTTCAGCTAATAAGCCAGCAGCACATATGGCTATGTGGTGCTGAAAGGACGGTGGCACTTTCTCATGTACAATACAACTTTGGAGAAGGTTATACTCTTCCATTTTTATTGACTGTAGGGCAGGGGCGCTAAGTGCTATAAAGTATATAGTAGAGTCTTGGCGGCTTGTTTAAAGGCACAGTTTCTGAATACAGGCTGTTCATTTCCCTGGACTGAGTGACTTTGGCAGTATTTATATATCACTTCAATCTGCTTTATAATTTAAAGAAAACATGGCTTTCTCACTTTTTACAATATGAGACATTTATATTCTCATATTGTTGATGTCCCACTTATTTGTGCAGAAAAAAAGATGACTGGTTAGTTTGTTGTCTGATGCACAGCACCTGTCAACTGTCATACTGTCAACCTGTATAGAAAGAGAGAGGAGAGAAAGCTGGAGCATCATACTGAGTCAGATAAAAAAATAAGTTGAGTTGCTCCATGTTTCTGCATCACTTTGACACATTGTCAGGAAGTGTGCTGAAACATGGCAAATTCCTTGTTCCTCCATTCTCCTGGTGCGACTGTTGGCAGCTGTGACAGCTCAATGCTTCTTTGTTTTCCTCAAAAGTTGCAGCCTCTGTCCTGATGTAGTCACTGAGCATCAGTGCACTTCTGGGGACATTTGTCCTCTTGTTTTTCTATTTGGTCAACTACACTTTGCCTTTGGTTGACCAAAAAGCTTTACTTCACTCTGAAATTCAGTTCCTGTACTCAAATATCAGTGACAGGTCTGTGACTAAGCTAGGCATTAGCCTCGCCTGATAGCATACGTCTCACACCATTAGCCTGCCAGTCTCGAGCCATTACCCTCCCAGCAGCTCGGCTCTAACCTGCTGCAACAGCTGTGAGAGCTAGCTAACACGTCTGCTACAGCGGCTTACACAATGTCAAATCTCTCCACATGTTAATTCTGAAGTGCACAGAGAGCAGATTACAGCTTAGAGTCAAGCCTCGCTTGGTGCATCAACATGTGCTGCAGAGTGCAGCCACAAGGACAGGCAGGGGCAAATTAACTTGACGATAACTCTTTACAATATGTAAGTCAGAGAGGTTGTTTGTGTGTCATTAACCCAGAAGAACAGATCGGTCTTTAGATTACATATGTTACAATTATATAAGGCCGCTACACTGTGGGGCTGTGAACATGAGGCTGCTCTGCAGTCACAATTCACAATCTGTCTGTTGAGTAGTAAGCAACACTACTGTAGGCTGAGCAGATGTCCCACACTGACCAGCCTCTGGTCATTTCACACAGATTGCTCTCAATGAGAGGAATGTTGTTGTTTTTTTTATACTTTACTACTGTTGGTTTGACTGCCGCTCAAAAGTCAGAGGAAGCTGTTTTACTGTCAGGCTCAGAGCAGATTTAGTTTTATTTTCTAGTGTGTTAGTGTGGTACGAGTGCTTTAGTTTTCTAGCAATGTAATGCATTTCACCGCAGTGGCAAGCTCTTAGTAAAGAAATCAGTTTATGATGATAGAGTTTGATGATGATTGTATTTAATTTGTGCATTGCTTTGGATAAAAGTGTCTGACAAATGAATACATGTAAATGCAACAGATTAGCACTTTATTAGTGACGATAATAATAAAGTTAATATCACTGACCAGTGCGGGTTATATTAAAATCTCTCCACCTCCTCTAGAGAAATAAACCCAGTCTAAATGGGATTTTGAGAGTTTCAAACTTACATGATCATTTACTTCATCTGGTTCAAAGTTTAAAGACTTTTTGTTATTTTTCAGTTTATGTAAAGTCGGTAATATTCACTACATGCAATGTTCAGATAAAATCCATACTTTAATAATCGGAAATCAATGAGCCTTAAAGTATCAGATGACTGAACAGCTGGAAAATGTGAGCAATTACATAAGCATTTGATTTAATCACAGATATCAAATAGCAATCTGCAGTTATTGGTCCCAAGCCCTGGTTACATAAGCCAGTGTGTTAATGAATGCTGGGGCTTGTTGGGGACACTGTGGTTTCCACCTGCTGTCTCAAGGTAGGAGACAATAATGAGGAATCTGAGAATATGGGTGGTGTGAGACTCCCAGTGGCAAAGTTGTTCTTTACTGGACATTAAGCAACAGGAAATGTATGTTAGGTTTTTAACTTTTGTCTGAGAACAACACATGAACACAGTGCACACACCAGGAAATGTGTCAACTCATCTCCTACAGTAAATACATCTTGTTATCCCTGTCATGTTTACACCTCTTCCTGTGCTTGAGTGTGAGTACATGGATATACTCCATGACTATACCACAATACATTTGGTGTCAGACGACCTCTTTTTGGTGCTATTGATAGGGTGTGCAAATGAAAACATCACATGTTGCCAAAATGCAGCACATCTAAATGCTGAAGTGTGACAAACACTGTTTGCATGACTGTCCCCAGGCTGTGCTGCACGGAGAAGAAAAAATACTGTTGGCACTCACTCACATTCTGCTTATCCTCAACTCGAGTCCAAAATGGCCCACTTACCAAATCACGCACAGTGGGGCACAGATACAGCACAGCAGTGGTTGGGGTGTAATGTATTAGGTCTGAGTCAGTTGGCTTATAAACAAGCAATTTGCCTTTTCACGGCTGCAATAGTCACCTTTAGGCAGAATTGTTGGAAGGGCTAAAAGTCCAAAAACCATGAAAACTGAGGCCAAGGCTTATTGAAGGAGGTACTGTGTGACATGTGCAATGTAACTGGAGCTGCGATGTTGGAGGATTATAAAAGACAGTGCTAGAAATAAAGGTAGGATTTCTGCTCAGGTGATCTCTGTTGCACTCACACAGCCTGATAGAACTTCAGGTCTTAAACCTGCATTCTCTGTAATTTCCAGCAGCAGGCAACTCCACTGGCTCCAAAAAGAACTGTGAACTTGTTTTTTTGGTTTTGTCATTGTTATCGTTTCAGGACTTTGACCCTCTCACAGTGTGTTTTCCCTTCAACAGACTTGATTGTTAATGTTTTGATCACCTAAAACGTGTCTAAATGTGGTTGCACCTTACTAACCACTCTAGCTAGCGCTAGCATTAGCTGGTTACTTAAGGGAAAGGGCCCATTTTCAACTGGCTCCTTGTCAAGTACAGGTGGAGCTACCCCTCTCAGTCCCCAGCCAAACCATTGTGTGACGTGACAGGGGTTAGTCTATGATAGACTTAGGCTTCTCTTTTTTGATCCCTTTGATGCGGGATGACTCCCGCAAGGAAATTAAGTATTGACACGTGATGAGGGTTAACTAAGGGCAAAACATGGGAAAGTATGGATGATCAGGGAGGCAGGAACACACAAGGGTAGGAACTGAAACGACAGAAGAAGTCTTAAATAAAACCAGACAAAATATTATGCACTTAGTACGGATTTGGTATGTTGTTGTGTTTGCAGACACAAATCTCATCTCATCATCTCTCATCTCATCTTCATCCGCTTATCCGGGGTCGGGTCACGGGGGCAGCAGCTTTATCAGGGGACCCCAAACTTCCCTTTCCCGGGCCACATTAACCAGCTCTAACTGGGGGATCCCGAGGCGTTCCCAGGCCAGTGTGGAGATATAATCTCTCCACCTAGTCCTGGGTCTTCCCCGAGGCCTCCTCCCATCTTGTGTTTGCAGACACAAATGCATTTGATATTAAAATATACGGAATTCGTCTGTCATTGCACATTTTGTTCCTCCATTTGCTTTTAAATTAATTTGATTACATGGTGAGGCTGCACTGTTTGATAAAAGCAAACTTTATTTTTTTTTCCCGTTCATAAAACAACACCAGTTGTCTCCTCCCCCCTTCTCTGTAAGCTTTCTTGAAGAAAACATGAATAGTAGTGTGATTATGTAATAACATTGCATGTGTGTGTTCATATCTACTGTATATTGCTCCACAGCATGCATGATGATCTTCCTTTTGCTTATTAACAGTGCAGCTCATTAAAATCCACTTGCAGGCTGGCAAAGACAGAAACCTTCCCCTTAATGAACCCCAAAGACCTGCAGGACGGGGACACAAGTGTGAAGCAATTTTTCGAGATAGGGAAGATTAACTTTAGTTTTTTAGTCAGGTCAGATTGTTCCAGTGTTAATAAAGTTAAGAAATTGTGGAAAAATCTGAGCAAAGAAAAAAGTGACATAATGTTAGCGCACATTGGGATGATTAAAGCTGCGGGCTCATTTCAGCCCACACAGGCGGCGTGTTACACACGAGACCCTTGGTTTCAAATCTTGTTTAGGTTAACGAGCTAATGGTGAAACACTTCCTCCGCACAGTTGGCCCTCTTATTAGCCTCAGAGTTTTTCCAACCTAGCTTGACCAATGGGTTCATTATGTATGGTAATTAGGGACTGATCATCTCAAACATAAGCATAGATACTATTTCAGCACAGATAAACCCATGCTTATCAACATGCCCCACGTGCCAATTATGTCCAACTTCCTCACAAAATGTTAATTAATGGGAGTAGGTCATGTGTGGATAGGAATTCATTTCTTCTTTTAATAAGGGTAAGTATCAATTTTACTTTTCAGAGAAAGGCTGAAAAGAAAAGGCTTTCACAAAAAGAGAGAAATGTAAGGGTGGGTATAGACAACGAGAACGAATGTGAAGAGCAATGAGAAATTGAGACATCAGACCAGAGGGAGATTGGGAATACGAGTGTGGGCGCTGAGCTCCCTTCAAAGTTTTATTAAATTAAGAGGAATTTAGTTTAAAGGAACACAGAGCTGCCGCACCTGAGGACCTGGTCTTCAAAAGAAGCAGGAAAAGTAGGAGGAAGAGTGGATAATGAGGAGAGGAGAGGGTGGTCTGAGGAGAAGAAACATTTAAGGAGGCAATGTGAAGCAAGAGTTAACACATTCAGATCATGCAAAGATGGGAAAATGGGAGAATAGAAGGGGGAATTCTTCAACATTGCCTCCTCGCAGGAAAAGTACAGCCAGGAAGTAAGACTGGGAGCTGGAGGGCTTTCTGCCTGCAGGAAAGATGGAGGAGAGAAAGGGAGGAATCAGCATCAGAGGAGAGAAGAGGAGGAGAACACGGTTTGTTATGTGTGTCAATAGGCCAGTCCCTGATGGGCTGTGATGAACAAGAGGAGGAGCGGTAATCAGAGCACAATGGAGACGCAGCTTACTTAGCTTAGTCTGCGAGACGGGTCTCATGAAGAAACCAATCGGCCTCAGTGGCCTCAAAGTCTACACACACACACGCACACGCACGCACACACACATATAGTGCATGATCACCCTTGTATCAATGAGCAGCTGCACCATGGTTGCACCTGTTTCAAATGTTAACAAATGATATCAGAGCGTACAGGAGGAAGGGCATGACATGGATTATATCGCATTGACTGAGTTGTTTTGTTATAAACATCCTAGTCTCTTGTCGTTCCTTGAGTTTACGACGTGTAGGGATGGGACGGATTGGGATGAAAACCACTCACAAAAAGTAAATTGTGGTGAAATCCCATTATCGGTAAAGCCTTGAGAGTGACTTGACCGGCAAACTGATTGCAGTTTACTACAGTTTTCCCTCTAACTGTAACATTAATTTGGATACAGCCCATAAATAACAGTTCAAATCAAGTAGAATTGATTTCATTTCTCATTTGATGTAGGCTATAAAAAAAATGAAAGTGTTTGTTGAATGTACAATTAGCATCACTGTGTATGTATTTATCAACCCTAACAACAAATTTAAAATACAAACTTTTACTAGTGGTGTGTGTGTGTGTGTGCGTGTGTGTGTGTGTGCGTGCGTGCGTGCGTGCGTGCGCGCATTATTCAGAGCATTTGGTCCTTCTGAACACTGTTTGGTCCTGTCTTTCGTCTCTGGTACAGAATCAGACAGCGAAGAGATCTAGTTGTTACGGAACATCTATTCATAGCTTCATAGCCGCTGAGGTTAACTAAATAATTATTAGTTTGTAATAGATTGATCATCACATTCCTACAATGTGGAACCGGGCCATATGACCAAAATTCAATATTAGATCATTTGACACCTCAGGATAAACAAGGAGGAACTGGAGGATGAGGGGGCTCCCTTCCATTTGAATACTTCACTGGAAAAGAATGCTGCATGCATAACCAAGACCACTTTAGTACTTTTAAAGTCTTCCCAAGTTTAGCTAGAGTTTTGTTTTGAGTTACAGATCACAGTCCGGTCCATTCACCTTCACAGCAAATCGCTGCCCTAGAAATGTCAGTCTGAGTCGATGTTTGTGGATGCAGTGTTACTTAAGAGAGGAGCCGCTCAGAAAGGTGTACTCTCGAGGAGTTTAGCCGAGCCGCTGTGTTATTATGACCCACTGTACTCCTCACACTAACCTCATTTGATCTCTTTTGAATTGAGCTTTCTTTGTTTACCTCAAGAGATCGGCCCGTGTCTTTGGATTGCACTTCTTTGTAAAACTTTGTAAGTGGCTGGTACCGCATCTGCATCATTGTAAAAGGTGAGATTTCCTTGTCTCAAGCAGGTCAAGGTGCTATATAATATATATAGTATATACTGTGAATGGTATCAAAAAGCTCAATTTGCAGAGAAACTGAGAATTCAGACCTTCGGTAATGTTGCGATGTCACAACTATAATATATATATATATATATATAGGTAGAAAGTACCGCTGCAGTGTTGTTACAGTCATTCCCCGTCTGTAATGAGGGTGCAGAGATGCAGACGCGGAAGACCTGGAAACCCTGACCAATCAGAACAGACTGGGCTTTTTTGGGAGGGGGGGCTTCAAGAAGTTGCTAAAACAGAGGGTTTCCGACAGAGAGTGAATTCAGGTATAGTAAGACAGACAGTGTGAGAAGAATAATGTGTTTTTTGAACATTCAAAGATATAAACATGTTCTAGTAAAAACCCAAACTAAAGTATGAAACTGAAAATGAGCACAATATGGGGCCTCTAATAACTGATTACATCCAGGAATCTAGCCAATCTGCGCTCCTTTCGCAAGATAAATGAGCCCACTTTCCCGAATGAACTGTTTTGAATTGCGCAATCTTTATCCAACTCAAACCAACAGAATCTTTTCTTTTCTCAGACGATTATTTTATCTTTAATCATTCCGAACACACGAGACACTCGTTGCTGGATGTAATTGCTGAATGAATGGAGACTCATTTAGTGCACACAGAATAATGATGGTGCTAGATCCTGCTCCCCGCAGAGGAGCGTAGAAGATGAATAGACATAAAACTTGCACTCTCAGCAGGTGAAAGAGTCGGAGTGGCCTGTTTGGAAGAGTTTGAGATGAGGAAGCGCACTACAGAGTCTAACCTGATTTAAGAACTTAATGGCTGCATATAAAAAAGCATCTCACTGTTGAGTGTAATTTCAAAAAGCTCAAATTGGGTTTTGTCGTCGATGATTAATGTGCATGACAATGCCTGGAGTGCATGGAGATTATAGTTAATAGACGGATTCAGTATCATCATGTATTCACTTCTTATTTAAATGCCAATGCAATGGCTGTGTCTCTTGCTCTTTGGCATTTAATGAATCCCAAATTGATATTGAGGTTCATTTGTTGCCTGACTCACGAATAAATGAGAAGATTAAGTGGATTTAGGTTTAATTTACTGATAATGAAAACATACTGTGTAGCCACTGCAACAAGGCTCATATGAATAGGTCAAGTATCTACTATAATTCTGAAATTATGTAAACTTCAGTTCCTCTTTTCCTTATTTTTGCCCACATTCAAAATAATTTCCTGCAACTTCTGCAGCTATCTTTCATTGCCGTTCAGTCTTCAGAGGTATAACAACAAAGACTGACCAGGGACATAAGACTTGCTTTAGTGTCAGAAACGCAGTTCTCAGTAAAAGGCACACTCACACACACACACACACACACACACACACACACACACACACACACACACACACACACACACACACACACACACATTGCAAGTGTATGTGTGTGTGTGTGTGTGTGTGTGTGTGTGTGTGTGTGTGTGTGTGTGTGTGTGTGTGTATGTATAAAGTATATAGTCAGCAGCAACAAACGAGAGTCTGGAAACCGGGCTGAACACTTCTGTCTGTCAGCATAAGAAAGAAATTCTGAGAGTAAAGTGTAAAGCAGCCTGTATCAATATTTTGATATTAATTCTGAGGAAAATGACGGCATGTGATATGAAAAGAGTTACTCATGGGATGATGAACCCACAGAGAGAATTATATACTGCATCCACAATTCAACATAATTAAAAAACACCATTTTATAAGTGCGCACACCGCTTGCTTTAAGTCTGCTGCCTGTTAATTACACCGGCAAATTATTTCAGATTCTAATTCTGAATCTGTCAGAAACAGTCAGCAAGGAGACTGTTGGAACATGGGCAGGTAGCGAGGCTAACATTACTTACATGTTGAAGGTGGGAGGTCATGTTTGTTGTGGACGAGAGAAAGGATGATAGGAAGTTTTTCTTGCAAAGTTTGCAACCCTACACTTTTAAGCTTATTGTTTCGTATTTCTGACCCACAGCTTTATTATTTTGGTTCAAAGTCTACACTCTCAGGGTTGAAAAAAGCTTTATGAGGTGATATTATGTGAATGTGCTTACAGCTCTTGCCCACAAGTGATCAGTTAAAAAATTCAGTTATTACAGCAGTTTAAGCATTAATTTCCATCAGAAAGAAATTCATCTGCAACAATTTTGATAATCAATCAAGGAGATGCTTTTAATCTGTGTGTGGGGCTGGGTCATGGTCAGGAAATCAACAGGCATTTTTTTTTACAAACTCACTCACTCATCCACTCACCCACCTTATCTATAACAACTTATCTGAGATCGGGTCGCAGGGGCAGCAGCTCTGACAGGGGACCCCAAACTTTTCTCCCTGGCCACATTAACCAGCTCTAACTGGGGGATCCCCAGGTGTTCCCAGGCAAGTGTGGCAAGTGTGGAGATAACGCAAAGGAGCAGTGACTCTACTCCGACCCTATCTCTAAGGGAGACGTCAGCCACCCTCCTGAAAAATAAACATTTCGGCTACTTGTACCCGCAACCTCATTTTTTCGGTCATGACCCCGCTTTCATGACCATAGGTGAGGGTACAAATGAAGATTGACCGGTAGATCGAGAGCTTTGCCTTCCGGTTCAGCTCTCTTTTTGTCACAGTGCGGTAAAGCCACTGCAATACCGCCTCCGCTGCTCCGATTCTCCAGCCAATAATGCCACTGTAATTTCTTCTAAAACATAATCAATAGATCAATCATTTCTCTTGGTTATAGCCCTCAATTTAGCCTAGCAACTATCACAGTAGCACAAATGCTGCTAAATTGCTTTTTTGACTGCTGTCACACTTTTCAGAAGTATTGTTGTTGTGTGCAATTAAGAAAATAAGGAGAAAAACAGCTACAAACATTTTGCTTGCTGGGGAACTCAACAAGGTTTACTAAATTTACAATAAAAAATTAAAACATCAGCTCAGTCTGAAATACCATTAAATGAACGGGAGACTGAAAACAAATCACAATAAATATGGTGCTATTAAACACTTTAACATAAGTAACGCACATGAATTAATTAGATGATAGTTTCATGAATTATTTACAGACCTACAGTAAAACATACCAGGTGTGTGTGTGTGTGTGTGTGTGTGTGTGTGTGTGTGTGTGTGTGTGTGTGTGTGTGTGTGTGTGTGTGTGTGTGTGTGTGTGTGTGTGTGTGTGTGTGTGTGTGTGTGTGTGTGTGTGTGTGTGTGTGTGTGTGTGTGTGTGTGTGTGTGTGTGTGTGTGTGTTTGAGTAGGTGCGTAGGTGCGTGTATGAGTCTCTGCATGGTGTGTGTAGACGCAGACAGGCTGGTAAACAGTGCGTGTTTGCGGGCAGACAGTAGCCAGGGAGCTGACCTATTCTTCAGACTGGAGGCAGATACTGCTCATGATTAATGTCACCACCAGGGAGGGACCGCTGGAGAGAAAGGGAGGTAGGGAGGCGGACGGGAGGGGAGGTGCATGTAGAAGGTTTTTGCTCCATTTCAGACCAAAATCCCCTGATCCCTTCCCTTATGAATTATGATCCAAAAAAAGGCTGAGAGGTGTCACGTTGTAGCTTTTGCTCATGTGAAAATCAGTAACAACCTGTTGACTTGTTTACTCTAATAAGGCTTTTGCGCATTGATGCATCATTCAAACCTTGACCAACTCTTCCCAGCATGCCTGCACTTGTTTACGCTACTAAAGAGATGCAGAGGAGCATTGAAATGTCTTGCAGCAAAGTGTGATATCTGACTAACACTGCAAAAATACCAGAGGGACACTGGATGAGTAGCTTGTTTACATTCAATATTCACAAGATTTCTTTGGTCGATTAGTCATTTGTTTTGCTGTTGCAAACATGCTTTTTTTCATGCTGAATGACTTATTTCCAAGAAACTTATCTCTGGGCCATGTTTCAGCAGCAAATATTTAAATCCTTCACGCCAGACTCACCATCAATAACAAACAAGAAATACTATACAGACAACATAAAACAAACAATACCACAATACACATACTGAGTTAACAATCATTTCAAGTACTTTTGCAAATAATTACAAAATAATTTGGTAAATATTCAGTTTTAGACAAACTATCAGCTCTCATTACATGGAGCCATTTGATACATTTGTTCATGTTGATAAAAGCAGCTTTAAGCTTCAGAGGAACATGATCATCAACCAGTGTTGAGTCTAGGTTGGAAAGAGGTCAGCAGTGTAAAAACATTATGTACTGTAAGCCCTTATAAACCTCCTTCTCCAGAGATTTTCCACTGCTAACACCACTTCATAGTACTTCTGCTTTTACTCATGAGAGACAAAAGATCATTATTATTACAACCAGATGTCCTTGTCTAGCAAATGTAATTGAACAAATAACTGATGCTTCTGCAGTTTTTCCCTTTAAAGAAACTGCATCACCAACAAATAGAAAAGCAGAGTTTTTCAGCTAAATCTACAGCCAAAAAAAGGGCAATCAATTTTCTCCATGAGGCGCCAGGGGTGAGGTGCCATGCTGAGGTCTCTGTCTGCCGCTGTCTCTATAACAAAGGCTGTTTGTGCTGCTCCACTGGGGATGTCGCCTCACAGGCCTGTCCTCCTCTGCGTGTGCTTTACAGCCCCACTTTGTGCACCTGCATTAGTTTTTGTGGGAATATTTGTGGGCGGGGAAAGGGGCAAAAATACTGACTTGCACCATTTTAGAGAAAGAAATAACTTGACTATGTACTGTTCTAGGAAAATATTTCAAGCATATGAAACAGAGAAAAATCTCCACTGGATTTCATTCATTTATGAGAATTAAATCCTGCCTTAGTTTGGTAATCCATCAAAAGAAACTGTGTGTTGCCTTTATTTTCTTTTTCTTTTTTGTCATGCAGCAAGGATCCTTTTCATCACATCGGAGGATGCACATAGGCTTCTTTATCTTTCCTAGCAATTTAAAATAACACAGAATCAGTGGAACAAGAAAAGGCTTCACAAACCAAACAAACCCACCTACAGTTTGAAATGATTCACAGTGAAAAACAGGAATAAGAGTCTACAGCCATGCTATCAGCTCTGTGAGGCTGTAATGAGGCACAGCGGTGCTTTGAGCTCAATGCTATCAGCTGATGCTCATAATAGATAACACTATCGTCCTGATGCCAGGCAGGTTTAATGTTTTTTCATGTTCACCATTTTAGCATACTAACCTTTGCCACTTAGCCCGAAACACAAAGTACAGCTGAGACTGATGGGAATGTTTGTTTTGCATATAACTGTTCATAACCCATAGTACTGGACACATTCATCATGAGGGGTTGCCTCAATGTCCGTGCAAAATTTTGTGGCAATCCATCCAATAGTTGTTGAGATATTTACTCAAATGTCAACCTTATGATTGTGATATGAGAAAAGTACGGCAACATCATTAAGACACATCATCTGGGTATCCATCCATCATCTGCAACTGCTTGTCCCTAACGGGGTCGCAGGGGGCTGGAGCCGATCCCAGCTGACATAGGGCTCAAGGCGGGGTACACCCTGGATAGGACGCAAGCTTATCGCAGGGCACACAGAAACAGACAGAGACAGATTCACACCTATGGTCAATTTAGAGTCACCAATTAACACCTACATGTTTTTGGACTGTGGGAAGAAGCCGGAGCTCACTGAGAGAACCCATGCAAACCTCACACAGTAGACCCCTAAAGAACCAGGAACCCCTTTGCTGTATGGCGACAGTGCTTACCACCATACCACCATGCTGCCCCATCTGTGTATCATGCATGTTAATTCAATAGATGTTGAAATATAAAGATATATGTGCATGCTTTATAATTAGTAACTAGTGTTCCCTAGGGCCTGTAAAAGTGTACACTGGGGCCTGATGTCACTATCATGCGTAACTGAAATATACTGAAATGAATCAGTTAAAATAAAGCTTAATTTGTTCCTCCCCTTTTAAAAGTTGCTGGAATGGACTCATTCTCACTCTCTTCTTGATCATTAAATACAAAGAGCAGTAAGGGATGCTCCACAAGCACACTCAAACAACAGAATGAATCCCAGGCATGTCGGGAGTGGGAGGACATCAGTGGGCATGCTCCCTACTTTCTCATTTATCTCTCTCTCCTGTTTTCATCCTTTAATTTGCCCGTTCTTTTCCCTCACTTCGACGCTGTCATTTCACACACCCTTTCTTCTCGTCTGGTTTCTGTCCCTTCTGCTCAGTTTACCTTCCTTTTTCCTCTCTGTTTTTTCCCACCACACCGCCCTCCTCCTCTTTCTCCCTCTATCTCTGTAAGCACAGAAGCCCTGTGGCCTCATTAAGCTGTCACTGATCCCTGATGCCATGGCCGAGCCCGTCGGATCATTAGTCAGCACGTCTGTG
Organism: Echiichthys vipera; assembly: GCF_963691815.1. Taxonomy (NCBI): domain Eukaryota; kingdom Metazoa; phylum Chordata; class Actinopteri; order Perciformes; family Trachinidae; genus Echiichthys; species Echiichthys vipera. The sequence goes on from NC_139842.1 coordinate 12,062,058, forward strand.
ACGTCCAGTCTGACAAGAATAGATCAGCCCAAAACAACCAAACCTCTAATATTCTCTAAATGTCTTGAACGCAGTCAAGTCGGCACAGGCGCATTATCAAACGATCGATCGGTTCAGCCACAGTGCACTAAAACGGATGTGTGAAATATCCATGCGGCCACACGATGGCTGTGTAATTGCCACGAGTGGGTTGATTATATATGTGTAAGGATAAATATTTCATTCTTATGTCCTCATTATTTGCTATCATCTAAATGTCACCACAGGTTATCCCCTCATTGGAGGCTTGTGCAGCTAAACCAGACTATGAATGCATATTGTTAATGGGAACTCCTATACTGGATCTGAATTGATTATAATATACATGATGCTGTTGGAGATGAAAGGGTAGGACAGAGCAGAGCTTCATTATAATGGAAAATTGACATTGTTGTCCTGCAGGCTGTATGATGTGTGTGTGTATGATGTATGATTTTACTGTCATTTGATAAATAATGTTCAGTACAGCTTATACATGTTGTACTGAGCAGAAGCAGGTGTTGTGCTGGTTTAAATTGTCAAGTAAAAGCCAGTGTATAGCTGTGAAAAAAATAGAAGTAGGGGTGTTGAATTACAGACACCATAATGGCACACATTATTTTCATCATTGATAAATCGACTCTGATTATTTCACCGTATAATCAATTAACTTTTTTGTCTATAAAACATCAGATAATCGTAAAAAATGCACAAAATGAGTTACATTTTTTTTTTTTTACATTTTCTACTTAAGGGAAAGGTCTGAATGTCTTCTTCAAATGCTGATCATTTGTATTGTGTGCAAAAACATCTTGTGGCACTCTAGTGTCATTGTTTTTCAGTGCAGTGTTTGAGAAAGCTGCAGGACCTTAAATGTGTAGACCTTATTTACAGAGGCGAATAATTAATAATCATTATAATATTTACTTTGGTTCACCATTTTTCTAAAAACATCCTCAAATTCAGCTTCACCAGAAGAATTTCTCCTCCAATAATGGGCCACTAATTACTACTTTTGCTCCTCCATCTTCATATTCCTCACATTTCCGGTCACATGTACATTAACCGACGCACGTGATGCAGGAGGATTAAAAAGTGAAGTTAAAGCTTATATGTTTATCTCTAGTGAATTGAAATGTACAGCCACAGGTCAGAGGTCCATCTTATCTAAGATCCGCACATCTCATACCATCAGTAATATGTCCCTCTGTCTAATCACAAGAGTTTAGTACATACTGTATGGATAAGCCATACGAGGATGTTCCAGTATCACTAACACCTTGCGGATATGCAGCCCACTGACAGGCCAGCTGTTGATCTTTTGGCCTTTTCAATGATCTGAAAGCTCTCAGTCAAGTATTGTTGGGGCCTTTGGTTGGATGGAGGAGGTACATTTGTAAACTGGGCCTGATGGCAGGAAGAAAACTGCATATTCAGCCCTTTTGCAGAAAAAAACACATTATGTAATTGCAGAGACCTAAATAGTGAGGGCATTACATCTGCATCTGCGCACACACACAATCAAACAGCGTTAATCATCTGCTGTTTGGACGCTGGACAGAAGCATCAGGAGCCAAAGTGGTCTCTCTGCCAGCTACAGAGCATCTGACATAATCCACACACACACACACACACACACACACATACACACACATCCTTACTGCTGTGCTCATAATAACTCAATAACAATTACTCTAAATGTAATGAATTACACAACAACCCATACGTCTTACAAACACATTATTGTGACAGATGGATGTTGTGGATTACCGTGTGTGTAATTACGCCCCATGCTGCTATGGGCTTTAGCTATCTAATGTATCTCTTACTGTATGCACTCCTGGGTTTGTTTGTTTTTTGTTGACGTCACACTTCCTATAAGCGCTCATGTGAAACTGTACTCATCAACGCAGAAGATGAAGGATTCATCAAAGAGATGATTGTTATCAAATCCTGTGGGCGCTGACCGTAATTTGAAGGATGTATAAAGTATCAGGAGCTTAATGATGCTTTGGTGCTATAGTGGTTAAGTGCTTTCCAAGAGTATGTTTAGTTTTGTCAAAGCAGAGTTTGTAATGTTCAAAAGCAACAGGTAACATGACTTTGAGTGACAGAAATAATACAGTGGCCTTATTGTTTAAGTTTGCTATTGCCTGTATGGGAAACTGTTCTGTGTGTTGTGTTCTGGCTGTATTTTGCAGGTGCACCTCAGTGTCTTCAGTTTTCATATTGTGCATTAGTTAAATGTGTGTGTGTGTGTGTGTGTGTGTGTGTGTGTGTGTGTGTGTGTGTGTGTGTGTGTGTGTGTGTGTGTGTGTGTGTGTGTGTGTGTGTGTGTGTGTGTGTGTGTGTGTGTGGTGTGTGTGTGTGTGTGTGTGTGTGTGTGTGTGTGTGTGTGTGTGTGTGTGTGTGTGTGTGTGTGTGTGTGTGTGTGTGTGTGTGTGCGTGCGTGCGTGCGTGCGTGCGTGCGTGCGTGCGTGCGTGCGTGCGTGCGAGAGAGAGAGAGAGAGAGAGAGAGAGAGAGAGAGAGAGAGAGAGAGAGAGAGAGAGAGAGAGAGAGAGAGAGAGAGAGAGAGAGAGAGAGAGAGAGAGAGAGAGAGAGAGAGAGAGAGAGAGAGAGAGAGAGAGAGAGAGAGAGAGAGAGAGAGGAGAGAGAGAGAGAGAGAGAGAGAGGGCCACCTGGGGCCTGTCCTCCTTGGTTTCTGTGGCGATGTCGCAGTGATTTACGCGCAGGTATGTATAACAGCCAGTTGTCCGGTTCTCTTGCAAGTTACAGCCGTTGTAAACACACCAGGGGAACTGGGGCTGAAACAGGGACTGCTGCAAAGCACTGTGGGAAAGGCAGGTGATTGATGACCTGAAAAGTTTCATTGTTTTCTCTTTTTTCTTAAACTTTTATGACGGTATGGTGATAGTTGGCTTGAGTCCTTGCACAGTTTTGGCATGAGAAAATCAGATTGTGTATAGTATTTGTAAGTACAGGAAAAAAACGTGTGTACTCATTCACTATTGAACTTAGATGGAGGTGTCAGCAGCCAAAGGGAATGAACACTTTATGGATATTCTTAGCCAGCGATTACTCTCTGCATGTCAGCTCCTTAGCTCATTATTTTTAGCTCTACCTGTCTGCTAAAGGTTGTTTTTGTCCCTTTTCCTGCATAATGTGTTTTTGGGTTTAGTTATTTAGTGGCTAATTGGGCATGTTTGTAGCCCCTGATGAGAGAGAAAGCAGCAGTGCCACTGGTCCTTTGCAAGATTGCTGAGACACACAGACCTTTGTTAAATACTTATCTCTTCTGTAACTGGACCAGACTGTTATTGAGTCATTTCACTGAGAACATATTCTCTACCTCCCAGTACAACCATGTTTTATTCATATGGCCACTGAGCAGCTCCAGCAGATTGGGGCTAAGGGGTTAAGGGCCTGGCTTGAAGGCAACATATGAGGCTGCTTTTTGCTCTCCCCATCCAGGTTTTTTTTGCCAGTCCAGGGGATGGAACAGGTAATCTTCTGGTCACAAGCAGCACTCATATTATGAAAACGTGTTTTTCCATATACAGTATAATGTATATTGCCTACTTCATTTTAACACTTTCCAAAAAGACCTCCCAGGAAAAACAAGTGTCTGTTGTCTCAGCAGATGCTCAAAAATTACATTTGTTTACGTTCATGTGACACACCGAGCAGCTCATAGACATAAACATGCTTATTAATGCAGTTTAACCTACTCCCTGTTTCATTAACAAATAAATAGAATAACACAATGTGATTTATTAATTAATGTGTCAAAACTAATAAACAGTAGATCAGCAACTCCTGTGTTCTGTGAAGTAAAATTACGATTTTTATCAACGGAGGCTGGTGGCTGAAATACATTTAGCTGCTGCCCCCAACCACAGCAGTACATTTTTTAGTTTCCATGACTGTCCTCCTGCCCGCTTCTCCAAACTGGAAGCCTGTTGACTGCCATCTACCGTACATTATCATCGGATAAGTACTTGGGGTGTAAAGATTCACTGATGCATATCGAAAACCAATTTTTACGTTAAAGATGTGACTACATCATTAACCGTGCAATGGCCCAATTGTGAATTTATGAACCGGTTGACTAAGCAAGGCTTCTGCACAGGGTCTCCATTCCACTGAGCAGAGTCCATTTCACTCTCAAAACAGGTAAAAGGTTAACACTAGACTCACAAGACACCTGTTGATTAGAGTATAATGTTAGGGTAGCGTTGCCTTGCTATGGTTGCATGTGAGGAAGAACAACATGGCCCACAAGGTTTACGGTGCGGATTGAACATGAACATCTTCATCAAACAAATGTTGAGAGCTGTATCAAATTGCATTGAATCGCCAAATTGTATTACATCGTATTAGAAATCATATCATTTCATGACTAATACAAACCCACTTCAAAATTAAATGTTCAGCTCGACACTTCTGACACAAGAGGACCTTTTATCCACTTCTATATGTTTAGAAACGGTGGTTGGATGTGTTTGCATGCTGTATGTAGCCATTTCCACTGGCCTGGTACAGTATAAGCACAGTGGATGCCTGGATTCCTATTACTCTAAGTGGGATTCTCCACCACCTCTCAACAAAGTCAACTATCCTCTCCTGCAGCCATTTAGCTCAATTATCACTGAGTAGAAATGGTGCTATCGCCATTGGTGTCTCTTAATGGAGCCTGACAACTGCAGCCACAGAGACCTCCAGTGAGATGGTGGAGCACCCAGGATGTGATGATACGTTCACAGGTTGAAAGCCCCGCTTGGCCTCTGTGTGAATACAACAACAAAGGCTTAGCTACAGCCCATGTCAGAGAGAGGCCTGCTCACATTCACATACAACATGCATATAAAAGCAGGCCTCATATCCTAGTCAATCTAATTAGATGCTGTGTTTGATGATGAAAGTTGGGTTGTGATGAAAGTGTGTGTGGTGTTCACTGTGAATGCATCTAAACCCAGGATCTCTCCTCTGCTATTAATTAGAGCGCAACAGGGAAGGATTAACTGCCCGACACCTGTGTCTTCACTGCCTGTGAGTGTGTCAGGGGTGAAAAGAAATATGTTTATTACTGGTTGAGGTACTTATACTTTACTTGACTAATTCTGTTTTTCGTTACTTTATACTTAGATACAACTCCACAGGAAAATATATTAGTAAAAACTTGAATATACAGTAAAATACTCTGCATTAGCTTGTGACCCCCAATTCAGATGTCTAAGAGACCTTTCCCCTCTAAAAATCTTATTTAAATAACTGTTCAAGGCCAAAAATGATGTATTATTTTTCAAAAAAGCTAAGATTTCCTAGTTATATTATAAAGCAGGTCAAGGTGCTACATGAATACTCTGAAAGTATCAAAATGCTCAGACCACAGTGAAATGCACACAGACCATATTCATGAACTGTGCCTTTAAACTAGCCGTCAAGACTTCTGTACGGTTGTGATGTCACAACTATACTATACATGGGTAGAAAGTGCCGCTACAGTGCTGTTAAAGTCATTCCCCAGCAGCAAAGACAGTGCAGAGACAAAGAGAGTGGAGATGCGCAAGACCAGGAAACTATGACCAATCCCAGCAGACTGGGCGTTTTTGCGATGGGGGCTCAAAGCGGCGATAAAACAGAGCAATCCATACAGAGGGTGAATACAGGTTCAGACAGACAGGAAAAATAATGTGTTTTTGAACATTAAAGCATGTAACATGTTCTATTAGAAACCCAAAATACCATTATTAACCTGAAAATGAGCATAATATGGGACATTTAAAAAGCTACTTATGCATTGAAGCATTAGTATTAAGAAGAAGAAGAAGAAGAAGAAGAATTACTTTATTTATCCCGCACGGGGAAATTGAATTTTTTCACTCTTATTATTATACATGTTACACACACAGGCCCGAAATACACACATGCACAACCAGGACCTATACATGCAATTAAGGAGAGATGTTAGAGCGATCAATCTATGTTGAATAATCTGTCATACAATAATACACTGAGAGGGGCCATTTTTCTGTTTTAAGTACTTTTACTACTAATACCTTAAAGGTATAATATGTATTCTTTTCCTTAAAAAATCTATTACTAAATTAATCCTTCTATTGGTATGTGAAGGTATTTGTGTTTATTTGTTCTTTAAACAACTACTGTGAAACAATTAAAAACATACTGTTTTATTCCTTATTCCTTTTATTCTCAAGGAATGGCTCACTCTCTCTGCTGTTCTGCTGCTAAGCAAGAGCTGAGAGTCGAGAGAGGAGAGGAGGTGCCGACTCAAGATACTGTGTGTTTACAAACATTAAGCCATACTTCCTACATATTATACCTAAAGTACATTTTGCTGACTTGAAAGAAAGTATTTTAATATTCATAATACTGTACTGCAAAATTAGTTAAGTAGAGAATCTGAGTACTTCTTCCATTCCCTTGTGTGTATCCTCTCTATACGATAGTAAAGCTTGATTGCAAATGTTGCATAATACTGTGTATTTCAAGCCATATCTCAGCAAACTGGTAAATACAGCATCATCTCCATAATCGACTCACATCTCATCATCAAAAATCACTGTATCCCTTAATCCAGTGAGCTCGCTCTGGAGATTGCTGGCGTTGCTCTGGACCATTTTTCACTAATGAGCTCATGCTGTGTCTGTGTGTGTGAGGGCATATTTGCATGTATGTGAGTGGTGTGTTTGACATCCTTATGCCTTTTTGATGTGTTATTCACTAAAAAGACAGATAGGCATACAATCAGAGGAGGCACATGGCAAATGGCAGATATACAAGACATGCATTTACTGCCAAGAGAACAGGCACATACGCGAGCAAACAGCATCATGTCATAACATCTCATATTTTCCTAATTGTCTGAATGTGCATGGAACAACCTCATGGCTTATAACTTGTTTAATTCCTCCTTTAGCATCAGTTCCCTGTTTGTATTTGCTGCTTAAATTGTAGGATATGAATCTCTCTTGTAGAATTACATAATGAGGCTACAGTGCGGAAGTCTGAACATAAGGGCCCATTAAACACTAACAGGCTGCTGCAGGTGGAAAGAGAGAAAGTGAGAGAGAGATGTCATCCCGCTAAATCAATCAGTGATGAATTGTCAATACAGGTACAGGTTTCAGGCAACACACACAGTCATACCTATCATTTTACTTCTTCTATGGTATTTTAAATGTCAGCTGAGAGATGAAAGAGGAGCTGATAAGGAGCAGGTCAATGGGCTGTTTTTAATTACTTCTTCTTTTTTTGACAAGCTTCTTCTGCCTTTTCTTTAAGTCTTACGCTTCCATTCATTTGTGTCCGTTTTCCGATGTTGATGTATCGCATGTCAGTTCATCTGCCCTCTGTCTTCTGTCTTCTTTTCTACTGAGTCACAGTTTCGTTATTTTAGTCATCAGTGTCAGAAGACAGATTAGTTTCTACAAGGGGCACGATTGATTGGGTGCAGCCAATCTCTGCACCCCGGGACTCGAATTGGTGGTCAGAGTCTCTATTTGAATGTGTGAGTGTAGAAGACTTGAGCTGTTACTTAATATTAATATTTAATATTTAACTTGATATATAAGTCTGAAAACTAGATATCTATTTTTAACATGATAAAGCAGCACTAAATAATAATGCTGCACATAATCATCTGGAAGATCTGTAACTTAGGCTACTTTTAAATCCAGGCTAAAAGAAGTCATGATCTTCACTGCATTTTGTTCAGTTACAATCCATCAATGTTCAAGTGTCAGTGTCAGTGTCCAATACTTTGCTTTATGACTAAATATAATAACATCAACCTCAGCTGTAGTCCACTATGTGTTTAGTGCTAATGAGCAAATATTAGCATGCTAACACGCTAACCTAAGATGGATAACTATGAATATGGTAAACATTATACAAATGATACATTGGCTTGTGAGCATGTTAGCATGCTGATGTTAGCATTTAGCTCAAAGCACCGCTGTGCCCAAGTATGTCCTCCATGGATGTATAAAGAGAACAGTGTTCGAGGTGGTGCCCCGTTCATTCCTATGAAAGTTACTCAGTGGTGCATGTAGTTAAAAAAAGTTTGACTGCAGTGCACAATGTTGCCTTCAGAGCCCAGCACTTTTCCTGGAGGCTTGACAGCCTCACAGTGCCGCTAACAGGGCCATATACTCTTGTTTCTTCACGGTTTCTGTTACTTCTCTAAAGTCTGAGAAGCAGAAGAAGGAGCCACCGCCACTCAGCATTGCTGCCAATTTATCCCAGTGGCCATTCATGGTATTACAGCAAAAAATGCTACTCCAAAACGCTTTGGTAACACCACATTTATAGTGCATTATGAGGGTATTCATAGTAAAGTCATGCATTTATAATGATTCATGAACACACATAATGTTTTCTGGTGCACCAAGTAATAAAACATTATCCATGTGACTTATAATGAATCACAAGTTAGAATCTTGTGCTCTTGACTAGTTATAAAACTAGATCTTAACTGATGGTGCTCATAATATATTAACATTAAACATTTTGACTACCTGTACTCACCTTAACACACCTCAACAATCAGCTGTAGTAAGGACTCATAGTGTGCTATAATAGTCCGCAGTATCATAAATTATTATTGTATGTGTTAAGTAAAGTGAAATACATATTTATGTAACTGTGTATGCATGCGTTATTATGAAATTGAATTGTTGGTGTTACATAAAGTCCAATGCATTTTGAAAAATCATGGCATTATAGCATACTGTGAGTTCCTACTACAGCTGTGGCGAGTACAGCTGGTCATAATAAATCAACCTCTAGTTTATAACTAGTCAAGATCATCCATAAGATGCTTGAACTTATAAGTCACATCTATAATGTGATGATGTTGATATAGTGCGTCATAAAGTATTATATGTGTTAATGAGTGCAGTCATAAAGCCCTACAAATGCATTATAATTCACTATTAATGCTATGTAGATTTGGTCTTCATAATGTCAGACCCAGGCAGGAAATACAAAAGACAAAAAACCCAAAGACAGGTCAGACCTCACCGCGGCGTGACACATAAAAAGTGTCGCCAAAGCTTTTTCCTCATAGACCACCATTATAAAAGAGACTTGAAACTTAAACATGGTTGATAATCACTATTTGTATTATTCATTTACAATCCATGAAGGTAATACATTTGTAAAACTTTTTTAAATCAATTTGAATGTGGAAGCAAACCTGCAAGCTGGAAAACTTGGGTGGGCAGCACCATCTTTGAGTCCAGTATCCTGTTCCTTTATAACACTTGTGGGTTAGTCGCACAGTTTTAGGCCATTGTGTGCTAAGTGAAGTTACTACTTTCCTCAAAGGCAAAACCAGCGGTCATCAATTTTCATCATGTTTTCATCTTGTTCTCACTGTATTCACATTTTTTTAAGTTGTTAAAGATACGGAATAAATACCCAGAGTTGTTTTCTTTCTACCAGCAAAGCATTACATACACAACCACAGAGATGCCAGCAGGTTTGGCAGGTGAAGCTGTCTGTCCTCTCCCCTGTGTAATTGACAGAGTTTGTCTCCACATTATGGACATGAGCCTTTTTGGAGAGGCCCACGGTGGCTGGCTCAAGGCTTTCATACCACCCACCTACACACCCACACGCACACACACACACACACACACACACACACACACACTGCTGAGCCTCCTTTTTGACATTCATCTCCTGTTTTGTCCACATGTCTTTGTTTGTCTGCAGATCCTCCATTCTCCGTATTTCTTTTCTTTATGTTTCTTTTCAATAGACTCTAACGGATAAGGGATTTTTGAGAGTGATATCGGAATATTTCACAGATTACCGATATGGCGGTGGAAGTATTGAATTTTTTAGCTGGAATGAAAATAGATAGATATCCTACAGAAATACAATGTGTTGTGACCAGTTCCAGAAATGAACACTGAGAAAATAAAGATTACTGTCATTAAGAATAAATAGCTAAATAGACATCATGTTTAATATCATCCAATTGCTGACCATTTTATTAAAGAATAAATAAAAATGTCATAATATAGCATCATTTCATCAAAAAAAGGTATTCATATCGGTGCATATCTATAAAGATTTACTGTACGTCATAGATACCGATATGTCTGGCCAATATTGGCCAACCGATATATGAAACTGGCTCTACTTTTCATTTCTGACCATAACTCCTTTAGGATTCTGCGATTTCTTCCTCGCTGTCTCTCTGCATTCACACCATCATTTTCGGCTGCTTACACACACTACAGAAAATCTCTTCGCCTTTCTTTGGCTCATACACGCATGCTGTATCACATGCAGGCACAAGTGCGGTCACTGAGTGCATTATGCAGTGTTTGCCCTTCAACACTGCAGGTCACGCTGTTGCCTGTGCAGTCGTGGATGTGGGCAGCCTGCGTTTGTACTAGTCTAACACAACTAGCTGTTGTGGGTGGGGGGATAACTGAGAATTCTCTCATCAATAAACATCCCTGCATGGTCTGTTCTTCTAGCCGGGCGCAGCCCAGAGGAAACAGGAACATTTCATCATTATATGAGTCGAGATTGCTCCACTGTGTTCATTTCTTCACGAGTCTTCTTCTCCTTCGTAGTTGTAGTCGGCTCACCTTTTAGGAAGAACGTTCACTCACCTAATTTCATTAAGCCACCGAGTCATTTACTCTCTACTTGTTTTCCTCCTCTCCACTGTTTGCTTTCTCTCTACTGACTTTCAATTTATCACTGAATTTTCTCTAACCCATTTTCACCATAGCAACTGTACAGTTGTTCACTTTGTTTCCACGAAGCTCCTCGTCTTACACACACACACACACATGCATGCGGTATGATTGTGGTCTTTTACTGTAATAGTAGTTTCAGTTTGTTGATGTTTCATGGAATATTTAATCACTCTCAGTGATGCCAGGGGACCATTTTGATATTATCCAGTGTGTGTTTGTGTAGTGTATAAATAGTTCCGTTGACTCTTTGGAAAAATAACAAATGGCAAACAAATCCCTAATGGAGCTTCATTGCATCAAATCAGCTCTTCAGTCCTTCAGTCTGTTGGTTTGTTTATTCTAGTAAATTGTTTAAGGGGAACACCACCTAAGAATTGCAATATGTTATTTTCAGGGCCTAGGAAAGTCCAATCAATATTTGTAAACATGAGCTACTCTCTCTCAAAGACAGAAACCAGGGAAATCCGTCTCAAAGTGTCTCCATAGACAATGCACAATGCACTTTATTCTACTGCACAGTTCAAACAGAAAATGTACCTTTACATTCTTCACCAAATAGCTCTGTCGTAGAATATCTGTGAATTAGAGACTAATTATAAAGTCAATTTGTCTGCTAAGGTTAAAAAAAACTGCTATGAGTGCAGTTGGTAATCGATTTATTATTTCAAGCTCAATATTTATCATTTTTCATGTCAAATATTTGTTGGTCCAGCTTTTAAAGGACGACTTCACCCTCAAAATGATCAGTAACTCGACCCGTGTTGCCTTAACTGCTGGATGAATCTTTTTTCTCGCATGCCTTGGATTCTTCGTTCACAGTGGAGACATGAAAAATAAATTTGTTCTTCAAGAACTCAAGGTAACACAGGGTGAGTAATTGATAACCAAATGATCATTTTGAAGGTGAGGTATTCCTATAAGCAGGATGATTTGCTGCTTGCCTGTATAATATATGACAGGAAATTCAATATGTTTTGGGTTTGGACTTCTGATCTACTACACATAAAAAAATAAAACAAGCTACTTTCATTTCTCAGTTTTGTTTGTGGTTGTTCCACATTTAATTTGACATCATCTAGTCTGATCCTGGTACATGATCGTGTCGGGTTCTCTTTTTGTTATTCAGTTTATTTTCTCAGGGACAGTGCATATTAATAAACATTAATGTAGATATACAGACCAAATGATAAAGTGTTGACAGATTTGGTGACTTTTAAGCAACAAAAAAACTACAAGCTTGCAATAAAGAATGTTTATTAAACAATGCACAACTTAAAATATTTAAAAAAAATTGGCATTGTAAATGTTTTACGAGAAAGGAAACACATTGAGCATATTCTCAAAGATATCAGATGAGAAACGCTGAAAGTAAACAGAACCTTGCTTTGTTCCCAAGAAAACGCCTCAGGGACTTTTAGGTTGTGTGTGATTCCATAACGATGGTAAAGTGGCCTTTTTTAACAGCGGCCCTGGAGAAGTGCAGTGTGCTGCTTTGGGACACTTCAGTAGTAAGCTTGACAACAAGGTCTCTAAACATTATGTTATCAAATCAAACAAGGATGACGATCACAGACTGATAAATGCTTATGAAGCATCATATGGGTGAATTACACTTTGTCTTTGTAGCCTTCAGCCCAATTTGCATGAAGCGGATGTGAAGGCTCTGAAGGGTTGCCTGTTAACCAATTAACCCTGGACATGAGTCACATCGGCCTCTTCACTTTTTAAACAGATAATGCCCAATTAGTAATTAGATATTGTTAGCGCTGATGGCGATGCGCCCATCAATTCCTGACAATAATCAGCAAGACCCGCGTTTGACTCATTGTCACTCCGCTGTCATCATCAAAGTCTTCCTCTTCTTCTGCTTGATGTGGCCCTCGTTACGCTCCGAGGAGTTCGGCAGCAGCATCATCTCGCCTCGCTGGAACCAACTTCCCGCCTGGTTTCGCCTCAGCAGCTCTGTCTGTTAGTGACGTGTATTTAAACGGATGAGAAGTTGTTTGAAAGATACAGGCTGACATGATGACTTAGCAAGTCAGTTTTTTAGATATACCACAGTCACAATTTATTTTTATCTATTTGCCAGCTTTTCAGCTCTATGACTAACCTGTTTTGGATATCATGTAATTGACTGTTTATCAACGATTTGTGAGTCATGCTTCTTGTAACAGGTGCAGCTTCGACAACATAAAGACTGCACTGGAGAAAACAAACCTAGAGGGAAAGCTCTGCTGTGTTTTTTGTGTGCAAGCATGTTTCCATGATCAGAGATGAGTTTCCTTCAGTCTTCTCTCAGCTCCCAGGCATTTCACCCATGGTTGGATTACTGTGAACGATGCTACAGGCCGGGGGGTTCAAGGGGCCCTTAAGCCACGGCCTCTGTGAGGAAATTGTTATGAACATTTTGTTTCAGTGTCAAAGGGCTCAGTCATTTTGAAACCACACAACGTGATTTGCACGGTGTCAAAACAAATCTTCACATGTCTTCTCTGCTGGAAGAAATCAAAAGCCTCTACAACTGTTTATTCACTTGACCAAACGGTTGATTTTCATGTGGCAGCGTGGGCAACGATGAAAGCTGCCAAGAGTGCTGCCTCTTCAAGTGTTTGCACATTTAAATATTGTGCATATTTTCATTTGTTACATTGATATGTAATGAAAACAAAGAAAGGAACTTCTTGCATTTTATACTGAATCTCTTAAAACCTTTTACGTTGCTGGCATCTAGGAACAAATGTATAGTGGAGCACTCACCTGAAACATCTGCGTGTTCAAGTGGAATAATGATGTTAGCAAGATGCTATACTAATATATTATGGTTCATAACCTACATTATGTTATGAGGTGTGCTTCGTCCCGTGTTATTTATGTGTTTAATACCAAGCTTGACTAATAACAAATACATTTATCATGTTTTTGGCTTTGTAAACATAAAGAGACAAACAGACTTTTTAATGCTGCAGGAAAGAAGCTTGTGCAGAGAGAAAGAAAGAGAGATTTTGGTTCAAATGTATTATAATACTTTGTGTTGTTTTAGTTTATCATAATCATAAACCGTAAGAGAGGTCAGACGAGGTGAGACGGAAACACACAGAAGCTTTTCCGGGTTTTTGCACAAACACAAGGCTCTGAGATGGCCTAAAGGGTGGAATAAATGCATGCATGCATGCAGACACGCACACACATGCAGAGAAGCCCAGAGCGCCGAACAGATTACGTCTTCACAGTCGGCCCTTTTCCTGCAATGGGCTGCACTGAGTCGAAAGCTCAGGATGACTGTGAGTGGAAACCCTGCCATTTTAAGTTCACCCATGGCTCCCAGGAGGAGGGGAGCACAGACAGAGAGACAATGACGCAGAGTGAAAGAAAGAAACCATGTTAAGGGAGATGAAAGCGAGAAGGCATGGCATGGAAGTGAGAAACATCCAGGGCTCGCTGTCCAGATACTTGGTGAGGTAAGGAGTGAGGAAGAGGACTGATAAAAAGGAAGAATGTAGATCAGGGAAATGGTCCCAGGTGTTTGCTGTTCACTCTGCAACTCTCCTTTAAAATAACTTCAATCTTCCCACAATTGAAAAGTTAGAAAAGAATGTCAGTAGGCGAGAATGGTTTGCAGTAGGATGGAGACCCAGGAGAGAGACGACTCAATACACAAGGGGCATGACCACTATGCTGCGTGTGTGGTTTTTTTTTTCTCAAGAAAAGCTTCCAGGAAAGGAGCAGGAATAGTCGAACCTTCTAATTAGACTTTTCCGGGTCCCTCTCGCCTCCGACTCATTCCTCTGCCAATCACACCGTAACCCCCCAACAACTCCCTCCTCTTTCATACTCAGACCTTCCCCTTTATGTCTTTTACTGCTTCTCCTGCTTGGGAAAAAAAGAGTGTTCCTCGATGATGTGCGCCCACCTAGTCACTGGCCTATATAATTACACATGCAGCCATTCTGACAAATTTCATCATGATGGAGGCGACGCGGGTTTATCCACCCTCATTTGCAGGGCTTTAATTATGGCTGTGTTTGTTATGTGGTCAAAGTAGAAATTAGCTTTAGGGGGTGGCCAGTGGCTGAGTGGTAAGAGCAGTCGCCCCATGTAAAGAGGCTGAATGAGGCTGCTGTGGGTTCAACTCCACCTGCAGCCCTTTGCTGTATGTCTCCCCCTCTCTCTCACCCCATTCCCTGTCTGTCCTATACAATAAAAGCCTTGAAAAACTGCCAAAAAATGATCTTTAAAAAGAGAAATTAGCTGTAGAATGTATGAATCGATTGAACACCTGAACTTTGAATGACATGACCTGAATATATGTAATATATATATATATATATATATATATATATATATATATATATATATATATATATATACGTATATATTATACAGTGTCTGTTTCTTGGAAAACTATCAGAGCATCAATCCCCAATTGCTCATCAGCTCTAGTTCTACTCAACCCGGTGCCAGATGTTCAAGCCAAGATAAACAGTTGCTCAGTTACACTGCTCCTCCGGCACCGTACAATCACTGCACGGTGTGTTTGTGCCCTAATAACAGTTGAAGAATGAAACGGGGAGGACGCTGGAAAACACTCAAACCTTACACGTTACCACGCACTGATAACGGCCTGACATCTCCTTTCCATCTCCTTTCCATCTGGAAATATATTTTTTTTCTGTTTCTCTTTGCGTCAGTCTCATCCACCAATGATATCATGGATACGATGCATCATACAGCTGTTTGTGAAAGAGACAAAAAAAATCTGCTCTCTTCGGATGCTCTTTGCAACCGTTCATTTCAGAGGGAGACATTATGAACAGATGTTTTAAGGAAGGTCCATTTATATTCCCTTAAAAATAAATATTTAGTTTATTTTCTTATAGTTACAATCTAGCCAAGGAGGTTCCTCTAAACACCAAACTATTCTGTGTGAATGTTTGTCTGAGAGCTTTATATCCTCGAGAAGTAGAAGGAATTTTGCTTAACTTCCATCTGTTAGAAACAACGCAATGTAAAGTGTGTTCATGAGAAAAAGAAACACAGTGGTGAGTTTACAAGTGAGAACAGAAAGTTGTGAGAACAGTTTCATCTAACCTTAAGTATTGGAGACATTCACAGATCTTGGGTTACAATCTTGGTCAGTCAGACGGTTGGGCGGTCTTCCTCTTTGATCCGGGCCTGAAATATCAACTATTGTAAACAACTATTGGTATGAAATCTAGCACACACATTCATGCCTCCCTCCTGATGAATTGAAAAAACGTTGGTGATCCCTGCTTTTTTTCCACTGACCAGGACACAATTTTCGCTTCTCCAGTACGTTGGTTCATGACTAAATATCTGCAAACCAAAGACATTTCCCATCAGCTTCAGCCGTTCTTTCTAAAAAAATAAATAAATATAACAAAAGCTAATGTTTTATGGTTTCCCCATTTCTCTCCCTTTGTTGCTCAGGACCCCAGAAGCAAGCATAAGTTCAAGATTCACACATACGGCAGTCCCACCTTCTGTGACCACTGCGGTTCGCTGCTGTACGGGCTCATCCACCAAGGGATGAAATGTGACAGTGAGTACACACTCTGTCTACGTGTGTGTGTGTGTGTGTGTGTGTGTGTGTGTGTGTGTGTGTGTGTGTGTGTGTGTGTGTGTGTGTGTGTGTGTGTGTGTGTGTGTGTGTGTGTGTGTGTGTGTGTGTGTGTGTGTGTGTGTGTGTGTGTGTGTGTGTGTGTGTGTGTGTGTGTGTGTGTGTGTGTGTGTGTGTGTGTGTGCGCGTGTGTCTGTGTCTGTGTCTGTGTGTGTGTGTGTGTGTGCGCACACCTGTGTGAATATGCTGTGCTGGTCAGCCTTAATGAGAACAGATGGGAATAGACTGGTACTGTACTCTCAGCCACATCTGCAGCTCAGGCAGAATTCACCGTCCTGCCCAGCGGAGTCCTCTCTGCGCTCCCATGCTTTCCACCCACACTCCTCTATCAACTCTTCCCTTCTTTTCCTTCATTGCATGCATGACCCCCATCTCCTTTTCCTCCCACTTCTTCTCTTTCTTCCCCCTTTGCTTTCCTAGTTCTTCTCTGCCAAGAATCCTCCTCTTTTCCCTCTTGATTTTCTTTTTTGTTTTGTTCCTCCTTGTATCCCTCACTGTACTTCCTCTCCCCCCTCCTGTCTCCATCCATCCTCCATCCTCCTCCCCCTCTCTCTGTCCCTGTCGATCCATCTGTGGGTCTCTGGTGGCGACCTCGTCGCAGATGGTAATGGGAGCACACCAGAGCAAATTGATGCAGGGAGGCCATCGCCATTACGAGCTGCTTCCCCATCTCTCGTCTCTCCTTGTCTCCTCCCAGCATGTCAGCCTGACAAGCCTGCCGAGAGGTGAGGGAGGAAGGGGAAGAGAGCAGGAGAGATGGCTGTCTGAAAGAGGACAAAAATACAGAGGGGAGGGAAGAAAGAGGAGGTTGGAGGGAAAGTTGAAGGGCTTGGCAATAACAAGGTTTCCTTACAGTATATTCTTATATTCAACCCAGCCTGACACAGCGGAGGCTGCTGATCTCACCTGCTCACATTGATTATATAATTTCTATTTTTATGTGGTGATTACTAATTGATTTTTAAATGCAACAAAAAGCCGTGGCTCTTTTGATTACTCATCTAAAACAGACTTTTCTTCACTGAATCAAAACAAATCTCTTGCCAAATTGGGTCTGCAGCCTTTCATGCATGTGTGTGCGTTCAAAATGAAACAATCAGGAAACCCAGGAGTAACAGACTCAATCCTGGTACTTACTTGGTAAATCTTACGTGAGATTCATGTACGCTGACTGTAAGGCTTTTGCTCTTTAAAGAGTGAATCCTTGCATCTGACTGGCTATTTCTGCTCTGAACTTACATTCATTATGGTGAGGAACCAGTACTGTTCTTGATGTAAATGTGTTTACAAGGACCTCTTCAATACTTATAAGTTGGAGCATTTTTAAGTGAAATTATGAAGACGTTTGATAAATTGTTACGTCAAGAACATTAGGTCAAGGTTCAAGTTTGAGTCTCTGTCCTCTTTTTGTTTGGTGTCATAAAATGTTTATAAAGAACTTGTTTTTATGAAATTTATGAATCTTTTATAAATTGTTTTTTCTATTTCAAAGCAGAGCCCCTCTGCAAAAAGTTGTGTTCACTCTTTGTCTGCTGTCCTTGAGATCTCTGTAAAATAAATGTTAATTCAAGTTTCTTTTCCCCAACACTTCTCAATACATCAACTTGTTTTGCACAATTTCTTTAAAGGCAAAGCCTTTTCCACACAAAAGTGCATCACAAATTAAATTCAACTTATAAAATTCAGTGTAATTTTCAATCTTACACTCACTTATACCAACCTGCCCACCCTTGATATCCACGATTATCAAAGTTACTTTTCACTGTTATAAATCCCCAACGGATAAAGTCAACACACCTTTACATTCTGTCTCCTTCTAGCCTGTGACATGAACGTGCACAATCAGTGTGTGGTCAACGTGCCAAGCCTGTGTGGGACAGATCACACGGAGCGTCGGGGTCGCCTCTTCCTCAAGATCGAGGTCAACATGGACAGGCTACATGTCACAGGTGGGTCTTGTTAATCAGTTTTGTGTTGTACAGTACTTTAGGCTGCTCAGATTCAGGCTGAATCCACACTACTACATTTTAATTTAAAAACGCATAACTTTGCATACGTTTATGCCCAGCATCCACATTACTCCAGCATTTGACCTCATTTCAGTTTGAAAATTAATTTGCGTTTTAGGGCGCACTGACTCTTGGCCCAGATGATTCGTGCCGTGCTTTATGATGATCCCCCCCTCCCTCTTCCCCTGCGGCCCAGGCCCGCTCACATTACTTGAAATGATCCGGCCCTCGGCTCGAATGCTTCTTGCTTCGTCATTGAGCCGCGCTGCTGTTTTAAACGCTAATTCACTAAAGAGGGAAACTTTGATGATTTTCAACAGTATACTTTAGTCGGCGGGGGAGTGACGTGCTCAGGTTGTTTGCTCCGTCACTTGCAGACACACCGACCATGTAACTCTAGTGCTAACTGCTGTAGCTCGGTTAGCAAAGAAACCGAACTCTGTATTTCCAGCGGTCAAAATGTTCCAGTGAAGTGTGATGAGGTAAAAACACAGTGAGAGAGGGGGTTTAATCCTGAGACTTTAACACAGACTACACCCTTTGATAGAGTGCTGTAATTCATTCCCTTCATTCAAGTGTTTTCATCTTGTTTCTTTCATTGCCGTCTGTACCATAGACTGTATAACTCATCTGAGCGCGTCACATGTGCCACCTCGTGGGCACTGCAGCTACTGCAGCCAGTAAAATTAATACAGGAAAAAAATCACGTGTGACCCCCGCTTAATGACACCACAGCATTCACGTAGAGCTCAGGTCAAATGAAAGGAGGAACATCTGTACTTCATCACCCCTTGGAGATTTATTTTTGAACATTTCATCTGACCAAATCTGCAGTAAACATTCCACCGCCGCATCAGACCATCGCAAACCTTTCGGTGGCATCTTTTTAAATGGATGTTGCATAAAACAATTGTATATAAATAGTCTCTCAAGACTGCCGTCAATGCTTGTGCTTGTGGTCGTGCGTGTGCGTGTGCGCGTACATATGTGCATGTTCGTGCTTGTACATGAGCATCCGTGCTTTACAAAAGCCCACCTCTCTCAACAGGGACACGGGAGGGAAGCGGCATGGAACTCGGGTACTCCTTAACCTTCATTGTCTGCAAAATTCAATACAAAATACAAAAAATCAATATAGCGAGCATTATCCATCACTGGAGGAAGCCACTTCCAATGAACAATGAAACCGAATAGAGACTTTGCAACTTTTTTAATGAAAAAGCAGTAGTGTGGATGTAGCCTTGGACTGACGCAAGCATGAGGTTCCCTGATGTGTGTGTGAGTGAGTGATTGATTAGACCATTGACATATTTATAACTTTGCTATAAAGAGAAGCTTAGACTTGTGTTGATTAACTATTCAGAAAAATATGTTTCCTCTGCCTGAAGAGCCATTGTGAAGCACAATGTGGGCGGCTCCGACTGTCGCCATCTTGGCAGTGCACTGTGCATATGCGTGTTCCATGGGCCCTAGTTTTTTTCATCAAAAAGCAGTGAACATCTTTCAGTGGAAGGAATTGGGCTGCTTTTTTTTAATAAATCACTGACGTCAACAGTGAAGTTGGACTGCTACACAGGGAATTATGTTTTACCTGAAACAACAGGAACTTAAATCTTAACAACTCGACAAATTGAAACTGAAATAAAACTTCAAGAAAAACAAGATAAGAAAAATGCTTTCAGAGAACTCTAAAAACAATGTAGCTTCCATCTGTGTCAGCATAAAAGACAAAATGTGTGTGTGTGTGTGTGTGTGTGTGTGTGTGTGTGTGTGTGTGTGTGTGTGTGTGTGTGTGTGTGTACATTTTCAACACCTCCAAATTGTCCTGTCAGTCAAGAGTTGCCAACTCTCCGGTGTTATAACCATTTTGGCAGGGAGAGAAATGACTGCTGGGTCACTTCCACAACCTCTCACTGTCGGTCACACTTAAACATGGCGAGGCAGTGGCGGTCAGGGGAATATGAGTACCGAGGCCAATAAAGTGTTTTTAAACAGGACTAACCTCCAGCCACAACACGGACAGAGCGCCAGATGCGATTGACTTGGAAATATGTTGGTTTCCTAAGAATACGTTTGTTTATTGTCATCCAGATGGAAAGAAATAGGGAAGAAGAAGAAGCTGTAGTCACCATCAGATTACAGTATTAGTTGGCTTTTCAGTTTAAATGTTGCAGGGTTTTTATTTGCCCTCCCGTACACGATATCCAGCTCTTTTACTGCTGAGCAACGTCTGATCTACTGTCAATTACACCGTTTTATGTCCTTGCTGTGATGTGACGACCACTGTCCAGGAAACAAGGCACACCGTGAAAGCGGTCTTTTCAGATTAAGCCCAATTTTAGATTGATTGCTCTTGTATTGTCCTTAATTGTCGTACACACACCAAAACAATTTCAATTTGATCCACCCTGGATGTGAAAATATTTATATATAATTGTAGCTTGAACTTCAAGGTCTTTATCATCAGGTGCAAATAGAGCCAGGAAGTTGAAGTGTACCATCCTTCCTTGTTTAAAAATGAAACGTGAAGTAAATTAGGAGAATACGGATAACAATAAAGCAACAACATGTATGATTTGCTCTCAGGCTCCCCCTTTAGTTGGGAAACAGTATTTTCTTAGACTACTGTTGTAAAAGTTGTTGTGGTTGCATGATCATACACGTGTTTGTTGACAAGCCAAGGATACACGCGACGCAGTCTGTTAAAGCCCAAGCCAGAAGTACCAGAGAATGGAATGTCTTCATCCCAGGTAATGGCCTATATTTTAACATGTAATGTCATATGGATATAATTTACTTACCAACTAGTAGTCCAACAGCATGTGAGCCAAGTCGCCACAGGTGGTGAATCCCTCCTTCTCCTTTAGCTCACGCCAGTCAGTCAGCGCTGGGCCAATATTGATCCTCGTCCGCCCTCGGATTCTGTCACTATCCCTTTTTCGTTTCTTGGTCTCCTCCGACAAAACCTTTGCTTTCAGTAGGGCGTGACAAATGCCGTAAAGCAGTCAAATTTTTTTCGGCACAGTTGTCGACCCAAAAGTTGCACTGTGCCACTTAAAGCGATGCAGACTCCGTCAGGGTACGACAGATGTGTCATTAAACTTATTGCAAGTTGATCCATCACAAGGGTCTTGGAAATGAAAAACTACATGGTGTTGCTTTAAAGGGATAGAAAGGCGGAATGATGGGCCAGTTGAGGCAAAGACTGGACTGTGATTGACAGAGAAAAGAAGATTAAGATCAATACTGGTACAATACATGAGGGAGAGACAGCAGATGAACTGTATTTTCTGCAGTGTGTGTTTTTTGCCTCCTCTCTAATGGCAGCAGTATGAACAGCGAAGCCTCAGCTTGTTCTCCGGCTCCCCTCGAGCTCCCACAGACAAGTGGCAGGCCTTTGTGGTTCACCGCACCGATGTGAACTTGATTAAATCTTTCCAGCCAGGAAAACAGACACATCTCCCGGGCGCTCTCTCTCTGTCTGTCTTTCTATGTGTGCGTGCGTGCGTGTGTCTTCCTATATTGAGATTTCCTGTTATCTTCTTCTACAGTACCTCTTCCTTCGAGACCTCACCAACTCTTCCCCTCATCATCTATTTTTCCTCCACAACTGCTAAGCTAAGCTATCCATTCATTTAATCATCTTCCTTCCTTTTCTTCCTCAATAAGGAATCAACTTCTGTCCTTTCTTCTATCATGCTCCTTTTTTCTATCCATTGAGTGAATAGTCCTTTCCCCTCTGATTCTAAGGCTCTTCTTCTTCTGCATCCTCTGTCTCTTACGCTCCTCCTCTAACTTGTTTGTTCCTTTCTTTTCTTCTCGCTAACTACCTCCTTCACCATTCTCGTACTCCTCTTCTTGATCAGCATCTTGTCGAGCAAAAGTGACATAAACAACCCGAGGACATGAGCAGAGGCTTATTATGCAGTTTTAAGAAAAGGGAAACATGCAAACGTCCCTCCATGGCCTACACACACACACACACACACACACACACACACACACACACACACACACACACACACACACACACACACACATACATTCATAGGGTGAGTGAGCACACAGAGGTTTATCCAGGGTGAGATTTCCTACTGCCTCAGGTTTAAAGCGCAGTTGAAATGAATAGTTTTTTCCCTAACTAAATATACTGACTATACTAGGCCGGTAGTACTAGTTTTATAGTATTATATACATATATATACAGTATATATGTCTCTGCAACTGCAGAAGGTATTCAAATAGTAAACACATCTTTATTTTCCCTCCTGTGGACATTTGTATTGTATGATTCTGAAACTGTACGTGTCATAATGGCGGATGGACCTTGATGACTCGTATAATAATAATTAAAGGAGTATTATTATTGTTTTTGCCAAGTTTTACAACTTTGCAATCGTATCTAATTCCTAATATTCAATAGGAACAAAACCTCTACATACAACCTTCAAAGATACAAGTTATTTTATTTTTTATTATTAAACATACCTGAACATTATTGTAATACATTTAAAGAAAAGTGTTTTTAAACTAAATGTTCCCTCGTCAGATGTATCTCTTAACATGAAATTGTGTAAATTATGTCAGGGTTTGACAGAAACAGTTAAAAGGTTGCCAATGGCAACCAATTCAATTCACTTCAATTCAATTTTTATTTATAGTGTCAAATCATAACAAAAGTTATCTCAGGACACTTTACAGAGTAGATATAGACCACACTCTATGACTTATTTATGATTTCCATAGACCCAACAATTCCCCCCGTAGAGTACAGTGGCAATGAAAACCTTCCCTATAACAGGCAGGAACGTCAGACAGACCCAGCTCTGTAGAGGACGGCCATCTGTCTTGACCGGTTGGGGAGGAAGAAAAGGAGAGAGAAAGATAGAAAAGACGCACAGATGGACAGAGAGAGACAGACAGACACACTTCCAGAGATGCAAGCAACCAAAGCGTAACAGTAACTATAATAATATCTATAGTAATGTGAATATGACTTATATCTTATGGCAGTTAATACAACAGAATAGTAGAAACAAGCACAGCTAAGGTGATAGAATATGAAAATGATAGTAATTATGGTGGCAAACATGATCAATGATGAGTAGTGGCAATAGCAGCTACGATTGACAACCTATTTTCGTCAAGTTTGAAGCTGGGAGGAGGACCCAACAGGCAGCAGATGTATTGATTTATTTTAACCAAATACGGGCATGAGAAACAGACAGGGCTTCAGACCAGGAAAAACTGATTACAATTTTGGCCTTTGGTAAACCTCAATCCCCCCTTTATAACATATAAAAAATAGGGAAAGCAACCAGCAAAATATGCAAGCCTAAATAAAAACAAATATGTATATATTTGTTGCGTTAGTGATATTCAATTAAATATTCATGTTACAAGCATATATATATATATATATATATATATATATATATATACTGTACATCAGCAATATTAAAAAAATGATAATACACAAATATGATGCAGTTGAAATGTGATCTATTATATTTATATCTACTATTTACATTTTTGATAATGTTAATGAAGTAGTTATGTATTGTTTACATTCACTGCTTGGGTAGGGAACAGTCAATTGTTGACAAATACATACTATAAAAACTTTAAAAATATCATAGTCTCTGCTTAAAACGTCATTAAATTGTTTTATTTAAAAAAGTTACATGTTCATATTGTTTTTAGGAGTTAAATGGGTTATACAGATACAGCTCAGCTAAACAAATATATTTTGTTGGAATCTTCATATTTCTGCATTTGGTGGTCGACTAGCAGATCTCATTATCCTTCAGGCCTTTCAATAAACCCTTTATCACTAAAAGAAAGAGCACTGCAAGTGCTTTATACATTTTGTTTTCAGAGAGCAAGCACTATACTAGGTGCTGGACAGAAGAACAATTTATGTTTTAGAGATTTACAAAAACCAAAGCCCCACTTGTGTCTCAGTATTAGTGAGCACGGTTTCCTTTTAGAGCCCAGCCTTTCTTGAACTTGATGATTACACCACTCCTTAAAACAACCACAACAAGAAATAGAAATCAATTTCTCCCTGTTAGTGTGTGTGTGTGTGTGTGTGTGTGTGTGTGTGTGTGTGTATGTGGGCGTGTGGGTGTGTGGGTGTGTGGGTGTGTGTGTGACGCCTGCATTCAGATCTCTGACAGAGCGCTGTGGGGATCCATGCAGCTGCTGTTTGGCCATGCAGCTTTCCCCTTTCAGATTATCAGCCATTCATTGGTTGCACATGGCATTGTTATGCAACAACACATTTGAATTTCAAAGCCTTTTTTGGGGAGATTATGCTGCCGGCCAACTGCAGCCGCTGAGGTAAATTCATTAGTAATCGAGCAAACATTCGGTTCAGATACAGCATATACTGTTTGCGTGTAGGTGTGTTTTATTTTCTTTGTGTATTTCCAAAGAATATTATAAAGATATAGGGAATGATTACCTGTGTTTGTGCGGACTATAGCTCAGCTAAGACTTGCCATCTACTTTTTCTGGTAGTTTTAAGTGCAGAGAAATAACACTCAGCACTCTGGATTATTATTTGAGATATAAGACGAAATACAGAAGAAAGATCTTTAACTTTGTAATTCATCATCTATGAACAACAAAGTATCCACACTCTAAAAGTTAGTTTGTTATTTTTTTATAAAAAGGCAGAACATTTCACTCCTGTGTGGCCCGGTGCATGATGGTTGCGCGGCAGCAGCAGAGTGGATACATGTCTGTGTGATCTAAACGGCAGCCTTGTTTCAGGGATGATGGATTATGAAGACTGTGATCGAGTTAACAGAAACATAATATAAGTCTGCTTTTTTTTGTCCATCATGTGTCTACTCCAGACAAGTGATAAAGACTAAACACACACACACACACACTCTAATTGTATTGATAACTACCTCATAAGGAGCAAGGAGAGGGGAGGGTATAGAAGAAAAGCAGCTCTTGTTGTATCTAAGCAACAACAGACAGCAGAGATGGTCCTTGATCACACAAGGATGGTGTGTGTGTGTGTGTGTGTGTGTGTGTGTGTGTGTGTGTGTGTGTGTGTGTGTGTGTGTGTGTGTGTGTGTGTGTGTGTGTGTGTGTGTGTGTGTGTGTGTGTGTGTGTGTGTGTGTGTGTGTGTGTGTGTGTGTGTGTGTGTGTGTGTGTGTGTGTCTGTGTCTGTGTGTGTGTGTGTGTGTGTGTGTGTGTGTGTGTGTGTGTGTGTGTGAGAGTGACTGCACATGTGCACAAATACATTCAATATGTATGTCACTTGCACACACACTTTCCTATCCATTACCTCTTCTTCCATGAATTTGTTTATCTGCATGTGTGTGTTTGCCTCATTAATGTGTTTATAGGCGTGTTGATGTTGCATTGGCGTTGTTTTGCG
Organism: Echiichthys vipera; assembly: GCF_963691815.1. NCBI lineage: Eukaryota > Metazoa > Chordata > Actinopteri > Perciformes > Trachinidae > Echiichthys > Echiichthys vipera. The sequence goes on from NC_139842.1 coordinate 12,087,869, forward strand.
TTGCCATGGAAGTGACTGATGCCTTAAACGCTGCCACAGCCAGCGGAGGGGAGGATTTAGATGAGAACGTGGGATGTTGAGATTTTCCTTCTGTTCCTCATACTTCAGTCTATGTGTGTGTGTGTGTGTGTGTGTGTGTGTGTGTGTGTGTGTGTGTGTGTGTGTGTGAGTGTGTGAGTGAGTGTGTGTGTGTGTGTGTGTGTGTGTGTGTGTGTGTGTGTGTGTGTGTGTGTGTGTGTGTGTGTGTGTGTGTGTGTGTGTGTGTGTGTGTGCGTGCGTGCGTGCGTGCGTGCGTGCGTGCGTGCGTGCGTGCGTGCGTGTGTGTGTATGTGTGTGTGTAGGGGGGTCTGTAGCTGAGATTAAGTATTGGATAAGGAGCCAAGCAACACATTTATGAACAAGGTAAAAGCTTCTGTCTCTGGCTTCTTCTGTCAAAAAAAGCAACTCAGAGTGACAGACCTACAGTGCCCTCTGCTGTATGACATTGGAAGTGCATGAAAAAAATGTGAAATTGAAAAGAAATATTACAATATTCCCACTTTATTGTCCTTCTGATGATATTTGCTTCATATAATTTCCCCACACGTTTTTTTTTAGCATTTTAATTAAATTTAAAGCATTATACAAATATTTCCCTTCATGTCTCTGCCAAAATGATGGTGGTAATTTGGACTTGTCATAAAGTTTTATTACACTTTCAATTGCTTTTGTAACAGTGTTATGAATAATTCCCAGCAGCATTCGACACGTCGTAACAAAGTCATCTCAAACAATGTCAACACACTTTCATAAAGACTCCTTTGTATTTATAACAGGTGTCACATAATGGTTATAACCGTGTCATGCCAGTCTTATTCACACCCCTTCAAACAGGTCAGCAACATGACTCTAAATGACATGTCCTTTCTAACGTCTGCTTTGTATTCAGCCCTGGAATATTTACATGCTTTGGAGGGAAAATACATTACCGCTGTTTTAATAATGAATCTCAGCGAGTGTGTCCTTGTGTGAAAGTTCACACTGACTTGAAACGTTCATATTACAGATTCTTTTTTTTCTCCTTGTTCACAGATTGCATTTAAATATGCATAGTGGGGAGATTGCATCTGATAAATGCAGTTGTAGAGGATTTAGTATGATCCTGTTTCTGCTCACCGTCTGTCATGTGTGCGTTTACTGTCAGAAACAAAAGATTGATTTTCTTTGTTATGAAACCTGTTATTCTCTTCCTTCCTTTTCTCTTCAGTTATTGCTTAATTAATGCTATATATGACTCCTTTAGCTGCTCCTTTAGTTTTGTTGTGTGTTCACATGCTGTTGCTAAGTGGGGCAGTGGTGGAGTCGGCCCATTGGCCACTTACAGTAGATGTTGTCGCCATGGTGAAAGTGGCATGCTTGCGCTACCCCGTCCCTTACTCCTGTTGCTATGTAACAACACTCCTCCTTTTTTCTCCATTTGTCAGTTATCTCACAGGAAAACGCCATGCCTCCTTCACGTTAAGTGCTCACCTATTGCCTGAACATGTGAGAGAGAGTACGCTACAAGGGAGAAGAGGGTAGTTAAATTATCACCTACATTTACTTTTACATCAGAATTTGTGAGAAGGGCTTAGTGCGAGTAGTATTTTGTTATTTTTGTCAATTTTACATTTGTCTGTGCCCTAACACCCACCAGTGTTGTAATCCATGTTTTGGATCCATGCTGGACAAACTACATGATGAAACCATTTCTAAATCACCCTGAGCATCATTTTGAGCATTATACGTTCTGTAAAAATACATTTTCATATCTGAGCATATCAGACCACATATAAGCCAATATGTCTGTGATAATATCGGCCGGCCGATATATTTACTACTTCTTTCATTGCCATACTTAGAAATATAAGAAACATGAACATAGTTTTCCTACAAACCCTTTTTTTTTCATTTAAAGGGGACATATCATGAAAAAGTTTGTGAACATACATTTGAGTATCTGGAGTGCCTACCAACCCACAAACTGTGATCCGTCTGTATCAGAAAACATGACGTTCAAATTTGGCAATATATTGCTCTCATATGAGTGTATACTGTATGCTCCCATATATAGTACAGAGAGACAACTTTGCTTGGACCGAAGCTCATATCTTTTGTGTTTGCTCTCCGGCCTAAGGGTGACTTGCAGTGACTCAGTGCTCCATCTGTGCACGGTGCGTGCGTGCGTGCGTGCGTGCGTGCGTGCGTGTGTTCACACACATATGGTTCCATTTTCTCTCTCTATCTCCCTTTCGTCTTCTAGTGGGTGAAGCCAGGAACTTGATTCCTATGGATCCAAATGGTTTATCAGACCCTTATGTTAAACTCAAGCTCATCCCTGACCCAAAGAACGAGACCAAACAGAAGACCAGGACCATCCGTTCCTCTCTCAACCCCTGCTGGAACGAGTCCTTCACCTTGTGAGTCAACAAGTCTCTGTCTGTCTTCTGTTGTGTATGTGTTTATTTATGACTAGAATGGTCATTTTACAGTGTCAAAAAAATGGAATAAAACGTTACAAAATGAAAGCAGACCTAAAGGAGTTGTTTAGGGACAGCATTTTATTCTGTAGTCACATGCGTTACTTCCCCCCTGTGTGTCTGTATGTTTTTATTCAGTAAGCTGAAAGCATCAGATAAGGACCGCCGTCTGTCCATTGAGGTGTGGGACTGGGACCGAACCACTCGGAACGACTTCATGGGCTCCATGTCGTTTGGAGTATCTGAGCTCATCAAAGCTCCTAACTGTGGATGGTCAGTTGTCTTCTTTAGTCCCTTTCACTTTAGAGGGTGAACGTTTAAAGTTCCACATTCTCCTAAACATCCACTGGTGTGAGGAAGTTTTTCTATCCAGCTAGCCAAGACATAAGAAAGGCATTACATGCTGCATTTATACAGCATAGTACATCATACTTGGCATGTAAAATAGATATAAGAAAGAGATATAAAAAAGCAGAATTTTCCTTTAATATTCTGGTCATTTATAAAGTGAGTTGCTCTGATTGCTAATATAACCTTTATTTAATCAGGTACTGAGATTGAGATCTCTTTTTTAAGGAAGACCCTTCCAATGTCAAGATAATGAAAGACACTGAAGAACAAACATGTTCCACTGTGTAAAAAATACCAAAGTTTAATAACAAGTATAATGAATAATAAAGTATATGTACCGTGAGTTGCATTGTCGAAACTAGACTCAGAGCATTCATTCCAAGAAGGGGTCTTCAAGGACCAAGACTTTGTTCTAGATCATAAAAAGAGCAGGAATGGGAATAGAAAGACCACCCAGAACTGTAACTTTAAACTTGATATATATATATATATATATATATATATATACATAAAAGAAGCTTTTACAGTCAGAAATGACATAACAGTAATTGAATGTGGTTTCAGCAGCACATTGTGCGTAAAACAGACGTAAACACTGCTGACTCACTTCACTGACAAACAGCACCTGCCCGCGTCATTTCCTTGCCTTTCTGTCTTTGTCCGCCTGCTTTTTCTCAATCTGATAAACACACACTCACGCTCCATGGCCATGTTGGCATACCTGCCGCTACCTAGCCTAAACCGAGCCTGATCGACTGCTGCTTTGCTCACACTACTACTACTAATGCCTGTGTGTGTGTGTGTGTGTGTGTGTGTGTGTGTGTGTGTGTGTGTGTGTGTGTGTGTGTGTGTGTGTGTGTGTGTGTGTGTGTGTGTGTGTGTGTGTGTGTGTGTGTGTGTGTGTGTGTGTGTGTGTGTGTGTGTGTGTGTGTGTGTGTGTGTGTGTGTGTGTGTGTGTGTGTGTGTGTGTGTCTGCTGAGTGGCCAGAGGATGTGTACATTAGAGATGAAGTTTAGTTTAGTTAGCTGACAGAGAGCAGACCTGCAAACAATCAAAGGAGGGGAATTAGCTACAGATGATTGAAGTGGTGCAGAGAAGTTTTATCTCTGTGTGGTTGCATAGACTATGGACTCAAGGGAAAGAATATGAAATATAAATTGACTTTGCTCCTTCAGGTACAAGTTGCTGAACCAGGAGGAGGGAGAGTATTACAATGTCCCCATCCCCGAGATCGATGACGTCAACCTGGAGCTCCGACAGAAGTTTGAGGTGAGGTAGACTGATTTCATAACATTCAATCAAACCATTAGTAGGTTTTCTTGGTCACACATGCACATGTTGTACTCACTTACTTCTTCTCTCCTGTCACCATGGTACCTCTTCCTGTTCCCTGCTTGTGCGTTTTCCACTTGTCAGAGAAAGCGATCACTTTCTTCTTGCATTAATAAAGTGACTGCTCTTGATATTAAAGGAAAATCCCCATATGCATATACAGAACAAGCTTATAGACAACAAAGAAAGCACGTTCCTGAGAGCCTTATGTAAGAAGTGCAGGTGCAGCTAGAGATTGTAATTCATAATACTCACTCAGTGGAAAGAGGTAAGGGCAGACTTATCTGTTTGCAGTGCGACATGACTTAGTTTGAGGAGTAATACAGAAGAGGATATCGTGTTGAAAATGTAAAGCCATTTCCAGCGGAGCACTTGTTTCTACATCAAGACACAAACAACACAACAAAGGATGTAAAAAGCAGTTTTGTTGTCTAATTCAGCCCACATTTCCACAATACCAGACTAACAACGGGAAACCTCATCCGCTGTTCTAGATCAGAGGTTGTATATTATTCTAATTTTCAGGTTCATACTTGTATTTTGGATTTTTACAGGCTTTAAATGTTAAAAAAAACACATTATTTTCCTCATACTCTCTGTCTGAATATACCTGTATTCACCCTCTGTTTGAAAGCCTGTCTCTTTAAGACCCCTTCCCAAAAAAAGCCCAGTCTGCTCTTATTGGACGACGCTGCTGCATCTGCGCACTGGCGTCCATGCACCATCACTGCAGCCGGGGAATGACTGTAATATATATATATATAGTATGGTTGTGACATCACAACTGTACAGAAGTCCTGGCGGCTTGTTTAAAGACACAGTTTCTGAATACAGGCTGTGGGCAATTCTCTGTGGATCGAGCGTTTTGATACTTTCACAATATTTGCACCTCGACCTGCTTTATAATCAAAAAGTAAATACAGTGTTTATTGTGAAACATTTTTTTCCAATGAAAATGAATAACTGCCTGAAAGAGAAACACATTGAAAAACACTATTGTTAGCTTTGAAAAAGTGGTTGGCTGTAGATGAGTACAGAAAAATCATGTAAAAACACTGACATCGTCCTTTAACTACATCAAGGGAAATAGTCAGTGCAGCTAACTCTCCCTCTCTCTTGGGCGGTCTGTTTACTGCAGAGAGGTTTCTGTTACAGTAACACATCTAAACCTCTATGCTTTGAATAAAAGCCATAACATCTTGATGTCCATATTACTAACGTGCAGGTAGGGGGTGGCTGATATATTAATGTAAACAAGTGCAAAAATAGTATGGGATTCAACTGAGTGAGGGCAGTTTTATTAAAGCCCAGCTCATGCAGGTGTTTTAATACTAAGTGTAAATGTCATCTTCTTACAGCAGCCCTCAAGACACTGAGTCTTGTTTTTGATTTTCGTTTCTCTCCATAATGTGCAACGCTGACCTTGACTTCCCTCCGAGGCTATAGCGTCTTCACACTACTGTTCGGTTGCCGTGGGAACTGGGGCAAGATGCAGTGATGCAACCAGATGTGGCAAAAAAAGGGTTTACTCTGTTGTCATGCCTTTTGTAATTTCATCGTTCATAGATACATTATTTTTATTATTATTTTTAAGTCCACATTTATGTTCTGTCACTTCCCAGCACATGCTTACAATAAACCTTTGTCCGCACTAATAAGTGAGTTTCTTCTTTCTTCTAGGCCTGCCAGTTAAATATCCACTATCTCAAGGTAGCTCTCCTGCCTGCTTCGTCTCTATTTCTGCATCACGCTCACTTTACTTACCGTGATAGGATTGTTTGTGGATCTCTCCTGGGCTTCCACAAATTAATCTGATTTACTAACAAAGGCTCTCAACAGCATTTAGTTGAACCAACCTAATTTGCTTGCTCTAACTCTTCACATACATTTAAAATAACGTGCTCCCTCTTTCCGTCCCATACTTAATAACAAACATAAAATTAAAGGGACTACATGTCATTTTAATGCAAAGGAACAATTCAGTCATACACAGGATTTTGCAGCACCTGCTGCTGCAAAGGTCAGCATCAGCAAAGTCTGACTTTTGCAGCATTTGCATTTGGCCTGACAGTGAAGACAAAAAGCAGCTGGTGTTCCTCCAGCACAGAAAGAAAACAAGGTTTCTCTATTAATAGGAATATAAAATTTGAATAAAAGTTCTGCATATAACAACTTTAACATATGTACTCTATGCTACACACAAACACTACATAGCATTGTTGTTAGTAAATTTGTGGACCACTCAGGACTCTGTTGGTGTCGCCATCTTTACCACTATCAGTGTACTGTCACTGGCCAAGAGAGCCTCACACCCGCTCCTCATTGGCTGACAGTTTAGTCTGCCCTCTACTAGTCCGTCTTTGGTCTGGACTATAGAAGGCTGTTAGGACATGAGGTATGGATGGACACTTCCGCACTGTGACTGTATGAATGAATGAATGCATACACAGGCAGGTTCTTGCTGTTCTTGGTGTGCATGCATAATCTCTCCACGCGGTGGCAGTGTTATATTCAATATGAGACTGTTGTGTGGCTGCATTGTATGTGTTTGAATACAACTTTGTGTGGCCTTCTGACATAAATATCCCAACTCCTGAAACAGGTTGATGTATTTTTTGTGTTTGTTTGTTTATGATATGAAATCTTAGATGTGTACAGTTCATGTAAATTTTCGTTTTGGGGTGACGATAGAATAACTATTTAAAGCTGCCGTAAACAAATTGGGCTCATCAATTCACCACATGATACAAATTTAAAAGTTTATGACATATTAAAGCAACAACAGCAATGTAATGTGATATCTTAATATATATAACTTTTCCTGTGTAGTGCTGGCATTCACACGAATATATCCACTCCTAAATTAAACATAAATGGGTGTCAGCACACCTAGAGTCTATGCAACACACCCATGCTTAAAAACTTGGTTAGATATAAACCACATTAGTTTTGTCTTCGGTTGACCTCATCCAGTATGCTCCAGCATACACTACTTGAGCATCCAGTGCTCAAGTAGTGCTTATGTCAGTAGTCACCCAACTTTTTTTTTTACAAATGCAGTCATGTGGCCATGCATTATAAGCAGAAGAAACAAAGGTAATTTCACCTTATGAAGGGTTTTTAGAGGCCTGAAGAATTAAAAAAACAAAAACAATAATTTTCAAGATTTCTTCTGAGAAAAGCTAGAAATAAAGACCAAAAATAAATAATTTTTAGTAACATTTTCTTGAAGACATGAAGACAAAATCCCACAACAAATGATTGATTAATGCCTTTTATGTGACATTTGTGATTTGATATTTGCATACCCATTACTGTAAGGTTTTGGTGACAAATATGTACATCTGATTTATAACACTATCATAAAATCATGCCTTTAGAAAGAAGGATTTAAAGCTGTAAGGCACCCAAATTCCTGCTGGTCTTGTCTCCAGCTGTTTCTTCTGTGACTCAATTACACCTGCAAAGAATTATTGTTATTGTTGAGTCAAATGAAAACTGCTGTTCCCCAGAGTATTTTCTCTACAACCAACATCTCTTATTAATGTTTGTTTTATTCTGCTCTTAATTAACCTAATCTGGTGACACATGCATACATGTAAAGCCATTCAACTATGTGACGATTGTTGTTTTGAATAGATTGAGTTAAGAGTGGAGAAATGGTTGGCGTGGCAACAGCCTCTATGTGCCCCACCGGTGGCCTGTTTTTCTAACAAAAACAGACAACATGATGGGAGCTTGCAGGGTCCTAATTGCCCTTTTTTTGTTCAAAGGCTCTCTGAAGCCAAGTCATTATAACAACAGGGAACCTTGCAACACTTTGCAACACTGGTGAAAGTGTAGCAGCGAAAGAATAGAGACCCTTTGGTTTGATTTGGAATTGTGAATATGCAGCTTACCAGTTTTTGATGATGGTGAGGGATGTTAGTGCATCCATCATGGCACCTAGAATGTTATGTAATTGCCAGCATGCAAAATGCAGTACATATCTTGAATGGGATTGAAAATGTAACAGATCAAGTAACGTCAGTAATCAGTTTGGTACAATAATATGATACATCCCTTTAACTACATTTGACATTATTTCTAATAAATGCACTTGTCATTGACAGGTTCTCTCATGTTCAATCCATTTGGAGAGATATTTCATTGCATTTTAAAATGCTTTTGTGGTTATTACATTATCGCTTTTTAATGTGTTTTCAGTTTTTAATGTTTATCGTTATATATGTTACTGAAAAGCTGCAGGACAACACAACTGTGATAAATAGCTGAAGAGCACACTTCCTGCTGCGAAAACTGAAGCAGTCGAGGATTAAAGTCCTGCCTCATGTGGCAGTCTGTGATCTGCTCTCTGTGAAAGCCAGATGTGTATATCTGACTCCAGACCAGCTGTTAGACACCAACATGATGACTGACTAAGCTCTCTGTGTCCTCTGCTTTATTTGTTAATGCTAAACTAACAAACTATTTGGGTAATATCTCATTTAATTATTGAATGTACTTTTTGCTCTAATGCCGTTTTCACTGTTGTAAACCACAGAAAGCGAAGCTGGGCCACGGTAAGAAAGTGATCACGCCATCAGACCACCGGCGGTTCAGCCTGCCGTCGGGTAACATGGACCGGATCCGACTGAGCGACTTCAACTTCCTGGCCCTGCTGGGGAAGGGCAGCTTTGGCAAGGTGAGAGCCGAGACCGCAGACGCAATATAGACACTAATTCATCATCAGCTTTAAATATGGCAACTAAAATATGCCTGCAGGTGTTACAAAAATCTGTAGGATTCATTGTGACCTTTGGTTTCTTCATCAACTACAGGTGATGCTGGCAGAGATGAAGTCCACAGAGGAGCTGTACGCCATCAAGATCCTGAAGAAAGACGTCGTTATCCAGGATGATGACGTTGAATGTACGATGGTGGAGAAGAGGGTTTTAGCCCAGAGGGACAAACCGCCCTTCCTAACGCAGCTCCACTCCTGCTTCCAGACTGTGGTGAGTGAAAACTTCAACCAATGGTTCAATGGTTATTTTAAATGCATACCTCCTGCACTTCTGGAGAACTGCACAAAAACAATATCTCCTTACGTATTTAAAAAGTGCCATTGTGCTGCCTCGTCATTCTTTCAACGGCTTTCTATTCAATCCCTGAATTGAATACAAAATCTCCAGTATGACCTAGACTCTGTGCGTAGACATGATGACTCAAGGAGTTTCATAAAAAACTACATTTACTGATCAAAGCTTCCTGAATTAGAATGCAGGTGTATGAGCTGACCTCAGCCTCGATACTGGAAGAATAGATCAGGTCAGGCATTTTATTATCTCAGGAGGATGATGATAAGTGATAAGATACATTATAGCTTATTTATGTGTTATAATTCTGTATAAAGCACTGCTGGTTTAAGTGTGCACACGCTCTACTTTTCTTTGTATAGTATCCATTTAGAGCTGCTCTTTGGGCAATGACATCCTTTTTTCCCTCTAGGATCGGCTGTACTTTGTGATGGAGTACATCAACGGGGGAGACCTTATGTATCATATCCAACGTATGGGTAAATTCAAGGAGCCACAGGCAGTGTAAGGACACTCTTATCCACAGGCACCATTTTTATAACAATGACAGAGATATTCACCAGGCAGATTAAATGGTTTACATCCACCTGGAGTTAATGCTATAGCTAACGAAGCAGTACTACACTAAATGATTTTATTAACTGTTCTTTTTTTGGACATTTTATACTTTTAATTAGATGGTAGTAGTGAGATGGGGAATATCTGCAACAAAGGAACGTTACAGTTCATGATCAGTATATTAAAGGGATAGATCTGATTTATTGAAGTGGGGTTATATGAGGTACTTCATTGTCAGTGTATTACCTTCAGTGGAGGGCGGTTGGCACGCCCCCAGTTTGGAGAAGCAGCAGGAGGACAGGGAAGGAGACTATGTACTGCTGTGGACGGGGGGCAGCAGCTAAACATATTTAATCCATCTGAAAAAATCAATATAAGTGTATACTATATTTAGATTATTTCCACCAGTCTACCTTGCCAAAAGATAGTCCTGTTTAAGTTTACACTAGGGGTACTAAAGATATTATATAACTCTCGTCAAACCCACCAAACTCCATTAATAAAAACAATAATTTTACCTTAATCATTTTGCAAAACACCGGAGCTGCTGGTCTACCACTGCCTTGATAAGTTAGTTTGTTTGTGTTAATGTGTGACTTTGGTGTTTTTAAAGAGTGAGGAATTTCCAAAACTAACAAACAAACTAACTGATCAACTCGAGACAGCTGTAGACCAGCAACTCATGTGTTCTGCGAGGTATAATTACTGTTTTTTTCAATAGAGTCTGGTGGCTTTGACTATAGTCTAGATAACAGCTTCCGTTCCCCCAGTGTAAACTTAGCTAAAATGTGTTTCACTGCTTCTCCCTGATTGTCCTCCTGCCTGCTTCTCAAAAATAAGGATGTGCCAACCGCCATCTACTGTAGGGACACACACTGACTCTGGATAAGTACCTCATACAAACCAACTTCCAAAATCCAAAGTATCCCTTTCACTTCTAGACCACCATCTTACCCCAACATGTATTAAAATATTTAGGGCGAGGCACTCTTGTTGTGTATTGCATTCTTATATTCAGTAGAATATCTTCCTTGACAAATATCTTTTGTGAAGATGGTATTTATTTTCTCATTTTTTTTAATTTTGCAGGTTTTATGCTGCAGAGATTGCTGTTGGTTTGTTTTTCTTGCACCGAAAGGGAATCATCTACAGGTGGGTGAGTCAGAGAGAAACCAGTTATTTGTAATGACACACCACAGAGACAGAGTGAATGCAAAACAAGAGAGTAATAATGGCAGTGTATATTTAACCTTGCCATGTTTAAACTGCACAGCTTGAATACCCTTAGGAAAGAGGCGAGTACTAAACCCATACTAATCACCCTGAGGCAAAGAAAGGACATAAAGTAATGCTTGACATAGACTAAGGGCACCCTGCCCCTCCTCCGTACTTCATCCATTCTTCATATCGCACCAGCCTTGTGTTCAGCATGCTAACACTGTTATGTGACAGATGTAGCTTCCAGAAGTGATGAATGAGGAGGGGAAGAAAATAAACAATTGAGTTATGAAACACAAGCACAGACACAGACTGAATTATAAGAAAGAGAAAAAAAAATGAATTAAAAAAATGATTTTAGGCCGAGAAATGTTTGTCTGTTTTCAAGCGTATGATGTGTGCTGCAGACGGATAAACTGCTCAGAGAGATGGCGGGGGTGCAGAGCAACACTTTTCTGTGCTACTCTCTGAGAGCTGACAACAACATACAACAAGAATCAAATGATCATAAGTCCAGACGGAAAAGTGCATGTACACAAATGCTCACGCATCATGTCTCTGCTGCAGGGATCTGAAGCTCGACAACGTGATGCTTGACTCCGAGGGCCACATCAAAATTGCTGACTTTGGCATGTGTAAGGAGAACATGTATGAAGGCATGAGCACACGCACCTTCTGCGGCACCCCGGACTACATCGCACCGGAGGTGAGAATGACAGCAAAATCACAAACTGTCTTGTCCACTATGAATTGTAGATAAAAGACTGTACGCTTAATCCCTCGACCAAACCCATATAAGATAGCTTAGCAGACGTAGTAACGCTCGGCAGGTGTGTCAATCAATTTCTCTTAGTGTTGTAAATCGTACAGTACATATCACTGTGTAAGCCGAAACATCTTGATCGCCCCCCTGATGGCTGGCTGCTAGTATACGTCATAAACCCCGCCCCCTCCATGAAACGGATGGGACAAATGAAAGTACACATCAAATTCATTTTATATTAATTTTGTATTATATTGATGTTTCCATCATTTTAGGTTGTTTTTTTATCCCGGGGATGTCCAAGTCTTTATTTTTCTGATAAGTTTGGTTTTGATTAGCTATGTGATGCTACAAAACATGGTGAAACACTGAGATTGAGCTTAAATTGACTCACGACTGGTCAGGCATGTATATGGGCAGGACCTCAATAACACGGCTCCACCACTCAATGTGTGTGTGTGTGTGTGTGTGTGTGTGTGTGTGTGTGTGTGTGTGTGTGTGTGTGTGTGTGTGTGTGTGTGTGTGTGTGTGTGTGTGTGTGTGTGTGTGTGTGTGTGTGTGTGTGTGTGTGTGTGTGTGTGTGTGTGTGTGTGTGTGTGTGTGTGTGTGTGTGTGTGTGTGTGTGTGTGTGTGTGTGTGTGTGTGTGTGTGTGTGTGTGTGTGTGTGTGTGTGTAGACTTTGTGTGGGAGGGAGGTTTAAGATGGCAAATTGGATGTTAAGACAAAGCGCCTTTGTTATAGCAGCTGAAAATAGCTGACTGTATTTAATGGTGGTTTATTTGGTTCGAGTTTAGATAAGAGAAATGTTAACATTCACAGTATCTCTTGATATCTTTACTCTCTCGGGTTGTATGTAACACTTGGCAGCAGAAATGAGCCTATTTATAACCATACTTGTGTCTGATAACATTGATGGGGTAGCATTACTATATTTTACTATATTTTCTCTTTCAGATTATAGCATATCAGCCTTATGCAAAATCAGTGGACTGGTGGGCTTATGGAGTTCTTCTGTATGAGATGCTGGCAGGACAGGTAATATGTTTGTTTTTTTGTTTTTTACTGCACCAGTTGGTTCTTTATATCATCCCTCAATTCGGAATTTACATTTAGTGGTGTATAGTGTAACAATTTCATTAAGTGGAAGTCATTTAACAAGCAAAAACACAACATTCACTAGTCCCTGTTCTTCAAATGAGGATTTTCTGCATTTATCTGTTTTATTTCACTGTAAATTGAATATATTTTTGAGTTTGGGAGTCTTTTATCCGAAAAAAACAAGCAATTTGAAGATTTCATCTGGAGCTCTGAGAAATTCTGATGGGAGTTTTTCACTCTTCTGACATTTTTGACTGAATGTTAAATCGATTAATAATTGAGACATTAATCAGTATTGAAAATAATTACTTGTCGGAGCTCTTGGATGATAGAGTAATAAAATGTTTTTAGTTCTTATTTTCCAAAAATGTATAGATTAGATGGTAACTTGAAATGAAAGAAAATACAATGAACAGATTATTTGATAAAAATGAAGTATTGTAAAAGTGATATTTGTATTAGCTGTAGAAAAAGCCAGTGTAATATTGATGGATGTTTGTTTCTGAATCTGCTAAATGTAAATGTAAGGTGAAACCAGACCAGTGAAATAGTGAGGCATTTACAAGAAGAGTACATGGTGGAATTTCCAGTTTCCAGGCAACAGTTAAGCAGAAAATATTTTGTTCTTACTGGAAATAAATCAAACACATAAACACTGACACAAAATTACAAAAGGATCTGCTGCTTTTTTATTTTTCTATTTCTCAAAAGAGGGATGATTGTAATGGCACAAACAGCCATGTGTAAAATACCTACAGAGATCATGCTTTATCTAATATAAACCACTAAATAAATATCTATGAGTACACAACAGCGATGTAACATACACCTTTGAGCAGCTCCCCTTCACACGCTCCTCTTGTCACCTCAGTATCTCGCCAGGTTTCACAGAACAACCCTCCAGCTGTGACGCTGTGTTTGTCTTTCCCTTCAGCCTCCGTTTGATGGAGAAGATGAAGACGAGCTCTTTCAGTCCATCATGGAGCACAACGTGTCCTACCCCAAGTCCATGTCTAAAGAAGCTGTGTCCATCTGCAAGGGAGTAAGTGCTGTTTAAAGGACCACACAGTGTTTTATAAAGCATACCACTGATGTTTACATTCTAGACTTGACACTTCATCCAATCACAGTTACCATTTCTCATCTTTCTTTTTGTCTGAGTTCCATTAATAATAATAAACTTTATTAGCACCTTTCATACATGAAATGCAGCCCAAAGTGCTTTACAGCAAATAAATGACATGCACCATATGCTATACTTAATAAAGACACAGAATGAAAATACAAACAGGAATATATGTGCCAAATTCATTTAAAATAAGATGAAAGATAAAACTAAAATAAGGTAAAAATAAAATAAAATAGAATAGAATACATAGAATGCATCTTCCCATGGATAAAACCCACTTGATAATACTAGCAGAAGAAAGATGGAAAAGAAAATAGGGATTAAAACGGGTAAAATAGAGCAGAGCTAGTTTAAGACTAAAGTGAAGAGATAAGTTTTTAGCTTTCTTTTAAAAATATTTAGCGAGCTGGCCCTTCAGATATCTATAGGAAGTTTGTTCCACAGCTTTGGGGCATAACTGAAAAACGCTGCATGCCTGATTTTCCTTTGGGTTTTTTTAGGAACCTCCAACCTGGAAATATAACAGAGATGGGACTGTTCTGAAAAACTCTGACATGCAAGATTAAGGGCACAATACACTATGTTGTTGCTGTTTTTGTTGTTCATCAAAGGCACATTTCCTCTCCACCTCTGAAACTGTTGACACGTTTTATTGTTTTTATTGTCAATCTCTTTTAGACCCTTTTTTGCAGAGTCTGTCTTCCTTTGTTGAGTTGCCCATGTGACCATGTGAATAACGTTGTTATAAGGTTATAATGGCATAAGTGTCCAATGATGGAAAACATGAAGGTTGTGAAAAGGAAAATAACAGAAATTTGACAGTTTCTTGCATTTAAAAGGAAGCTGACTATATATTGATATACTGTAGTTGTTTCTCAGCTATTTATGTTATCAGAAGGCAACCCATAAGGCAATCTATACGTTTTTGCAGTTGCTAAGTAAAAATCTGCACAGATAAAATACCCAGTTCCCATTTTTTCACTGAAGTTAATTATTTTACACCTTATTCCTTTAACACAGTCGCAACAGTTGAGTCACAAAAAATTGTTGAAAATGGCTTTTTTTTTTTCATTAGCAGGCGCCTGTTCCTTTCATACCTGGGTGTCACTTTTCTGACATCATCACAGTGAAGCGGCATCATGGTTGATTATTTACAAGGAAATGAGTTCTTAGAGAGTAAGATTCAGTCACAGTCTGATCGAGTCTTTTTAATAACATACTCATTAAATATATTACACCCTGTTACTGCATGCCGCCACGAAAAAATATCATTCATCATCTCAGAGTTGGTCATAAAAGAGATAATCATGGTCGTTATTGTTTTCTTAATCTCATTTGCAAAAAAATGATTCATGGTCAAAATTAAAACTGGCAGCTGAATGAGAAATTGAGCTATGAAAAGGCAGTCTAATTTCCTGTCACTATTTTAAAGCTGGATAAGGGAATACAGTATGAGTGTCTGTTTGCCGCTGCATACTGTCTGTATGATTGTGTAATATAACGCTGGCAAATAGCAAGGATAAAAACTTGCGTATACCGTATATAAGCCAGCGTCAGAGATACACACTCGCTCTCTGCTTCATTATTTGTCCTTTCCCCCCTGTGTTTGTCTCCATCACAACTTCTAATCCCTCCTCTTCTGTTTGTCACCAGCTGATGACCAAGCACCCTTCAAAGCGTCTCGGCTGTGGCTCAGAAGGGGAGAGGGACATCAGAGAGCAGGCCTTCTTCAGACGCATCGACTGGGATCGCCTGGCAAACAGAGAGATCCAGCCGCCATTTAAACCCAAAGTGGTGAGTGATGGCGTGAGTGTGTGTGAGAGAGTCAGTCATCCTTTATTATGCTTTTTGAGTTAAGTATGGTGATATTGTACATTTTCTGGAAAAATCTAGAATTGCCATAAAGCATCCTGCTAATTAATTTGCAACATTTACTTTAAAAATATGGCAGTGGACAAATGTATAACATGTCAGAGTATATACTGTGTCATCTACCCAAAACATTACACACTGCTGTGCCTAAATTTCACGTACACTGAATGGTCTAATTGACTTCTTCTTGACTTCTTGACTCAATTTCAACGTAAGAGATGGGAATGAAAATCCACCTGTGTCTGTGTAATAATTTCTTTTCAGGTTCAATTGAAGCTGATGCCAGGACGTTTCTATCAAAGATCATTCTTTTTAGTACAAAATTTGCTTTTTGATATTCCCCAGACAGTGTTTCTGTTCTGTTCCTGTCTGAGCTGCAGTTGAAGTGGAACACATTTTGTACTAAAAACTTTGGCACATACTGTTCCCACTTGATACAGGATATCTAACTCCAGAAATCCTCAAATTAGCTTAATTTAAAGCCCACCAGCGTTTCCACGTCTTTTGCATCTGTGCTCCCGGCATCTCTGAACTCTCATTTTAGCCGAGGAATGACTGTGACAACACTTTCTACCTATATATAGCATAGTTGTGACCGCGCAATCATACAGAAGTCCCGACGACTCGTTTAAAGCCACAGTTTCTGAATATGAGCTGTGTGCGTTGTGTTTTGATACTTTAACTTGTGTTTATATAGCACATCAGCCTGCTTTATATATTTTTTTTAAAAGAAAGACATCTCCCTTTTTCCAATTTGAGACCTTTAAAATCACTCTACAAAGGGATCCCTTCAGGAATGATTAGAGCAAACACCAAAATCTATTTCATGATACATGAGCATGCCAAGCAAGTTAAGCAAAGTTGACAGTTTGACAAATGAGAAGACGAATCACTCTGGTTATGAAGATTATTGAAAAATGGGAGTGTCTGATTAAAAGAGCATTCGTTGTTATTTATGTTCATTCATGGCATGGCAATACTTTCATGAAATATATTTCATACATCGACATCTTTGTGGTTTTATTTATTGTATATATTATTCAATCGATTCTTTACACCAATCTTTATTTCAACTTTAAAAATATTTCCGCCTTAGTCAAGAGGCTTAAGTTCAGAGAAAAACATGTTGATATTTCCAGACACATAAAACTAATAAACACCTATAAGAAAATGACCATAAAACATCCATTAGTGTCATTCATATCTCTGACACTCCTGTTTAGTTTGTCATTCCTGTGACTCTAAAAACAGCAAATCACCTGGAAAAAGCAAACTTTGTCCCTTGAATGCATGTTGAAGAATTGAAATACCTCCTCATAGAGTCTTCAAGTGTGTGTGAATGAATGGGTGCGTATTGTAAGTCTGTTTCCATCCATGGTTGTATGCACCCAGCAGAGCTTGAGTATGGATCCCAGCTGCAGTCACCAGCCACGCTGTCACTGACACCTGCACACCCAACACAGAACATCCTCCTGTCACAGCAAAACACTATTTTTCAGTTTGTGGACCCACGCATGCTCCATCCCTACGCTGCCCACAGCGCCCAAAGCTTCCCACGCGCTGCCACCGAGGTTTAAAAATAGCTCTCTAAGAGCAGAGTTCTCTTTACTTCCACACAAGGGCCATAATAAATGCGGATGTAACTCACAGAAGGGGGAAGGAGAACATTGCTAAAAGCGGGTCCATGCATTCAGGGCGCTTTGTGTGGCCTATCACAGTTGTGAGCTCATACACGGCGTCATTAATTTGCCTGAAGGGACTAGCAAACAAAAGCTCCATCTGAGGCTTTATGGCATATGCGATATTACAAAGCAGGTGAACATGGCTGACATGCTGATACGTCTCCTGAGAAAATGTGTTGCAAACAGCAGGAACTGAAATCTACTGTAAACCACAGATTTGGTTTTCTTGTAAAAGTGTCGTGACTGTGCTGATGAATGACACGCTTCGATATGCATATATACTGTATATACATATATATATTCAGCCTGAGACACATGACAGCCTAGAGCAGAGCTGCACATTGATGCTGATGACCTCTACTGTGGATGCTTAGGGTTAGCTCCTAATCTAATTACAACTTCTGCCCGGCTACACACTAGACTTTGACATTTTCCTGCGCCACCTTCCCTCTGGGATCATTGGGAAGCTTTCTATTAAAAGACTCATGAGGGCATGTATTCAGTGTCTTCCTTTTGTGATCTTTTACAAGTGTCCTCTGTCAATCCTTTCCACATCTGACATTTTTCATTATCTCTTTCAGTGCGGCAAAGGGGCAGAAAACTTTGACAAGTTTTTTACACGTACACAGCCGGTGCTAACCCCACCCGACCAGCTGGTCATCGCCAACATCGACCAGAGCGAGTTCGCAGGCTTCTCCTACATCAACCCTCAGTTCATCCACCCATCCCTGCACAGCGTTGTATGAGGAGAGAGCAGGGGGGGGGGACACGAAAGCATGGACTGACGCTGACTACAGGATCCTTCTGAACTCCAACATATGATCCCACCGTCAACAGACTTAAATCATCCTCAACAGTGTTGTGTCTAGCTATCAATATCTGTGTGAATGAGGAGAGGGCAGCAAAGTGCGCTGATATTTTTGCATAATTTCCCCAAGCATCTCATATAACATGTTCTTTATTCTGTATCTGTGTTTATCCGAACCTGCAGCCTTTTTTTCTAGTGTATGAATGTTAATGAGTCAGTTACTTTGTTGTTAGGTATTAAAGATGCAACATGTTTTCCCTTCTTACTACGCAACAAGCTGCAATGCACGACAAGAACGGAACATTTTTCTGCTCTGTCCCGGCTTTATCTACTTCTGAACCGCTACACGTGTACTTTATATTTATAAAAAAAAGAAGTAGTATACCGTTACATGAGTGCCAAAGTAGATGTGGAAAAAAACATATATTTTGCAGTTCTTAAAGTCCTTGTAATGTTTTTATTCCCAACACACTAAAACCCCTAAACAGGAGCCGTTTCTATGTGTTGTTTTGTAGGACGTGGAGCTACAGTATATCTAACTCAACATACACAAAACAGAAGCACACTATGCTTAAGCTTACAAGCTGTCTCGGCCTATTCAACGCAGTGGAGTTCAGTATATAGAGTCAGAAAACTGTGGATCAAAGAGACAGTGTATAAAGTATAAAGATGCTATTTCCATATGCACAAAGCAGATCTCTGTTGCATGCTTATTTTTCTGACTCTGTATGAGCAGTAGACTCTAGGATGCAGTACACGTCTAGTATCATTGTAAAGTTTAGTATTACGATATAAGCTATGTTAATATATAATTGTTGTATGTTTTGAAGAGTCTTATTCTGAAAAAAAAGTTTGTAATTGTTAGGAAAAAAGGTTTTATTCCTGTTTTATGTTCCGCTTAACTCAACTTTTACGTCCAGAGAGAACCCTCTATTATATGTCAACCCCCTTTTTTGTAAATAGGTTTCAAAGAGATGTTTCAAAAAGAGAAGTTCCTTGCAGATTTTATACTATGAACTGAATGTGCTTTTACTACCTTAGAAAGTTTGGACATTTCTATGTTTAGATTACCCCTAAGAGGAGTATATATAATTATATATACAGTATGTATATATATATATATACATATATATATATATATATATATATATATATATATATATATATATATATATATATATATATATGATGTTTGGCTGAATCTTTGGTAGCCTTGGTATAAGCAAACCTTGTTATATGTATTTCCACTATTTATCCATTGTTTTCTACTACTCAGTGTCATGGCGAATATGCAGCACCTACTGTGCGTGAAATGGTTGAAAGCCCTCTTGCCTTGGTCGTCTCGGGCCCGACTCCTTCTGCAACGAAATTCAAAAGTAAGCCCTCTGAGGCTTATGTCTTTTCTTTCTTGCGTATATTGTGTGCATGCGTGAGGCATGAGAAAGACCCCTGCATGATACAGAGATCATGAAGCATGGAGTCCCCCCCACCCCCCAATTTATTTCACAGAATGAGACAAAACCAACGAGCATCGTGCGCTTTTCTGTTCAACATCTCCTCCCACTCCTCGCTGTCATGTAGCCCCACATTTGGCTAAAAAGCTGAATTATAAACAAGACAAAGTATGTGTAAAATGCTTCTGTTGGCTTTTTTGTTCAATGGTGCCAATTTTGAGTGTTTTTTTATTTTTTTAATTTACAGTCATTTCCTTTCACAATGTTCAACAGTGACATTTTCATAAAACTGCCATGTTCACTTTTAACCCCTGAATTAGTTACTTAACATGTAGACTGACACCGCAGCTGTCACATCTGGACCAAAAATGAGATTTTTGAATGTTTACATGTCTCACATTGAGAATCTTTATCCGAGGAGAGGAGGGGGAAAAAACTAAACTTTGGACCCATGGCAGAGATAATCACACGTCAGGCCAGTCAGGGTACAGTACCACTACAGTTAGAGCCACAGGGATGTTTGTATGCGTTTCCCTTCACTGCCCCTGCTTTTGTTAACCTGATTTTCCTGTTCCTCTGTTCATAGTGGTATGATGAATACTGTGTATAAATAAAGTATGGAAAGTATGAACCTGCTCTGGTTTATTTGGGGATGGGGAAGTGTTAAGTATTGTATAAAGATATATAAATATTAATATACTATGTGCCATAGTATGTGACATTGTGAATGTGTGAAAAACAATCCTATTACGCAGACGCATGTAGTTTCAACAGTTTGGTGTGTGAAATATATTTTACACATGCAAACATGAATTTCAACATGTGATCAGGAGGTTAATGGTCACACTGTCAAAAGCAAGGAATATAGCCCACATTAGAATATCCATAACATATATAATATACACTGTTTAGTATGTACACCTTTACAGTTAAATCCAAACTAGCACCTTAAAATTACACATACACTTCAATAAAGATATCTGTATCTAACAGTGTCAGTCTAAGCTTACCGAGCTGTCCTTGGTCCTGAAGCTCTCTCTCTCTCTCTCTCTCTCTCTCTCTCTCTCTCTCTCTCTCTCTCTCTCTCTCTCTCTCTCTCTCTCTCTCTCTGTATTTGCATTCAGACAGCAGAGCAGCACCAGGCTTCTGCACTGACTCACTGCTGCATCGTCTTGCCCCTTAAAGCTTCTTGCGGCTTCACTTTACACTTTTCTGAAGGAATTTGCCACCACGTCGTCGTTGTTTTGTTCCAAGTAGTCACTGTCGAAACGGAAGGTATTTCTCTGCATTTTCATTTCTTTTTGTTCTTTTTTTTTTTAACCCGCAACTTTGAGCACAATATTTGCTACAAGAACAGGGACCACAGCGCCGACACGGGTCTCACAGGTAAGAACCCAGGATAAGAACAAGTGTTTGCACGCATATCTTTACTTTTTTTTAAAACAACTCTTCCTCCTGATTAACTAGACATAAATTCCGATTTGTTTACCATATTCAATGATTAGTAAGCTGTGATGTTTGTTTTACCAATCGATTTATCTGGGCTTTTAATCAAGTCTCCGTTGTCATTTATGCATTATGATTATTTTCCCTTTCTGTGAATTATACACAAACTGATATTCGGATACAATACAATACCATGGGTGTATTCTAAGTCTAATATAGGTTTGACATTGACGTGTTATTATGAAAACTATACTCAATATGTTCAATGACACAAGTTCCCCTCAGGAAAATAGCTCTACAGCCAAATCATTTGTAAGAAGGTTGTAGAAGGTCAAATGTACCACTGATGTTTCAGTGTGGATCCCTCTATCTTTAATCCTTCATTAATTTTAAGGAATGTGGAAGTTTGGACATATGAAGAGATACGCCTGAATGTAATAACTCAAGGTGTGAAATAGATCTGTAGGATTTGCATGTGACAGGGCTCTATAGTCGTGACCACGATATTTTTAGTCATTTAGTAGCTCAGTTTGTCTTTTCACTTGGAAATCACACTGTTAACACATTGGTAATGACTTGATTAATCATTTGATTGAATACAGCTCTCTGCACACTTGCGGACATTCCCAGGATAATTGTGCTTTTAATGTAGAGTTCTCCAATCTGGCCGTTTCTCAACTGTGGACAATAATAAAGCAAATTAATTTAGCATGAATAAAACTGATGAGGAGCTTCCTGTTGACCTAGAATAGAATCCGAGGATGCGATAACAGTGTCTCTGAGTTTAGTCCAGACAACTTTCTACACTCACTATTTAATAAAAAAGATAAAGAAAATTAAAGGGGACATGTGCTTTTTTTCAGGTTCATACTTTTTTACGTCTTTTAGGTTTGTACTAGAGCATGTTTACATGATTTAATGTTCAAAAACACATTCTTTTTCTCATACTGACTGTCTGGATATACCTTATTCACCCTCTGTCTGAAATGCTTCGTTTTAGCGCCTGTCTCTTTCAGACCCGCTCCATAAAATGCCCAGTCTGCTCTGATTGATCAGAGTATTTGGATAACAGGGTGGAGCTGGGGTGATGCGCTAGGCAGCTTTAGGCTTTTTATAAAGATGTTTATCTGTTGCTGTGCTAAGCTAAACGCTAAAGAGAGAAACTTTGATTTTTCAAATGGCTGACACGAGTCATCCAGCAAACTATTACCAGTGAGTTAGCAGGGAGCTCTGGTCCCTGGTGCCGTTTGCTTCAGTAAGTGCACACAATAGAAAATTGCCAGTTTCACTTGAGTTGACCAGCTAAATCTAGTACTAGCTAGCTAACATTGAATTTGTTAGCTTGGTGCAATCAAATGCCTTTCAGGCAACCAGTGGAAAATGCGTGGAAATGCTTTAATGCTGAAGCTACAGTGAGAAAGGCCTAATGTTTGCAAAAATATAAAAAGCTGAATATTTGAAAAGAATCTTTAAAAATCTTAAAATGTGCAAAAATATGAAAAAGCTGAAAATTTGAAAAGAATATTAAAACAGCTTAAATTGGGCGAAAGGCCAGCTCTAGGAGAGCCAATGAGAAGCCAGCTCTGTGAGAACCAATCAGAGGCCATAACGCTGATCTCTTAGATCTCTGGCAGTGAGAGTGGAGACACCCTGGTGGACATTTAGCGTAAGATTTGTGTGGTTAGTCCAAAACCTGTGAGCATGAGAGAAGTTTTTACAAAGACCCTGAATCTGCTCCACTCCTGTTCCATTACTATAGGAGTCAATAAGGCAGTTGGTTTCCTCTCTGTCACTTGGAGGCTCACTGCCAAATATATGAGTCCGATAGATCCAAAAGCTACTCTATTCTCTCTTCCTACATTTTAATGTCAAAATGATGTAGGAAGAGTAAAAATTGTGGACATCATAGCTGTTTAAGAAAGATTTTCTTTCTGTTGCTCTTCACTCTGTGGTTGAACATTCCATCCAATACCCATTGAAAACTCAAAAAAGTCTGAAAACAGCATCATATTTAAACAGCGATCATTTAAAAACTGTAAAAGATTATAAAAATAAATATTAAAAAGCTGAATATATGAAAAAGTATGAAAGGCAGAAAAAGGGTTGAAAATCAACATAAAAGAGCTGAAAAAGCTGAACATTTTGATGGTTGAATGTTTTTTGTAGCTAGAGGTGACTGAAAAATTCTTAAGGCATTTCCACCAATAAACAAAATGGCTGAACAGGGTAACAATAGTGGAAGGGTCAAAATCCTGAGGATTTCATACTGAAAACAACCAAAAACAAGTCCATGGCTATATTAAAGTACACAGTAACATGAATAAGTATCACTAATCCTCTATCCTATCAATCATAAGGTAGCCATGCCCCAATGCCTACTTCCGTTTTATGGTCTATTTTACTCTAAATGGGAAGAACATAGTCCATAAGATTGGTGCACACATTCAATTCTAGTCTAAATTAATTCATTCAGACAACCATTCAAATTGGCTATCCCTGTACTTTGTCCTCTAGCTGATTCCTGCTTCCATCACCATCCAAACATCAGACTTATGTGTCTTGTATGGGATTTAAATCATAATCCTGTCACCTTAGATGATGATTTTCTATGTCATCAGTTGGGCCAATTCTAACTCTTATACTGACTTATGAATACTTTTCTGAATTTCCAACCCCTTCAAGGGATTCTGCTCTGATTCACAGCTGTAAAACATCAAAACCCAGTCTTGAGCATTTGTATTCACAGCAGTAGGCATGCAACACATTTAATTTTCTCAGTCTGAAGGCTCAAACAGGTTTATTATTGACCCACACTGTGTGATTCTTTTGTTGGCAGGCTGGAGTCATCAGTGACACTGACTGAATTTGAATGTAGTGTGACTATAAAACTTTAATGCTGGAGAAGAAGTGGGCAAGTCAAAAATTCTAAATATTACAAGTCTAAGTGAAAAGTTGGCCGTTCTGTTGGCAAACTGAAAAAAGCATTTTGTGACGGCGATTGATTTCTATCTACCTGCACAACAACCAAACAAAGATGTTGTTGATTCCTCCACCTGATATTTCATAGGCTGCTCATCATGCCGAGTAGATTTGACTAAATCTCTCCAGCTTTGTCAGAGAAAGCACTCTGAGACATCATGTGGAAAGGAAAGAGAGATGAAGCTTCTCCCTCCTCATCCTCTCCGTCTACAGGTCTGTCACGCCATGACAGAGTCCTTAATCGCCACTGAGGTGACTGCGTCAAACACACTTTTTGGGGGGTTTTGTCTACATAATAAATCTGCACAATCCTAATAATCATGGTAATCTGAAGCGCTGAACGCCGCTCACTAAATAGGTTGACAGTTGACCAGTTTTCCAGTTATGGAAAACACATGGAAAATGAGAGAAAAGGTAGAATGTCCTTGAAAATCTTGAGTTGTCCTGGAAAATTATTCGAACATTCTCCTATTTATCTTTATTTAAAATCTCACTCTCTGGGTCTCCATATTGAACTTCCCTTAATATTTCTACCAGTAATCATTGCTTCTTGTTTCCTTTTTCCTCCAGATTGCTTCTCAGACTTTTCTTGATTTTAACCACCACAGCTGGAAGCTTCCCCTGCTGTCACCATGAGTTCGTGCAGCAGGAAGGCCCTGACCTTGCTGAGCAGCGTCTTTGCAATCAGCAGCCTGGGGCTGTTGGGAGTGGCGGTCAGCACCGACTACTGGTTGTACCTTGAAGAGGGCGTCATTTTGCCTCTGAACCAGAGCATCGACATCAAGACCTCACTGCACTCCGGCCTCTGGAGAGTCTGTTTCCTGGCTGGTGAGTAAAGAGTCTTGGGGCGTGTGGTTCTCTGTGCTCCTGTAGTTTGACAGTCACATGTTCATGTGTAAATCAGCAAAGATACATGTAATGGTGTTAAGAGTGGAATGATCTTTATTCAAGGATGTTCATTTGTATTGTGCAGCATCTAAATGTGGCAGCAGCAGTGAGATGATCCTGTCACACCGATGTATCGTCACCACATCGGGCAGCTTTGACATTCACATAGAATGACATTCAATCGCTTCATCAGTGTGTTTGTGTATGTGTGTGTGTGTGTGTGTGTGTGTGTGTGTGTGTGTGTGTGTGTGTGTGTGTGTGTGTGTGTGTGTGTGTGTGTGTGTGTGTGTGTGTGTGTGTGTGTGTGTGTGGTGTGTGTGCGTGTGCTTGTGTGTGTGTGTGTGTGTGTGGGGGGGGGGGTACAAGAGGCAAGGCATTTGCATTTCTTCCCTGTTTAAATCCAATCCCACACTATAAAACAAGATGCACTCAGTGTAAAATTAGTCCTGCAACATAATTGACACACACACACACACACACACACACACACACACACACACACACACACACACACACACACACACACACACACACACACACACACTTGCACTTACAAGTCATCAGAGACAGATGTCATCTCATCGTGCCACAGTTAACTCCAGCTGGTGTCTGTATGTGATGATGATGAGGTGATAATAATGACTGTGTAGCTGTTTTTGTAGGATGTGATGTAACTCACACTTACTGTATGTGGAAAAAAAGAGAAAAAAGTTGATGATACATTTTAGTAAGTAAAGCGGGGCATGTGTGAGGTTTAAGGCAGGAAGTCCATCCTGTATGTCTATTTAAGATACAGGAAGCCCATTTTTCATTATTTGACCAAATCTATTACATACATAATAAATATTATTGCCTATATTTGTTCATTTGTTTTTTATCAGCGACAATGGACACAGCAGTCCCTGGGCAGGCAAATCCACAAAGGAGTTATGGCACCAAATGTCATGTTATATCATTGACATGATGCATAATGTCTGTGTTGGAAATTAGATATAACCATAGAGAGTATACTGTAAATATGGATGTAGTCTCCTTGACGTCACCCATACGTTTCTGAAAAGCCTTTGAAAAACTCAATGGGCGTGGTTCTGGCTGCCACCATCGTGGCAGTGCCTAGGGGAATTTTTCCCTGCTGGGTTCAACCTAATGAGCACACTGAGCAGAGCACATACCTGTGTTCGTGCTTCATATGATGCAGTGAAGAGCCTTTGTGGCATGGCAAGAGCCATTGGAAATAATGGGTTTCAGAGCCCAGTGCTGCCGCTGTCACATTGTGTGTGAAAAATGGTCAAAGAAGCTGCGGCCAGCCAAATGAACGCTTCAGGCTATGCTAGCCGCCTGTGACAGCACCCACAGGTCACTCAAAGCGACCATGCCCTTAATTATGCATAACTTAATATAATTTTAACATGTAAGTGGTATAAGAGTATTTTATTGTACCAGGCTGTGAACATTTTATATAAATATATGTAAAGTTGTGCACTTTAACATAGTGGGATTGATTTGATTTTGAAGCCAGCCTCAAGTTGCCCTTTGAGGAACTATTTGTGGCACTTCCACATTGGCTTCATTTTTCAGTTACTGTTTGACTGTACAGACATTAGAGCAGTGTCAACCTTCTCGTCTAACTCCTGGTAAGAAAGCAAATAACTGTAGTTCCCAAAATACTTAACTGCTCCTTTAATGTAAAGTATATAAAACATGTTTCTTTATGTACCTTCTGTTGACATGACAGTCTTGAGTTTTGGTTCACTGGATCCTGCCAGTCTCTAATATGTCCCTCCCATGTCCCTCTCTTTCCTGCAGTAGTCCTGCTGTGTTTCCACCTTTCCACCCTGCAGTTCCTTCAGCAGCTCCACAGTATAGGCTACCATGCCACCCTAGCTGCCGAGTTTGAACTTTTATTTTAGCCTCTTGGCTTAGTTTGCCTGTTTTGTCTATGAGTTGGGCATTTACAAAGAGGCATTGGACGACTCTCCTCAATTTTTTCATGTCTCCTCATCTCTCTTCTTTGCCAAAATTTTGTCACCACGTTTTTTGTCTCTTTTCTCCTCAGGTGACGAGTCTGGTCGCTGCTTCACCATTGCATACATCATGCCGATGAACCTCCAGTTGTCGTCTGAGTCCACAGTAAATGTACTCAGTGAGTATTGCCAGGCGTACAAACCGAAGGGGCCCTCTTGAGGTCTTTCGCATAAACAGCCAGGCAAAAAGCATGGCAAAAAACGGATGGTTTTCAGATTAGGTTGTGCTCAGAAATCATGTTAGTGTAGCCAGACAGATGAGTCTGGGTTATCTGAACTTCTCCAGAATACTTATTACCCAGAAGTCCTTCAGTGTGGTTCAGTGTCAAAGCTTTACTGAAGGTTAAATCTCTTCAGTGTCTACATTTATGTATCTCAAGCTTGATTGTTCCCCTTTCCTCCCAACAGAAGCAACATTTTTCCGTCAAACATGACAAATGAAAACAGATGCTGTATAATTGGGATTGATCAACAAAACATTTCTTGATTTCACTTTGAGATTAAATGAGATACTCTAAAGCTTCTCTGTCTATAAGTCGTTTCCGCCTCATTTTTACACTGAAATGTCCACACATCTGCTGTATGTTTTGGGGTTAAGCGGCAGCATTTCTTCTCTCCTCAGAGATGATCCGCTCTGCCACTCCGTTCCCTCTGGTCAGCCTCTTCTTCATGTTCATCGGCTTTGTCCTCAACAACATCGGGCACGTCCGGCCTCACCGCACCATCCTGGCTTTTGTGTCTGGGATCTTCTTCATCCTCTCAGGTACGCTGGTCATCTCTCCTCTTTTTGTCTTTTGTCATGTCTCTTTTTGTCTGACCCTGAATAGAATTTCTCCGTCTCTCAGGTTTGGCTCTGGTGGTGGGTCTGGTGCTGTACATCTCCAGTATAAATGATGAAATGCTGAACAGGACTAAGAGCAGTGAGGCCTATTTTATATACAAGTATGGCTGGTCCTTTGCCTTCGCTGCCTTCTCTTTCCTGCTCACTGAGGTGAGCGACTGAACAGACACACAAAAGAGTTCTTCCTCTGTTTGGCACTGCTGTGATTATGGCACGAAATGTTTCATCCTTTTTTGAATTTGATTTAGTTATAAACATACAAAACACACTAATACTATATATATATGACATGTTAAAGGATATTACAGTGAAAAAATCCCATTTAGTGGCTTATAGACTTTGTACCACATGATTACACCTAAATATGATAAGTTATAACTCAAATGAAAATGTTTAAGACAAAAAACTTCAAATTCAAATCCACTGCACAACTTGCTTCTCATTTTTCTCTGCATCCAGAATAACATACTCATGTCCTGGACTCTTATTGTAGCAGAAGCTTGTGATAGATGATAAAACACCTCTCTATGTAATGTAGTGCAGTGCAACATCTACATGTACTTTAGTCATGACCTCAGTAAATAACATATAGTTGAAATAATTTATACAACGTCAACAAAAATGGAACATTATGAGCTTTGTTTTTTAAAGTGTGTTTATTAAGAATCATGAGTTCTGGCTGCCCTCAAGTGGTCACAGAGAGAAACCACAACATTAAATCAACGGCTTTATCAAGGATTTCCACTAATTATTAATGTGGTATTCACTTTGGGTGATTATGCAAAGTGGCCAAACTGAAGCTGTCACAAAGAAACTATAACCATTTAAGTTTTTATAACAGTTTTTGGGCTGCAGCACTTGTTTATATTGTAAAAATGCTTTGTGTCTTATACCTGAAGGCACTTCTGAGCTCATTACCTTTTTCATATATTTTGATCCGTTGACTTTGTTTTGATCTTATGTGTCCCTATATACACTGCAGAGCGCAGGCGTCATGTCCGTCTACCTGTTCATGAAGCGATACACAGCAGAGGAGATCTACCAGCCTCGTCACCCCAGTTTCTACCGCCCGCGTCTCAGCAACTGCTCCGACCACTCGGGCCAGTTCCTCCACCCAGAGGCCTGGTCGCGTGGGCGAAGTCCCTCTGACATCTCCAGTGAAGCTTCACTCCAGATGAGCACCAGCTACCCTGCTCTCCTCAAATGCCCCGACTATGATCAGGTGTCCTCTTCACCCTGCTGAGGGGTGGGTCACCACATCAGAGGCCAACTGAAGGTTACTAAAAGGATCACATAGGGTCACAAGGCCTAGTGAGTTTCCTTTCAAGAAAAAGATACAACTTAGATATTATTACGTGCGTTTGATGTTTTTTCACGGAGAAAAAATTGTGCAGCTTAGACTGTGGCCAGAGGGATTTGGAAAAATTTCCATCTGAGCCGCTTGTGTTATTTTATACAGTCAGAGATGCTTATTGGGAATTTGTTGTTGTAGCAGCACCTACGTTTTTTCTAGGTGCAGGCAAAGTCTGCAGGTTTTAGGAAAATAAATGGAAAACATGCTTTTGGTGTTATTCTGTCTGCAAAGGTCCCAAAGTTAAATAAAGTAGATTACTTTTGAACTTTATCTGAAAGGGGAAAAATGTCCTGTGTTTTCTGTGTGTTTTACCCTCCAGTGCCTCATAAATGTTTTCATATTGTGAACATTTCAACTTTCTCATGTTGCAATACATAGATACATTCTCCTTATGCTTTAGGACATTTTCTCTCAGTGGCATTATTTATGTACCGTGTCACATAGCAAAAAACAAACATTTGGCAAACCTAACCCTTTTCCCGCTAGGAAAGACTGTTGTTCTGTGTATGATGCAATGAAAGGACAATCCATCATTATAACAACCATCAGATAGCAGGTGATGGTCCTGTCGACAAGCAAACGGCCTGCCAGCTTTTTGTATTTGTACCTTGTTTAGAGAAACTGTTTTGTCTCGAACATCTTAACAGCAAGACACGATGAAAATGGTAGATTACCGCTTATTTGTAATAATCTCAGAAGTGTCTATCAAATCCTCATCAAACAAATTCTCAAATTGCAAATGTATGTCCCCTGTTGTCACAGCCTTGCAAATATAAAACATTTCTAATGACGCAGGTGGCGTCTTTATTGTACAATGTGATACCAGCTCTTATTTTTTGTTACTCTTCTGTGAATAAAGATACAAGGAAGGTGTACACTGACAGTGAGAAGTGCGTGCGTTGACCGTGTTGACGCTGGCATTTGTTTCTTTGTTTTGCTGGATCAAATCAATTGGATGTAGAGAGGAAGGATTCATTTGCAAGAGCGGCACATTGGTGTGGTGGTTAGCACTGTCGCCTCATAGCAAAAGGGTTCTTGGTTTGAATCCTTCTGTGTGGAGTTTGCATTTTCTCCCTGTGTCTGCGCTGGTCCTCTCTGGGTTCTCCGGCTTCCTCCCACAGTCCAAAGACATGCAGGTGTTAGGTTAATTGATGACTCTAAATTGCGCGTAGATGTGAGTGGCTAGCGTCCTGTCCAGGGTGTACCCCGCCTCACGGCCAATGTCAGCTGGGATCAGCTCCAGCACCTTGCTTTTTTCTCTCCTTTCCTATTTATCGCTTTTGCGATTTTGTGGTTATCCCTGGGATAACTTTGAGACACCTCTGGGTCTGCACCTGCGCCCCAACCCCTACCCCCTTTCCTGACAGGCTAGATGTTATGGTGACGCTGTTACATTGGATTGCATAAGATTGTACAAGTGTGGTTTTTTTTTTGAGTGAGTGGCCTTTTGCAGGCATTCAGTTATAAAGCAGATTGAGCCTTGATTCAGAAACTGTATTTTATAGTTCTTGTCACAACTATAGTATATATAGGTAGAAAGTGCAGCTACTGTGCGTTTACAGTCATTCCCTGGCTGCAACGACGGTGCAGAGATGCTGAGAGTACAGATGCGGAAGACCAAGGAACACTGACCAATTAGAGCAGATTGTGCTTTTTCATGAGGGCTTGAGACTCATGAGATTTAAAGAGACAGGCGCTAAGAGGAAACGTTGACGTAAACAAACGTAACTTGTTTGTATCTTTTAACATTAAAGCATGTAAGCCAAAATACGAGTATGAAAATGAGTATAGTATGTTCCCTTCAAGTGTTGTTCTTAAGGAATTGAGAAAAACTTTAATTCTACAAGGCTGCCTTTACCAGTTTGACCCCAAACCCTACCACAGACATTCCTCTAATCTTTTTTAATCATCAAATTGATCGATATATTTATGTCTTCTTAATGTATATTATTATCATTATTATTGACTATGTCTTTTGTGGATAAAAAGAACAAATAAGAACAGTAGAGGGTGCTCTCTCCCCATCCATTCTGCTCCAAATCTTCTCTCCCACTGAGATTTCGCTCATGGACTCAACATGTGTTGCTTTAGCTTTCCTCTTGATGTACTATGTACTCGACCAGGTTTAATCCTACACTACTGCTCTGCACGATGGAGGCTGACATGTTATACATTCAGATAACTCGTCACATCGCAGGAAATAGGTATATAATTCATTAATGACAGCTCATTACATATGCAAATAAGTAGGTCAAGACAGGCATCAATAATATATACACCATACATCTGCTGTAAGCTTTATGTAGACTTTATAAAGATACACGTAATGTACAATGTGACCGAAAGCTTTTACAGAGAATATAAAAGTTAATGTAATTATAAGCCACACAGGGCAGTAGATATTCTGCCCTACCGAAAGGCTTTCATTTTATTTTACAATCACATAGAAAACTACTGCTGTTAAGTGTTTTTGACATCATCCTCAATGATAGTATCATCATCGCCATCATCATCACTCATGTTACTTTACTATAATCATTGTCATTAACATCAAACATCATTTTCACTATAATCTTTATCATCATCCTAAATACAACCATCTTTCTCACTCGTCAGTCATGGCTTTTGAAAGAGCGCTGTCATTGTTATTAACCAATATCATCATCATCATCATCTTCATCATCTTCATCATCTGTTTTCTTATGATTATGTTTAAGGCTTTTGTAAAGAAGACCCAAAACTTCAGCTGATGCAAACGTCTGCCTGTAGGCTCCAACATGTTACACAGAGTGTGCATACTACAACAAAGAGACCAGAAAACCTTTACATTATATATACACATACATAACTTAAGCATACATTGTTTAACGTGTACAGGAAGTAGTAAATCATTTCACAAATGAAAATAAATACAAAAATGATAGTTGGTTATATTTATATGCTTTTAAAGAGGAACACAAAAAGCAAGCAAGGATTCTTTAGGTTTAAAAACCAAATGCAAACAGGATCACAACAATACACCGACCTTCACTGCCATAGACAAGAGGAGAAAAAAAAGCTTAATCGGACTGGTACCCTATTGGGCCATTGCACAGCCGTCGATGAAACCTACCCAGTAGACTTTTTAAAGTTAAAATCCTTAAGATTTCCATGAAATCAGACCCTGTCTTTGACACTATTTTGGGTCAGCATTTAATCTGCAATTGTCAATTAATGTATTTATACTCTGGAAATACCTCTTTAAATATTAGCTTTCATTGGTAGTGGAGTCCGCCATTCCCCTTCTGGAGTCACGTATACGAGGGATTCACTAGAAACGATGCAAGTAATCCAGCCTTTTAAAAAATGTTATCTCATGGATATTGTTTACCGTTTACTCTCCCACAGCCATGTCAGAGCTGTACCAAGTTACTGCTTAATGCAAACTCAACATTTTACATTAAAAGCGGTTAAACAAACTGTGCTTTTATTATGAAGCAGTTAATTGTACTTGTCACTGAGGCTAACGCTAACCATGTGTACAACGCAAGACAATGGTCGTTTTGGCAGCAACAGTGAAGTGTGACCTTTATTTTTTTCTGACTTTATTTTGTTTAGCTGTACTGAATGTATGGATACAGCAGTTGCTTTTCTGTTGTATTTCTCAGGTGGAGTTTTTGCTGTAGTATTACCACACTTGCTGTTATCATTATTAAATGTGGTTGTGTCGCCGACTCAACCGGGACTGAAATCTTAAGGATAACAATTTTAAGTCCAAAAAGAAAATTTCATCTCAAGCTTTGGCAAAAGCTCCCTTTCTACTTTGCTAAAATAAAAAAGTATGCACATTTTAAAATGCTCTGCTCCACACAAATAAATGAAATCAGCCCAGCTGACTCAAGACTGTAATGTTTTGTTAGAAACCTAAATGTAAGCCAGCGCTGTTCTCTGAGGTTCTCAGGGCAGGGCTTCAGCCATGGCACCTGGAGAGAAGAATTCAGCACCAGAGTGTGATGACAACATGGTCCAGGTGAGCTTATGTTGCAATGACCTACCCACCACCTCCCAAATGTGTCCATCTGTCTCTTCTTCCCACCTTCCTTGCTCCAAACATCTCTATTCACTTTTGCATTTTGTGTCCCATGTAGCCGATCATATCTCCCAACTCTGACTTTTTCATAAAGCAGAGCAGAGGGAACACTTTTATGCACCCATACTATAGATGCTGTGTGCACTGATAGCATGCACACTGCTGCACACACAGACACACACACACACACACACATACACACAAACACACACACACACACACACACACACACACACACACACACACACACACACACACACACACACACACACACACACACACACACACACACACACACACACACACACACACACACACACACACAAACGCACACACACACACACACACACACACACACACACACACACACACACACACACAAACACACATATATATATATATACAAACACAACATATTGGTCTATAATAACCCATATGCATGCATGTGCACCTGAAACATGGCAGTTGTGCTTTAGGGAGAGCTAGAAACACGTTATTAACCATGAGAGGGGGAGGTAGGGGGTGTATATGAGATGGAGGGGAAACAAACTGAAATGGTTGTTCATGTGCTGCTCCAGTCCACATATCTGAGTTTCCTGGAGCTCTGCTGTCCTCTCAGTAGTGTGATGTGTCCCCCAGCAAGTGCACATGACTTGTAGACAGTCCAGGAGAGGAACTGGGGTTTTCTGCCATTGACAGTCATTTCTGTGGTGAACCAGCTTCGCAGTGTGTGTGGTTTTATGTGTTCATGAACCGAGGGGAGAGAAAGATGGAGAAGCTGGAGGTTGAGAAGACTGTCCCTCTTCACTTCTTGTTGGCGATGCGTCTCTTCCTGGTAGCGAGCATGTCGTAGAAAGGGTCTCTGCTTATGCTGGCCCTGGAGAAGAAGCCAATCAAAGGACAGCGATGAAATAAATAATAAGGCCACATGAGAGGAGGGTCTCGAGCATCTTTGATATGGAAATGTCGGCACATTTATACAAACCCCTGCCTTAACTAGATTAAAAAAAAAAGAAAAAAGTTTGTGCAGTGACCCAGTTTGGTTTCCATGGTTTCTGAAGAGAAACCCCCCCTTCCCTCCTAAGTTTTTTCTTGGTACTTCGGTTTGCTGCTACCTCCTCCAGAACTCTTGGTAAAACACACAATCACAAACTCTCCATCCTGCTATTCTACAGGTTTATAGGTCTGAAGGAGGGCGGACAAAGGTGCTCAATATTACTGACTCTTCTTGGTTCTCCTGCTCCCTATTTATTGATTTTTTTAGAGCGATGGAAAGGCAGCGCACAGTGAGAGCGAGTGAGTCAGGAAGCCATTTGGGCTCTACTGAGGAGCCCAGTTTCATGCCTGCTAAATCCTGTTAGCACCAGCACAAAGCAAGCAGCTCAACCCCCCACTGCGGATATCTCTGATTCCCTTTACAACGGCACACGCTAAAGAATGAGTCTATATGTGATGACTATCCTGCTCTTTGTCATTTTGCACAACCCAAATCCATGAAACAAAAACTCCACTGGAGAATGATCAAATCCAAGCAATGCTGCTGTGACTAATATCAGTTACTCCATTCCTGTCCTTAAAATATTTAAAAACTTAATATTTTTAATGGAAGGGGAAATATAAAATATAAAAAAAAATACATGCTTCCTGTTTTACTTTCACATTGAATTAATTCATGAGCCTACTTTCTCCACTGACCCACTTGGTCCACCCTCATCTGGTTCTGTGTGCTTGTGACTCAAGATAAGCAGATACAGTGTTGCCGCTGTGATCATCTCTACTTAAGAAGAGGGGGAAAATCATAATTTCCATAAAATGTGATTTATCTTCACAGACCCTAAGTCCTCTTGGACCCCCTCTGGTGAAGCGCATGCTGCGACTCGTTAGTCTCCGTAGCTGCGAGTATGTCAGCCCAGTTTGGAGCTGTCTCTCCTGGATAGGTTTACTGGGTTTGCTGGCTCACCCCTGGGCTGCTATAAACAGTGACTAATCCCCTATCTTTTCCCCAGTGAATACTCCTTTAGAGTATGGAGAGAGGGGAGGAGGGGGGGATTGCACTTTATTACAGTATACAACTGTTCTGTTCTGTTCTGCTGAGCCAACGCTCTTTGACATTGCACCATCTTCTATGCAGGCGATTACAGAGCAACATTTAGCTCACGGACAGCAAGGTTATTATTACTGAGAGCTACAGTATGTTTGGTATCTGACAGAAAGAAACCACATTCGGTTTTCTGTCTCTTCCTTTTTTCCCCCTAAAATCCAGTATGATAACCATTATTGGGTGGAAGCTCGGTCACTGTAATCAGCAAAAAAAATTCAAAATGTGAGAAATTCCCACATATTGCTTCAGGTGAATTTATGAGGAGTCTTACTTGATGGATTTAATCCACTCCTCTTTCTCTTCCGGCGTAGGCGCTGATATCCTGTACACCACATGGTTGCCCTCAACAACACGCCCATCTGCCTCCGTCTTGCAGGCTTTGATCACCTGGCCCTTGTGATTGGGGTTATAGAGCTCAAAACAGTTCTGGGGAACAGACAGAGAGAATTTGTGAGATTTGACTGCACTCTGACCAAGACATGTACTTGCCATTTAGACACCTAATAAACACTGTAAGAGAGGAGAAAAGATGCTTGACGTATGATCAAGGGGTAAGCTCTCTAATGAGGCAACACTCACAGGTTTCCTGGGCTCCTCCACCTCCCTGATGCTGAGATTCTCCAGCGGGATAATCCCACGAGGCTCCTTGTCCTAAAGGAGAAACATGAGAGGAGAGAGAAAAACAACCAAGTAATTAGAAAGAGAGAGCAAGCAAAAAGGAAAGGAAATAGATAAGAAAAGTAGCGAAGAGGTAAGATATAGAAAGAAGTACATTTCTATACTACATCATATAAAATGAAGACGAGTAACTGTAATCTGTAACTGACAGAAAGGAAAAGGAGGGGAATAGATAAGTGAAGCAGGGAAAAGAGGATAACTCCTCTGTCCTCTCCTCTTGTCCTTACTGCTCTTTAACAGAGCAGATAATGTGTGTGTGTGTGTGTGTGTGTGTGTAGCAGTCAGACCAGAGGACGGGACGTAATGATAGTGTCCTGAAGGATAATAACAGGGTAGAGAGGACAGTGCTGATGAAGCAGCTAGCAGGGACACAGAGGCAACGATAAAAATCTTCAACGATGCACATTTAAACTTACTCTTACAGAAAGCGACACAGTTAGACAAACAATCACACATGAGGATACTAGCAGTCAAATAGAATGAGTAAACACTCTCTATTTCCACCCGGGGCCGACCCAAGCTTTTTTTTTTTGGGTGGGGGGGTATTTCATATGGACTTTTATTTATTAAATGAACAGAAAATATAACAGACATATTTGTCGATATAAAATGACCTATATTGGGATAGAAGATTTTGGCCCTACTGGCACACTGAATTTCTCTAAATTCCTTACACTGATCTACTCCTCTAATTCTCCCTCTATCCATGTTTATAGCACCCCCAAATTCCAGAATGTCCTCCCAATAACAACTGGAAACCAGATCATATTCATAAAGTGTATTTTCAGATTTAAGTCTTAATCTGAAGACACACAAACACACAGAAACCAGCACAAACGCTTGCAAAGGGGCACATTACTGATCTAAACTTGATCTCAGTGTGACACTCACTGTTGTGTATTCAAAGTAGTAGAGGCAGTTGTCAGTCAGGATGAACCACCTTCTCTTCCAGGTTTTCACTCGGCCCCCTGACAGGAAGAGGAAGAGGAGACAGGAAGTCACACAAAGGCCGCATTGACAGACCGGCTGTCTCCCATCAGGAAAAACAGCCGGGATGTGACACTCATTAATGAAGCTGATCCACATCCACTGTGTTTTCTTATTCTTGTCTACAATTGTTATAAATTACATAGATATTACAAAAGTCATATCAATGATATGGATATCTGCTGTTAACTCGATCCTACAGACTTGTTATGAATCATGAAAAAGGACCAAACGTTACTTTTTAAATCACTTATTGTACATGTTTGTTTATCAGTTCACAGCAGTAATTCAATTTCCTGTGTAAGAAAGGCTGCTTGTCATTAACCACATGATCATGTCATGTGGAAATTAGACACACATTAATACTTAACTTGCTTAAAGGGGAATTTCAGTCTTTTTCAGCTTGGATCCTGGATTCATTAAAATGTTTGGAAAAGCTCAGTAATAAAATATTTTGTTGACTTAGAGGGTGAATACAGGTATTTTCATGTAAAAAATGTTCTAGTAGAAAACCCAAATACAAGTATGAACCTGAACATGAGAATCATATAGAACCTTTAAACAGTGTTTGGTGGATGAACCCTCAATAAAGATAATGTTCACTTTCTAAAATATGCTGGCAAGACAGTTTGAAGAAAACTGAAGTATGTAATGACAACCACTATCTTTCCTAACTTCCATGATGACTCATGCAACTAAATTATTGCTGACTTTGCCTATTCATTTTTAAAAGGCAACCAGATACAACCACATTGGCTCTCAGGAGAGGGGAAACACAATGCTTGATATGAACCTAACATGGCACCTAAAGCACCCCTGAAGCAACACACATGTAGGCATGTAAGCACAAAAAACACACACACAAAACCCCAGAGCAAGTTCACCACCTTTGGTGTTAGCCTCTGCAAACTACATTCCAATATAAAAAGCTATGAGAAAGACATTTATATGCAAATGTGAGCTTAACACACACATGCACAAAACATGAATCGCAAGATGAAGACGTGAAAATGCACACAAGCACTTTCTGATCATTTCCTGTGTGTGCGCTTTGACCTAACATTCTGATTAGTTCCTCTCAACAACAAGCATCCCTTACGGTCACAACACTTTTTACTGCAGCATTTCCTTCCTGTTTTTGTGGGGCCTCACATAATTACAAAAGCTTGGGATTTCCTTACATTTCAATAGACTCTGGCTGTTGAATTAGCACAGCCAAATTTCCGCTCAGTGTAAAGAGAGATTTGCTAAAATAGGCATTTATTCCTCCACATCCGCCAGGGTTTATTTTTAGAGAGTTAAATTAGAAATATTATAGTGAGAACTGGTGCAGGGAATGGCTCCAGGGAGGAATCGTGCTAGAGTGTAATCATGTTAGGTCTGTGAGCCACAGTGGGGCTATTTGAATCCATACTCACTAGTTTGATGAGACTAAAGAGACGTTACAGAGCGTGAGAGGAATGTGCAGGTCAGAGCCAGGTGCGTGTGTGTGTGTGTGTGTGTGTGCGTGTGTGTGTGTGTGTGTGTGTGTGTGTGTGTGCGTTTGCGTGTGTGTGTGATAAAACTGATCACCTGCAGTGCGTTTGCCCTTTAACCTTAGACAACCCCTATGCAGGCTATTCAAGTTTTATGTTGAATAATAAATCAACCTCTAACAACAATTAAAAGTGTTGAAAAAATGAATGTCTTTAATGTGGTGTGAACTGCAGAGCGAGGGGGGAAGGTCCAAATCAAAAACATGTGTAAACAAACAGGAACAAATGGTAAAATCTATTACCTCATTGGGAAAGCATACAATAACATCCAACCCCTGGCCACACACTTATACAGAACAAATAATTACAGCGTGTGTTCCTCTGAACAAAAATATAATGTAGATTACATATTATTTATATTGTTATATAGACTGTTTATACACTTTTAATGAACTACTTTGATCGATGTTATTATTGTTATTTACATTGGTAGCATCACTTTAGTTCTCTGTGTTAACATATTCTTTTCATTTTTAACTTTTATTGCGAACCTTTCTGATATTTGAGAATAATTATAATACGGGTGCATAGCTGCCATGCATAATGACAGCTGCTTCTGGCATAGTTGGAGAACTTTGGAAAATTGTTTCTTCTTCTTTTCATTGACAGACCTACAGACTGGTGGGGCACACAGAGGAATTGATACACAACAGAGTGATTAAGTATGTCCCGAAATCCAATAGGTGACTTTATAAGACAGAATCACGCATATAGTTTTCATGACTTTAGTAGAAATTTGACAAAAAGAACGTATTTGCAAACATCTGGCTTTATAACTAAAACTGCATACGCACTGTTTTATGCATTTGGACTTGATGGGTTTGTTCCGACACTTTATTGTTACTCAGGTAAACGCATAAATCTCACCTTTATATATGTTTCACAAATGATCTGCTCCAGTTCACTGTGTCTAAAACATGATAGCTCACCATCGAGCGAGAGAGTACGAGTGATATTGACCTCATTCTGTCCTCAAGGTCTCACTCAGCAGTGAGAATAAAGCCACAGTTGTAGTAAGGATAAGTCAGAGAGTAACCAAATAAAGTCACCCGGGATGTCTTGCATTTCCATCCACCCACACCCACACCCACACACACACACACACACACGTACACACACACACACACACACACACACACAAACACACTAACCTAATTTAAGCAGCCAGCCCTCTCTGTCTGGGTTGAAGAACGTGTGCGTCAGGTCATTCCCGTCATCCTCTGGGATCTTAAAGGGTTCGCTCTTGATGCTGTCATATAAATTCTGGACAGAGAAAGCAAACAAAAAAAAAGGAACATTATGGAACAGAAAAGTTAACACTTCTAGTCTCCCCTCTGTCTCAAAACATTCAACCCAGCCCTTCAAATTAGTGGTGCATTAAACAAACACTGACTGATTCTACTTCAGTGTCGGAAAGTGAGAGACAATGATTCATACCTCAATGACTGCCATGACTAAATTACAAAGTGTCTTTTCCTACTTAAAAGAAGCCCAGGGCAATTTGGTAAAGTCGGCAGCCTACAGCATGTGGGTAGATCAACTTCTTTTTATGTTTCTTTCTTTGAGAGATCACGAAAAAATCATTAGCATCAGTATCTGGGGGGAAGATCTAATTCCTCCGAGCTGCAACATCTCAATTAGTGGCTCTCTGCTTTGCATGTCGGAGAATTTCCTGTAGGTTTTCTTTTCTGCGCATAATACTGTACATAGGATACATTTGTCATACCCAACAAACTAATAATGTCAAAGCTCTCACCCTGAGTAGCTCCTCTGGGAGGTCTCCACCCTCATTGATCCCTCTGTTCATAGAGATGAAGCGCTCCACGGGGGGCTTGTCTCTGACGTTGGGATTGTGCAGGCTTGTGTTCAGCATAATGATGGCAAATGATAGGACATAGCAGGTGTCTGTGGAGGTAATTATACAGTGCGTGTCACTGGGGAACGTAAAATAAGAGCCAACATCTCCCATATCGAGATCATTCACTTGTTTCACAACATTCACATTCACAACATTTTCTTACTCAAACTCAAAACCAAATAGTGAGCTCTTGCGTCAGTGGGCTGTACAGTGGAAGCTTATTTCCCTCATCATTTATTGTAATGGTATTGAGATGACAGCACAAATCAAACAGCAATAAATCAACAGATTTTCTCACCACAAACATTTAGGACTGTCTAATAAAAATCAACAAAGAGCCCCATATTCTGGGATACACTGACACGTGGCACCTTCCAAGGCCTTTGGAGGGCTGTCATGACACACACACACACACACACACACACACACACACACACACACACACACACACACACACACACACACACACACACCATCCACTGCTCTTGTGACTCCACATCATAACTCCTGCTAACCATCCTCCACCTCATCCATCCACACATACTAACTGCAGTCAACATCCCCTGCACTGTCATTTTTGACCCTGAGCGCACCGACCCTGAGAGATGACCAATAACTAAGTCTAGGTGTGTCACCACTGCACCACATCAATATTCATGACCTGAGCTGTCACCAGTGTCCTCCTCAGCACTTGCTCGGTTAACACAGGAGCGTGTGCAACGGACCGAGATTGCCCAATATCGACCTGTGATCGATTTCATCATCACTGCTGGAGACACAAGTAGTGATCCCACTGCGTTTAGTGAGCAAGATGCTAACTACAGTAGAAAGCGAAAACGTCAAGTTATGATTCTCTGAAAGCAGATATACATGCAGTCAGAAAATGTTTATATTCTCCAGTTTATTTAAGGCAGAATCTACAGGGTTATGACCACATGCTAAAGATTTATACAGGCCCAGATGTCTACTTGGGGAAGACAGACGGTCAGAAACATTGATCTGAGGCTGAGGTGGTCTGGCTGGCCCGTATTATCTGTCCTGGACTGTCTTGCTGAGTCTGACTCATATGTCTGCTGAAGTGTGTGTGTGTGTGTGTGTATGTGTGTGTGTGTGTGTGTATGTGTGTGTGTGTGCGTGTGTGTGCGTGTGTGTGTGTGTGTGTGTGTATGTGGTACCTGTGGACTGGAAGACGCCTGGATTGCATTGGCAGTACCTGGAGGCAAACGCCTCCATCATACGATCAATCTTCTGGGCTTCGCCAGGAAGTCTGAAGCTCCACAGAAACTGCCTATAACGCCAGGAACAGAGAGAGAGAATTTAAAGAGAAATTTTGCTGATTTAAATCC
Source organism: Echiichthys vipera (assembly GCF_963691815.1). Classification (NCBI taxonomy): domain Eukaryota; kingdom Metazoa; phylum Chordata; class Actinopteri; order Perciformes; family Trachinidae; genus Echiichthys; species Echiichthys vipera. The sequence continues at coordinate 12,129,813 of NC_139842.1, forward strand.
AGCTCTGTGTCATGGAAGGGTGGGCATGTGTGTAGATAAAAAAACATTATGGACAAACACATTAAACTGAATGATGTAGCCACATGAACAAAAACTCTCTTTACTGACTCTTCTACAGAACGTTGTTTTCAGAATAAAATGGTATGTCTCACATCAACCAAAGTCTGTCAAACCAAATTTAATCGATATAGTGTTATGTCAACATTCGAGATAAATTGGGAAATTTTTGATATATTTTTTTGTGGGTTATAATATTGAAGAAGACAAAAACATGGACAGCTCCATCAGCTATAGTCCAATATGGCGCAAGGACCTGCAAAGGGTGGTGAAGGCAGCCCAGCGTATTATCGGGCTTGAGCTCCCTAACCTCGACAGACTGAGGAAAGAGCCAGCAACCTACACAGGTACGTCAAACACCCTGGAAACACACTGTTTGATCCACTCCCATCTGATAAACGGTTCACGGCACTGAGATCCAGCACCAGCAGGATGAGGAACAGCTTTTAAGACAATGACAAAGACAATTCTGATCCTGTCTTTACTTTAACCGTGACACCGCCTCACGTTCAGTGGTCGATTCAATCACATGCTTGCGCTCATTCCTGGTATATTTGTAGCATGCATTACATGCATGAAAATATGTCCTTCAATCCTCTCATAGTATTAAAAACTACTGTGTAATTTGTCAGATTTTTGAGAAGTCTTCAAACTAGAGTAATGAATTTATAAGTAACGGGATGTTCCTGGATCATATTTCAAATGTACTGTAGGAAGAGCAACCCACACCAACACAGACTCTTGTATGTCATTAACAAAGTGCTACTGTTGGTCTTTAACTCACCTTAAGGCCTGTACGAGGTTGAGGTCTGCAAACTCATGAAGCTCCACAAACGCCTGAAGGACCTTAATGTTAAAGTCATCCCTGTAGGAGAGGAGGGTCAGGATGTGTCACACATGTTTAACTATTTAGACGCTTTCCATTTAAACAGAAAAAACAGACACTAGACTGTTAATATGGGATTCATTTTGGAAATGCATTACAGTGACAATATCATATGTTTTGAAGGTCAAGATGGAGAGGAAAACCCTGCAGCCAGTCACAGCAGCAGTTTCAAACAGAAACCCACTGTGTTTGCAGGCAGTATGAAATCCCTGTTTTGACACCCCTATCCCTATTGATTTCCCTTCGATAAGAACCACATGTTCACTTGGTCATTTTACTGGCCCCCTCTCCTGTCACTGCTCTGCTCCATAAATCCACACCGCCAATTTCCTGGAGATTTATGCCCTCGTCTGAGCACATGCTGTACCGATCTGACAGAGAGATGGGGAGAGGAAAAAGAAAGGTGGAGGAAAAACAGAGGCAAAACTGGAGAGCTCACCGTTCCCCTAAGTAGTCCCCTATGACTGTTTTGTTGAGCCCCTCGCCTTTGTAGAGGAACTGTGCAATGTCCTCTGGAGTGTTCTGGAGCAGATCGTTCTCCAGAAGAAACTGGATGCCCTGTTTAAAAAAAGAAAAAGAAAAAAGAGCGCATTCTTGTATTTCAGTTACCTTTTTTGCTCTGTTTTAACAGCCCTGATTGATGGCTCGAGGGAGTTTTTCAGATTTAATTCAATTGTTAAGTGTTATTGATTCTGACAAACAATCAGTTGAGGGCAAGACCTGACCTTTTTAGGGTCCATGTTGAACTTCTTCCTCCCCATGGCGATCTGTTTGTTTCTTTGTGTGGTTTTGCTGCAATAAAGAAAACACAGACACATCCCTCATGTTACAGTAAAGGGCATGTTGTTGTCCCCAGGCTGCTGTGTTTATTCAGTAGGTGAGTTTGGGATGAAGTTTGTCCAGGACGTGTTGTGACTTCTTTAATTTACTACTCTGTCAACTGACAACTAGGTGTACATTGGGTTTTGACCTGAGAAAACTGGAAATGGGACAGACGTGGCTGCATGTCACTTAGCAGCACCTGTACCGTACACACAGTTTAACCCACCCTGCAGCCATTTGGATGTCACTCTTCTTTAAAACACATTTTTTATGCGCCCAACAGGGAAATCTCCACCTTTTGTGTGTCTGTGCATGCTCCCTAAGCTTCCTGTGTGCCCAAAATAGCCGTAGCCCCTTTGCCAGCTGCACCTGAGACACACACACGCACGCACACACACACACACACACACACACACACACACACACACACACACACACACACACACAGCCTGACACATGGCCTCACTCCACCTCATCAACCAATCGAATAAAGGCCTGTGAATACAGACTGTTTGGATAATGTTTAGTCAAGGGAATATCCCGCTTCACTCCTCAAACAAAGGGGGATTAACACACAAACACACGCGCAAACGGACACGACAGGTGCGAGGTTCGCGGCGGAAGCGACAACATGGCTCAATGGCTTTGTAGAGGAGAAGAGGCAAAAGAAAGACTGTACTAGCCCTGAAACCATTAGTCACTGAAGCAATTAGTCAAATAACAGAAAATAAATCGACAATAGTTTTGATAAATAAGAAATAATCATGAGACGAATAAATACTGAAAACTGACTTGCAGCCTTTAAACAATTAACCAATTAGTATATAAAAAATTTAAAAAAACCTCACCTCTCCCCCACACAGGTCAACTGCTCGATCTCAGTCATTACCTCTGCGATCTCAAACTTCAGTCGCTGCAGAGAAGAAAACAGCAAAATGACTCAGTCACTTATTCCATACACTAGAATTCACATTATTCAATAGCAGAGGGCATAATGACACATTTCCTTATAATTAGGGCTGGGTGATATACAGTATATTAAACAATTTTAAAAGGAGCATTTTTGCCTTTATTAGATGGTGGATAGTTTGGAGGCACCAGGAAGGAGTACGTTTCTGATTCATGGACAAAATCGCACATACAATAAAATGTTCAATGCCAATATGTAAATTTGTTCAGCATTACATCAAATGAGTCTTCAGACATGGTAAACACTTCAATAACTAATTTTATTAGTTTACAATGTTATCATATTACCCAGCCCTACTAATGGGAACTTTCTGCTGCTAGAACACATAAAACCCATTATAATAACATTATATTATCCTTGGACTGTTACTCACTTCAATATCATCCAGGAGCTCTTTTTTACTGCGTCGTATGTTTGACAGCTCATCTCTTTCCTCCAGAGACAGGTCCTCAGGTACTGTAAAATACAGAGAGAAGGGAAAATGAAAGAGCATGTGTGAGAGACGGAGAGAGGGAGGGGCAGGGTTATGAAGATGGATTAAATTAATTCACCTTCCGACCAGCCAGTCAGAGTCATAGGGATTAAGGCTGGCAGTGCATACCTGTTAAATCAATCCATTCCAAACACATTACTCATGACCTAAATGAAAACACTAACAGACAGGAGTTCATACTCTCTCAGATATCTCTGGGTAATCAGTACATTCATTCTTTTTTTTTTCTCTATTTACAATTAAGGTCTTTGCTCCGTACATATTTTATCCCACGGTTGAATGACCCACTCATCCATTCACCAAACATACAAGTTAAAAAAAGAAAATTCAAATCTATTATGGAACTCCTTTTACAAACATAACCCTATGTTTCTACGAGGACAGATATCACATGCTAAGAAGCAGTAAGCATGATTTTTCTAATATTTTAGGGAAGAATTGTCTTACTCCTAAGATCTTTACTCAATCTATCATCTCACAGGTCCGACATGTGCAAAAAATGGCTTCTGTTTGCTGGAAAAGCCCTCATGTGTCATCTCAAAGAAATTAGTTACTTTCATTATTTATTCTAAGAAAAGGGTTGCCCAGAAAACCCGGGACAAAGGTAGAAAAAATGTTGTAATGCGATAATATCTTCAACAGAAAGTTTTACATCAGCTGCAGCCATCAGCAGTGCTCCTCTGTACAGTCATAGTCTCAAACCCATCCATATATTAAATAAAAGTTTGTGATTGGCCCAGCGTGTCTCTGGCCGCCGGATATCTGTCCAAAACGCCCGACTTATCTGCCAGACCAAATCAAACATGAGCTTGCAGATTTGTCTGGTTCCCAGGAAAGGGTTTTTCGAGCTTCGATGCAATGAGAGCTGTGAGAGTGAACCAAAACTGCCGGACAGCTAAATAATGAGCTGAAACTCACTTTAAAGCTCTGCAAAGCCGAGGGGATCTGCAGATTCAGAGGGTATTTCTCTGCAGGTTCATCACTGCAAGCAACCACTTTCACATTGTCACACTGTTATTATAAAACAGGGATTGTAACTGCTTTAATTAAATTAAATGTCTTGATATCCATGTACATGTATTTTCTTGTGTTCATATTTTCTCCTGTTCTGTTTCTTTATATCTCATGTAGTTTGTTAACAAATACATTTTTAAGTACCACTTTTATACAGCAGCTTCGCAGTATACACGGTGTATGCACATAAAATATGGAGCAGGTGTTAGTATTAGTTTACACAAAAGTTTCCCAAGGCAATTTTCCTACAAACCAAATTAAATCCACGGAAATTTCCCTGTTGAAAAGCAGATCACTTCCATAAATAACATCCAGTGTTTGAAACACACACACACACACACACACACACACACACACACACACACACACACACACACACACACACACACACACACACACACACACACACACACACACACACACACACACACACACACGACGACCACTGACCATCTGGTGAGGCCTGCCCCCTCAAATATTGTATTATGGATAGTCAACTCTCGTTGGGCCGTCATTTGAGATAATTAACACTGCAAAGAGACAGCAGCACATCACGCAACATGCATGTTTTACTGCATGAGCATACACACACTGTATACACAGGTGAATACACAATATACACTCCATGCATACAGAATTTACACTTGACACACACATGCCATTTATTTTATTCTACACTGTGCGTCCCCAGGAGCCACCTCCTTATCTTTCATTTAACCGTGCCACGTCAACCATCCTCCCCCAGACCCCTCGGAGGACCTCCCCCTCTCTCCTCCAACACATCAGAAAACAGCAATCCATTTGAGAGCGAGCTGACAGGAAGTAGGTCATTTTCACATGGAACTATACCAGATTGTGCTTCTCCTACGCTTTTTTCTCTCTCTCACACACACACACACATGCACACACACCCCCTCTATCTCTCTCTTTGTCCGCCTCCACCCCAGTCCTTGAAGTGGGGGTGAGAGCAGATTCAAATCCCCCAACTGAATCACACCGCTAAGCAGCTTTGCAATTCCGATGCAGCCCCCCCCCCCCCCCCCCCCGTTGTTTCCAGCTCCGACTGTTAATAATGGTAAAGGAAGAAGAGTAAGGTTATTTCCTCTTCCCTTTATCTATCTACTGCATCTATCTCACTCTTTAAATCCTCTGCTCTCCTAGTCTTGCTCTGTAAGACAAAGTGACACACAAGCAGCATGGACTATTAGGTTATTATGTTCTAAGGGCTTATCACACACAAGCAGCCAGTCAAGAGAGCGGGGATCCAGATGGCTGTGCGATCATTTCTCTCTCAGACAGTGACGCTCATGTAGTATCTACCAACTTTTACAAAACACCAAGCATTGAGCAGGTGAATGATGACTCACGCTTCATTTCTCAAGATATATATATAAAAAAACTATTTATATTACTGGCTTGACTGCAAAGAAGAAAAGTCGTATGAGAGTTAGAAATGTTAATCTTAAATGCTTTTCATGGCAGTATGACAGCTGCCATTAAATCCTATAATATGGCCAAGTGGCTGTTTAGTGGGAGAGAGGTTGCTGGGACTGTGTGGGTGGATGAATTGGATGTCTGCAAAGGATGTTTTGTTTTCCCTTTATTTTATTATTTCATTGTTTTCTTTTTATTGTTTCACTTTTAATCTTTTTTCCCCCTTCTGTATTCAGATAATAAACTGTAAATAAAGATGGACGACGTGACAGCTCCCCAAAAGTGATACCAAAATATCTCGATCGGCCCCTTGTGGCTGCACAGATCATAAATCTCAACCCCGCCATAGAAGTGGATGGGAAACAGAGTCAAATATTTTTTTCCTAAAGACAGTTTCTGTTATTTTAGGGTTACACTTTTTTTTGCTGGTTTGTTTTTCTGACAAGTTTGTTTTTTATTAGTTATTGAATGCTAGAAAACGGGTGTGAACATCAAGATTGACAGCTGTGATTGACTCACAATTGCTCGGGCAGTTGTATGAGTGAGGCTTTGACTAATGCTCAGACTCTGGGCTTCAACATTACAAGACGACAACGCCCGTACCCGGTATTTTGGCTTCACTTTTTCTTCCATCCTGATATACAATGTCCGGTTCAGATAGAACGCAAAGGGCGATTGCATACAATGTCAGTGGAAAGATGCAATTAGATATGTAGGCTATTCCCCCAGGGCGGTATGAAATAAATGTTTTGACTTGAGCAAAAAACATACTCGTTCCCCAAGATGAAACCAAGTGAGAACCAACATGAACCATATTGGAAAAAACATTGAAAAACTGTTGAAAAAGTTAAGTTAAAAGTTAGTTTTTTGACCTTCAAGACAGTAGGTGAAAAAAAAAAACCTCACTATGAGGTCCATTTCGTAGCTGTTTTGGAGCTTTTGATCGTATCACATGATCTCAGAAGATGGAAATTGCCCATTTTGTGTTGCTCACAAAGAAACACGTTCATACATAATTTTACACACATGTTCCTGTCAAACACTGATGAATTTGTGACCTTTTTGAGACTAGCATCTTAACAAAAATGTACATTTCATTTCTGTTGGTTTTACTTATCTGTACAACATGAGTTTGTAACGGACTCCCAGTGAACGGTCTATTGGGTTAAAGAGGATAAAAAGAGAGAGAAAAAGTTGTGAAGAGGCAACATCTGCGTGCGAAAGAAGTAAGGACACAAAAGGATGCTCTCAGTGCCAAACAGCAGGGAAAGGAAAAGACTCAAGGGTGATGTAGGAACAAACACCGCACACCAGACATCTTCACACTCTCTGCCTGCTGTTGCTTTCTTTCCTTGGCTTCGGTTAAACAGCCTCATAAAGCAGTAATTGTGGAGCAAAGATACCCTGCAGGCAACCTACGTCTGTAATGCGCAAAGAAAAGCCCTCCATCCTTCCAACTCTGGCTGAAAGAGCCCGCCTGGACCAGAGAATGGGATAGATTGTCTGAGGAGACTGAATCTGTTTTGGGTAAAGATTCCCCCGCTGAGTGTGTTTTGTAGCATTAGGAAAACAGAGTAATCTGATATCATTGTGAGAACAACTACTACTATGCAGCCGAGACTGGGCATCTATTGCATTATGCATGAAAGTCTAGGAATCTGTGAGTGTGTTTATGTGTGTGTATTCCCATAGAAAGCAGCCCTCATGATTAAATCCATATAAGGTTATATACAAACACCCTATGCTTAACCCCAGGCACAGTCACATTGATTACCAATGCAACACCACTCAGCCGTTTCATATTATGACTCAGGGGGCTGGTGTTCCAGTATCAATCAATACATCATCATAACTCAAACTTGCATGCTTAGCCTCCGTCCCCCCCAAATGGTCTTAAGGCATGCATGGATGATTAACTCCCACTGTTCTCAAGTTTTCTCCGACAGACACATGGACCAGATTGTTTTAAAGGAAAGGTCATTAAGTTTGTAACTTCCTCTTTCCAATCTTACAATCACTTTTAGCTCTCTACTCCTGGTCAACCGTAACCAGCCGGGTCAACACCATCTCCGGGGTTAGGGGAAAGCTCAAAAACCAATATCAGCCAGGATCAACGTGCAGCGAAGGCAGCACAGACATTGTAGCATTTAAGAACTGTACGCCATTACAGAGTTTATCGTCTAAAGTGAGATAACAGTGAATCTAGAAGGGCACTGAATATGTGAATAAATGAATGGTGACAGTCTTAGCAGTTTTCAATGTTAGCGGCGGAGTCCGCAAGTCTGGAGCTGGATTCAAACTGCCTTCACAACAAAGGGTTCACAGGAAAACAGTGTCATCTGTCAATTGTTTTCTCGATTAATCGACTAGTTGTTGTCTATAAAATGTCAGAAAAATGTCTATCAGTGCTTTCCAAAGCCCAATGTGAACACCCTCAAATGTCTTGTTTGCAGCATGAGATCTGATCGTGGTGTCTCACAGCATGATGAAAAATATTTAAATTACTGACTTTCTTCTTTTTAAAACAATGCATCCCGAAGCTCATAGTTTGCCCGGCTGCACTGTAAACCAATACATGAGTTACCGAAGAACAACGCAGCTTGTGATCATCTAGGACTGATATAAAGTATCATTATATTACAATGCAGCAAAGTAAAACATTTCACAAATAGGAAAACTTGATCAAATCACTCTTTAGTATTACTGTATTCAGGTCAGGTTACAGTTGGTATATTATTAGTGGTAAAATCTCATGACGCCATTAAAACGTTAACTTGCCCTGCTCTAGACAGTCATATGGGTCATAAAAAGGAAAGCAGATTGCTCATGATGCCACTGATAACAGAGGCTGTGTTTCAGCTCAATGACGTTCTTTGCTGGAGTCACTGATCACTGTCTCTGTTACCGTAAAACAGCACAATTATTAATACTTGTACTCTGCATGGCGTCAGTGGAAGTGCTGCTCTACATGTGAGAGCTGCTTCCTAATCTGTGGATGACCCTTTAGACCCCACTCAACTGAAAACTACTCAGGGTTTTGAATAATACATTAATGCCCTGTTCCACTCCACAGTCCAGACAGGAAGATCTCAGTCCTGATACAGTTTACTGTCTACTACTGGAGAGATTGGGATCAGATTCACATGACCGATAGGTCTTTATTGGCAGATCAAAAAGTCATATGACTAAATGCCTTTGACAGTCAAAGCTTTCCCATATCATTGGCATCAAGGTCAGTCGAGAAGATGGTTTTGCATACTGACACCCCTGTTGTATCAGGTTATGTTCGCTGAAAAGTCAACTTGAGACTAATGAAACTATGTCAACGTGGGTGCTCAGGCTTAAAGTAATCACAGAGCCCCCAATTTACAATAAAAAGTCATTTAAACAATATGCCCAATTCTCAAAAAATGCTGACGGATAAAAAAAAAAGGCACTATTACTTTGTGAAATTCTACTTTGAAGAGAAAGCAAAGACAGAATATGGACAGAATATGCAGCTATGTTTGTTAATAGTTTGACCATTTATCTGTAGTTACTGAGTTAAAACATACAACCTTCAGTATAGTCTTTCAACTCTTTTGCTGATCAAACTATGGTGAAACTCATTTTGCTCAACTCCTGGCTAAAACTTCACTCAACAAAACCTGTATTGTCCTTTGGAGAGTTACAAACAGAGCCGGTGAAACGTTTCCTGATTTTCACCAGACATGATGTGTAACAATGGAGGGGATGTCTGCCGTGATTAGGACCGCTGCGCTGGTATTCCCGTAACAATAGCAACCCTGTAAACGAAAAGGAGGGCAGAGACTGTTCCCACCACAGGCTAATTAGAGAGCACTTACACAAGCTCCTGACACTAGATTGTGGCATGGTTGCTGCATATATGTGCAACCCCGCTGAGTTAAGAGTGATGTAAGAAAGCCGGGTAAGTGAGTCAGAGTCGGTGACACGCTGACAGACAAAACTCATGAGGGCTCATGTCCACATTCACTTCAGTGTATAAGCTTTGTCCATGTAACACTGAACTGCAGGTGAAAATAACACACCTACATTTGATTTGACATAACCACTTTCACAAGACCAAGCCTCAGTTTTTCATTTCCTAAATAAAATACATACCATATCGCCTTTTCCTCTCTCCAGTTTCCATGATGACTGACATGCCATCAGCAGAGGTGTCTTTGTCTGTGTGATGGTCTGTACTGTGTCAGTACTGTAGCTGCCTGCTGTAAGAGCTTTTAGCAGCTTGTTTCTCACTCGTGTACTCTTGCAATTGTGGCTGTAGTAATTGTTTTACCCCCTCGGCGTTACTCCTACTCACAGCTCTCAAGCATGCAGACACACACACACTCGCACACACTCACACACAAAGAACACACACACTTTGACAGTTCCTGCCTCTTGACAGATGACAGTAGGGGAATCGAAATAGCCCGCATTCCTCCTACTGCATCCGCCCAGTCTGGTCGAACCAGCTCTCTCTAGTCTCATCCCTTCCATTTGTCCATTTCTTTGTATTTTTTTTTTCAACTCTTACTGTTGGCTCTTCTGCTTCAACTCTTTTTTTTTCTCTTCAGACACATGCAGACCTCCATCAGCTCTTTTTTCCCCACAGTTCCTAAAACTACCGAAAGGCCCATCTTCACTTCATAAACGCTATTTATTACGACGATGATGGGCTTTTGGTCTGCATTTCACATCAGATCAGAGGCACTGAGGGCGCAGCAACAACAGCAGAGTGCACTCGTTTTAAATACATTCTACTCACCTTGAGAGCATCAGCTACAACTTTTATGAGGCTGGAGTAGCAGCCACTCCAGTCTATAGTGTTTAGGTTACTGTCCACTTTACTGAGTCACTTTTACACTATCTGAGGTTTCATTCCTCACTATTGCAAACATTAGATTTACATCAATGATGGTGCCCTTTTCCTTTGATTTTAGGTAGTCAGTGACTCCACTAATACAGTGCATCAAACTGCATATGGAGTACAAGTAAGATATTAAAAAAATACACATTTGCTCACAAGACTCGTGTTTTCTGCTCTTTACCACTCCCTAGTGTGTCTTGTTGGTGCTCTGTATGTGTGTGTGTGTGTGTGTGTGTGTGTGTGTGTGTGTGTGTGTGTGTGTGTGTGTGTGTGTGTGTGTGTGTATGTGTGTGTGTGTGTGTGTGTGTGTGTGTGTGTGCGTGTGTGTGTGTGTGTGAGTGAGTGTGTGTGTGTGTATGTTTGTGTGTTTCAACCTGCACACCTGTAACCAACCAACTCATCGACTCAGTGCGCTAACATGCAGTTTAAAAACCTAATAATAAGCGGGTTAAGGGCATACTCTGGTTTCTCAAACACCATGTAAACACAATACCCCGGGTTAACTCGGAGTTCTCATACCCCGGTTAACAGACCTAGAGAAGTCCTTCAGTACCCCGATTATTCGTGCGTGTCAACAGCAGTCCCGGGTTACTATCGGGTTTCATGCTCCATTGGTTATAACTCCCCCTCCCACAGTGGCTTTCGCTTTGGTAAGTAACATCACTACCAAGAAGACCAGTTTCTGTCGTAATTCTGCTTGTGATTTTGACAAAGGTGAACCAGAAAAAAAGCCATATTCAGTCCAGCTGTATGTTGGCAGAGTGCCACCTACTGTACCGGAGGTCGAGTTACCCTGGTCATTTTCCCATTTAACCTCGGAAAAAACATTTTCGGGTTACTGATGTGCATGTGAACGTACTGATCGACTCCTGTAGTATATACTGTATATACCCCAGCTCTACACTCCAGTCTTCGCCAGATCAATCAGTTTGTCAATTAGGTGCTAATGTCAGTCTCTAGTTCATGTTAGTATTTTCCTTGTGTTTGCCTGTGCTCTGAATAATTCTGTGTCTACCTATGCCTCAGGTCCATTTTCCTCCTGTATTATCGGCCTGTCTCGCCCAATGTCCCAGCCAGCCCACGCTATCTCAACTGCTAGTCTGGTTTACCGGATGTACAGTAGTGTGAAAAGCCTGACACATTCCCCTTCCCCACCTGCTCATCTCAGATGTCGGGCTTAGGGCTGCCCAAGTTGATAGTGATTGGTTTAAAGAAATACAAACAAGAATGATAAGCTGGTGTAGCCAGATCATACTCCAGCACTGACACAGGGCTGTGGAGATCTGGCAATGAGAGACTACTTCACCGCAAACCCTGGATCAACTCTCACAGCACCCACTTCTCAAATAAAACTGCTTGTGAACATTTGCAAAACCTTTTTCAAGTGGTGACACAAGTTCTGCTTTTGGTTCCAAAATCCACTCTACGCAACAGGAACACAGATCTCATCCATTATCAAGTTCTTCCATCACATTAATAAATACTGACATTGGGCTTCATGATGCTGGCTTTGATAATATTGATTTCACACGCATAAAACATGATTTATGTCTTTATTTTGCCAGTAAAACAAATGTCCACAATGGAATTTCAGGAGCAGCCAAACCAAACAACAGCACTCCAATTCCCTCCCAAATGAAATGACTAGATGAACATCTCACCTACTTTTCTACGAGGTCAGCTGATGTCTTATATTCCATTGTTAATCTAGAGAGTGGTAGTAATAAAGGGACAAAGATGAATGAAAGAGTTGACAGTCAATGCTACCAGCTCTGTGAGGCTGTACATAGTGCATCTTTATTGCTTAATGCTAACATGCTCACAATAACAATGCTAACACGTGATGTTAAGCAGGTATAATGTGGACGATCCTAGTGTGGTGTGTTAGCATGCTAACATTTGCTAATCAGCGCAACACAAGCTACAGCTGAGGCTTATGGGAATGTGTTTAGTTTTTCAGTCATTTATGTGACCTGCTGATGGCATTAAAGAAAAATTTCATATTAATCTGTCCAAGAGATTATTCAGTTTGGATCAAAGTGTTCATCAGACCAGCAGCATGCATGGCTAAAGGCAAAAGAAATGCAGAAATAAAGAAAACAACTTCTCTTGTGCCTCTTCAAGCAAGTTGCTAAGTCTTTCAGCCTTGTAAACACATCTGATGTGAAAGCCACGCTATTGTCCTTGAACGCAACACTTATATACTCTTTAATATTTCAAAAGAGTTCATGAAACCGCAATTGTTCTTGAAGAAAGGTCTGAAAAAGGTCTCCATCCACTTGGCGTTAAAGAAGTGACCGAATGTTTTTCAAGTCTGCAAGAGTCACTTGTTGTCAGCTCTAATCTTATAAGATATATCCATAGTGTTCCCTTTATGAAAATTAGATTACAAGGAAAAATCAAAGGTTACATCAAACACAACACAACCGTTTGATTCTTCAAAGCCTCAAACACCCTATAACAAAATCCCTTGAAGTTAGACAGTCTCTTCACTAAACCCACAGTCACTTATACATGAACAAGTACTGTGTGAGTGTGTGCCAATTTTCACTCTGAAAGAAACGTTACCTCTTCCCTTTGGAAAGAAGCCTAAAGAACAGCTTCTGATTGGTTTATTTTTGGGCCATCATATGTCACAATCCTTAGACAAATTAGTTGAGCGGTTTTGGCAGCAGGATCTCTTGTGTTTTATCTTTGATCAATTACAAACTTGACTGCTACTATCTCCCATTATCATTGTTGATACCTCACATGTCATTTAGGCTTCGTAAAGTTATTCTTACTAAATGCATATGTTTCCTTACACAATTTTGCAAGTTTTGCAACTGATAAACAGCCAATCTGGCTATCAGCCATCCATGGACTACAGAAACTGAGACCTTTTCTTATCCCATCACCAGTCTTTATCCTGCTCAGTCTTGGGTTTTTTTTTTTTCAGAGAGCAAAGACATTTTCAAAAGAAGATGGTGATCTTGACAGCCTGCCATTTAACCAATACACGGTTTGTTCACCAGCGTCAGACGTTATCACTCCGTTAAATGGCCGTAATCAGTGGTTATCAGCCTCATAAATATGGGTTAGAACAGGGAAGCCAAATCCTGCTACAGATGTGACTTGGTTAGGTTTAGGCAATAACACTATGTGGTTAGGTTCAGAAAAAGATTGTGGTTTGGGTTAAAATACTATGGTAAGCAAGATAAAACATGGGACATGAACTCAGGTCTCCCCGTGTGAAAGTCCTGTGTGTCTGACCTATCCACCACACAGACCTTCCTCTTATACAGAATTTTTGGTCTTTTATTACATCCTGCCATCAAACTACATTATCATACAGCGCCACGTTTAAGCAGTTTAGAGTGACCCTGATGGGTAATACAGTTTACCATTACAATAGATGATAACAGCTTACAAAGGCAGGTACTGTAGGACCCTACCACCTCATATCTACGGTAGTTATAAGCAACTGAAAACACCCATTTGATATTCTGAAAAAGGTCAAATCGGCAGATATGTGCAGGTAAGCAATAGTTAAGGTATGTTTGAGATTATTGTTGCTTTGTTTTGTCTCTCATGCTTGTTGTTATCTTGCTGTAATAATGTTCTTAATAACCTCACACTCTGTCTAGACAAGAGATTTCCTAATTTAGCAAGGATTCAGCTATTACAAAATACTGCATCAACTGCATGTGTGGGGCCAAAATAAGCCCTGAAGAATTTTCTGTCATATGTTGTGATGACAGAATTACCCCTAATTTCTTTAATATTATTAGCACCCTACAAAATGTCACCTACAAGCATGCCTGTGGCAGAGTAATGGCATCCTGGGCAGAGAATGAAGTCTCTCTCCCTCTGTGTTTGTTGTAATCTGAGCTTCTCTGTTGGTTGTTCTGATAGACTGTCCACATGATAGTGCAAGTACATGGTATTTCATGTACTCGGGTGAAAGCCGGGGGTAGACAATCCCAACCCACTTTTTATTCAGTGTTTTGAGTAGATCACCTTTAATGGTCAAAAAACTAATTATTTTTTCTGTCTGAATATACCTCAATTTTCCATCTGTCTGAAACACTCAATTTTAGCGCCTGATTGGTTCGCTTTTTGAGGTCTTCCACGGCTTTGCTCTCCGCGTCTCTGCCGGGGAATGACACTGTAGCAGCACTTTCTACCTATATGTATAGCTGTGACATCACAACTGTAAAGGCACAGTTTCTGAAAGCCGGTTGTGTGCATTTCTCTGTGGATTGATACTTTCAGAGTATTTATATAGCAGCTTGACCTGCTTTATAATAAAGGAGAGACATGGTTTATCACAATATGGGACCTTTAAGTAAACTATCTGAGTACTTCTTCCACCACTGGTAGTTTGAGTTGCCCCTAGTTTAAAAATATATCGGGTGAGTAAACCAGCCTACTCAGCTGTGAGGCTGTATACTCTGTCAGGAGATACGATCCTCCAGATACTCTTAGCAGAGCCTCAGTGAGGACCACCACAATCCTGTGACTCACTCAGGAAATAACTGTAGCGTCTCACCGGCCTACAGTCTGGTATGGAGGCCCTGAGCAGACAAACAGAACTTGCAGACAGAGAAACATAGACTACAGAGGAGGCAGCACCACAGTCTGTTTATACTGGGTTCAGGCCTTACATCTGGGAAAGAGCAGAGCAGAGACAGATGAAAGATGAAGAGACAATCCAGCTGCCAAATAGGATCCACTTCTGCTTTTGTTATTCCAAGACAGCAGGAAGGAGAGGAGGCGGTTGAAGAGGAGGAGAGAGTTCATAACAGAGTTAAAACCTGAGCCAGGATTTCTGTATTACACAAAATATGTGGGCGGTCCAGGTCAGACAATCACTCTTTCCCAGGTTCTGTGTGAACTGGTTTTCCAGATTACAAGCCTCGGCACAGGAGCCTTTTGTCTTTAGCCTCTTATCGGAAATCTCACAAGTTGAACACTGATTAGTAGTAAACATCGGCTCTGATTCTTGCATCATCTCTACAGAGGAGCAGGCTTTAGTTTTTGTCCTACAGAAGTAGATGAAAGTCAGATAAAAAAAAAACATCAGGGATGACCTTGTTGGCTGAGCCTTTGTGGTATTAATAGTCAAATTCATTCATACCGGTATCCTAAAAAATAAATAGTGCTGTTGCAGGGAAGTGTTGGCTGGTGGGGGTAGAAAGACACCAGATGTCAGGCTTCACGTCCTGCATCCCAAAATACTCTGGTTATGGTTATGATAGTTTTGCTTAAATTACTCCAGTGCTGGAGCATGGTCTGACTGCACAAGTTAACAATCTGGTATATGGGGGAAAAATGCTCTGGGATGTCATACTTTATACCTACACTGTATATCCGGTAAGCCAGTGGTTCTCAAACTTTTTTCAATAATGTACCCCCTTTGGAATATTTTTTTCATCCAAGTACCCCCTGACAACGACAAACAGTAGGGAAAAAAGACATTGTAATGCCTTTAAAATGCAAAAACACTTGCCACGTTTCAACCACAAATTGTGATTGCGTTTGTTGGGACAGTTTACGGCTAAAACAGCAATGCTGAATTTGAAATGGGGAATTAGGAATCATGTAATATATATTTCTTTAATTGCATGTATCCCCTGTAGTACTCCAAAGTATCCCCAATTGAGAAACACTGAGCTAGACTTTGCACAAATAACATGCAAGCTGACAAGGGCTTTACTATTAGCCTATTATTTATTTCAGGAACCTAAATATACAAGAAACTGTATACAGAAAAAAATGGCAGCAAACATTTTAGAGCTCCCCTTTAATTTTTTTTAAATGAGAAGTTTATGTTTGGTAGTAGCCCTTCATTTTTTCATTCAATATTACAACATAACATTTTTATATGCTTAAAGCCCACAGCTAATAGCGGTAATACAGGGGGAATACAGGAGGAACATCTAATGTGAAAGAGATTTAAAATATCTATCATTTCATAAAACTTTGAAAGGGTTTTGTGTCTCACATTTCAATATCAGCTGTTCTCATCTGACCCGCAAATGGAAGACTGGTTTCCTCTTCATTTAGACTCTAGTAGGAAATGAAACATACTAGAAACACAATGTTTTACCATGAACTAAGCACGTCTATGACCTCCGGCAGGCATGTATGACAACCACAGATCTGCTGGGAGCTTCCGCAGCAATAGGGATCTGCTTTTGATATCAGGGGATTAATGTTAAAGCATTTGCATAATGTGTCTCTGGTCACATAACATTATCAAGAAAAGAAAAAATCTTTTTCCAAGGTTAGCTGTGGTGCATGTCCTCACTGCATGACAGAAATTCAGCATGACAGAGGTCAACAAAGAGATTAAATACCTGTGAAGGAACCTGTGCCCGAGAGCCACTGTAAATCACTCGCCCTCCGAAATACCCTCAGACCACTGTGTGTGTGTGTGTGTGTGTGTGTGTGTGTGTGTGTGTGTGTGTGTGTGTGTGTGTGTGTGTGTGTGTGTGTGTTACATTGGTCATGAGTCATGACCCACTCAAAGCCACACCAGGTTATCAATCAAACACAGTCATCATCTGTGGAAGCACTGACATTGATGCATCATGAATTATGAGACAAGGAGAGAAAGTGTGTGTGTGTGTGTGTGTGTGTGTGTGTGTGTGTGTGTGTGTGTGTGTGTGTGTGTGTGTGTGTGTGTGTGTGTGTGTGTGTGTGTGTGTGTGTGTGTGTCTGTTTATAGCAATAGAGAGTGGGTGACACCTCAAGAAGTCGCGCTGCTGTTGTCCTTGTAAGAAGACCTGGTTATTGATGACAGTTCTGGAGCCTGTTGCCTTGACCTGCTCTGTTGAAGCCATTCCTTTTACATTTCACCGTCCTCACTTACAGCAACAATAGCCGTCCTATCTCTGAAAACAATTTTTAAAATTCAAGGGTCAGAGTGAAGGGAAAGAGCCTAATTATACTGGCACACCAGACTACAAATCACTTGTCAGGAATAGAGAAAAACGCTCTTTTCTGCTCTTCTTTTCCTTTCAGGTCTGCGTTTTTGTCACAATTGTTTATATATACTGTGTGCATGTGTTTTACTCTAGTAGTGACAGTGAGCGACCCAAGCCCCTACTTTATAATCCACTATCATCATCCATATCCCGCCCCACTTGATCTCCTCCATTTGTCTACGCATGGAGAGGGTTGGCAGTCCACACTAATCCTGGGTACACACCATATAAAGAAATGCACACACTCACAGCTAATGTGCAGATTTATACACACACACACATACATGCCTCCACAAGTGAAATAGTGGAAGAGAGAAGTATGAGGTATACACAGCTGGGCTGAGCCTTGCACCACTAACCTACTTAGAGAATCTGAATGCAGCATCCGCTTCCCTATCAGTCTCTCTTTGAATCTGTGCCACTGCTGCATGTCTCCATCTCCATCTCTCTCACCTTAACATATACAAACTGACACTCACACTCACATACACATACACGTGTATATAAACACACATTGACAGGTTGCTTATGAGCCCCTGTGTCAAACGGTCATCCTGCTGTGCTCTTTGTAGCCTTTCTCTGTAACAAACATCACAGTTGCCACTCTAAATAGCATACAGAGACAATGATGTGGAAAGGAAAAACTACAGCTGCAACAACCTCAGCCTTCTTTACAGCACCGGCGGCACAGTCATAGCTCATCCTCTCTTCCTATGAAAGAAGAATGAATTTTGCATGATGCAGCAGCATCTTACAGCAAAAAAGCGAGTGGGGGTAGTGGGTGGAAACATGCGCATTTTGCAAAAATAGCAACAAAAGAGAACTGGCAAAAACTGAGGATGTGCTTTAGTAGTTCACTGACACATTGACCCCCCTGAGTAAGTTACAGAGTGTTACCAATCCATTCTTAAAAGGGGGCTGGAATTGGTATGGCAGTGCCACGAGTCCTGGGGGGGTGGACAAGAGGGCTGTAAGAGGCTGGAGGCTGGCCAGATACTCTCTCTCTCACAGACACACACATACACACACACACACACACACACACACACACACACACACACACACACACACACACACACACACACACACAAACAGGTCTGGGACTACAGAGCTGAATACTGACAGTAAGAGTGTTTTTAGGCCTGAATCTAAATATTTACAGTCTAAACCCAGACATATAAAATGTATTTACATCTGTAACATAAGAAAGACAGCAAATTTAACATTTGAGAAGCTGAAACTGTCAATATTTGCTTGAAGAATGACAATTTAACTTTTCACTAAGACATTAGTGTATTCCAAACAAGCAGTAACCTTTGGGGCTAAACAAACAAAGCGAATGCAGAAGTGCCAAAAACTGCATTTCCTCAAATGGCCACTTGAGGCTGGCTCCAAAAGTAAGTCATTCCCCATAGATCCCCATGTTAAAATGCCCAACTTTACACAAGAACTTTATGGTTTTAGTCTCTAGGACTAATTTCCCTGTTCATGATAACTGCATGGGGGGTGATTGTTTTAATATAATTAATATAAAGTTCTAAATAATTGAGGTTATGACCACTTCACAGGAGTCTTGAGATTTGAGTGATGGTGGGTGCCGTCATAGGTGGCTAGCATAGACTGTAAGCTTCATAAGCCCGCCTCAATTCCATCCAAGCTCCACCTTCATGCCCATTTTTGGATTAGCTGGGAGTTAGGCGGAGACAGCCACCCGCATTGAGCTTCACAAAAATATAGGTGACATCACAGAGACTATGTCCATATTTTATCTAGTCTACGATTCCAACATGGTATTAATAGAGTAAACTACAGAGTGTGAAGAACTGGATGTACTGGCAGTCAGAGGGGGATACACCTTTTTCCTGCATCTTCAGCAGGTCAAACAATCTTACATAATTGTTCCAACACTCCCTTTTCCTGTCAGCTCTGCTTGGCCTTCTCTTCCCTTTCTGACGGACCTGACACATGTGCACACACACACGCACGCACGCACACACACACACACACACAACACACACACACACACACACACACACACACACACACACACACACACACACACACACACACACACACACACACACACACACACACACAGTTTAATGGGAAGCCATGAACTCCCACAAAGGCCTAAGTGTAGCAAAGCATGCTTTGCCTGAAATTCACTTTAGCACATGATTTCAGACCCCTGGGACATTTTAGCACGCTCTGATTTTTCTTTCTAAAGATGAGAAAAATGGCTCGATTTGCCTCATGTCACCCCTTCACGAGCCCCTTGATGGTCTGAATGCAACAAAGACAGATCAAGGTGAATGACTCGGTCGAACAGTAGACCTTTACTGCAAAGTGCTGTCTGTTGGATGAAGAGGAAACTGGATACTTTCTCTAAAACCCCCTGTGTGTGCTTTTCCTCCACTATTCCAGACAAAAATTAAGTCTTGCCATAGCCATTTATAAAAGTACTTCAAAACCTTTTATAAGGCACAAAAAACACTGTGGAGGTCCAAGAGGATTTGCACGCATGCCTCATGTTCACTTTACACTTAGCCTTTATTCATGCAAGTAGATTATATCCAAATCCAGAGAGTTGACTTCCATATGGGATAGTCTGACCTAATGTCTGTTGAGTCCAACTTGAGACCAATAAGGGGATGTCATGGGTAAATGTAAAGTGCTATCTGATATTCAGGAGGCCAAACTCAACAAGGGCTCTCTGTGTTCACTGACCTTTTTGTCGAAGATGAAATGCACACAGAGACTTTAGTCTATACAGTAACATCAAGCCTCATACAGAAGCCAGAAGTCTTTTTTTTTATCTCCACATCAGCTTCTCAAAGCAGTTACTGAGCCGTGGTGAGCTGGCCTGCTAGTGCATGACAGTGTGGGAGAGCACACAACAGTCAAAACAGAGACAAAACACACCTCCCAAACACTCATTGGCAAAACTAACAGCCAATACAAATAAACCCTCCCCATCCTAGCCATTAAAGTTGTATTATAAAGGAACAGTTTGACATTTGGGGGAATAAGTTAATTCACTGTCTTGCAAAGAGTTGGATGAGAAGACTGATATAACTCTCATGTCTGTACGCTAAAAGTGCCAGTGAGCTTAGCTTAGAATAAAGACTGTAAACACAGGGAAACAGGCAAATCCTGCATGGATACAAGCGAGTAAAACCTGTCCCCTCTGAGATCAGGGGGACTCACAGGTTGCAGGAGGTCGGCAGGCAGTGTTTTGGTTTTTGCACTAGCCTTACGCCTTTCGCCATTTAACAAAATACACTTGCTCTCATTTAACACATTTTAAAAAAAGCTATAACAGCAGACTGCAAACTGGGTGACCCATACTAGATCCTTGATTGTGTGGAGGTAACTTGTACAAAACTGGGTGTCTACTGCACCATCCCTCTGGTGCTCCCAAACATCAGGCAGGGCCCTCAGGTCTTTCACCTTCACACAGGCTGCATACGGATCGTTACTGCCTACCTGAGCCTACTCTGGCTTGAAGTAAACATTCTCTGTAAAAATCTGCTGTACAGGTGAACTGGGTAAATCCTCTAAAAATGATTAAAATATTGACATGGAAGATTCAGTCTTCAAGAGGTATGTGTAAGCATGATTTTTTTCCTATGCTCCATGAAGACTTCAGGACGCTTTTCTCTTATCTACATGACGGCGTGTGGTCTGTGGGGAAAAGACAGCCATTGCACATCTACTCAAAAGACAAAACTCACAGACCCTGAACAAAGCAGGAAGCTGCTGGCACTGTCCTGCGGCCATCAGATGAATGGCCCTGAGATCTCAAAGCCTGTCGTGTGCATCTCTCCTCACCCAAGTTGGGCAGCAGTGTGCCATAACCCTGCAGACCGCACACACACTCACACACTCAAAAACTGAACTGCCAAGAT